>NC_088619.1:10921428-11228571 GCF_036013475.1 Columba livia
GCACCGCGGCGAGCGGGCTGCTCCTCCCCACGGGCTGCGGGCCCCAGCTCTTCTCCTCCATGGGCAGGAGCCAAGCGGCCGGCTGCAAAACGAGGATGCTACAGCACGGGGGGCCAAAATCCATGGAAGTGCAGACGTGCCGCTGAAATGGGGTCTTCAGTCTCCCTCATGGCCGCACTTCAGTGCTGCAGCAGAGCCCTGATGTTTTCTGAAATGCCCTTTTCTGGTTTCTGGGCGATGTAGAAATGCGGGAGGGGAGGGAAGCCGGAGCACACGCGTGGGGTTGGGAGGTGCAGGTGTCAGCCCTGGGGACCGCACGGGCTTTCTCTGCATGGCAGCGATACCTCTGCTGCTTGCTGGGGCTCTGCACAGGCACGGGACGGGGAATTTTTTAGGCACATAGACTGCCGTGTGTTGTCACGGGAAAGGTTCAATAGGAGGGGTCTTGTCTGAGCACCTTTGCGCATGTCAGTTGTCACTGTGGCAGCTGATCACCTGGTTTGGCACGGAGCCGCCTGAAAGCCAAAGGGCAAAAATCCAGACTCCTGCTCCTACCCACAGCCTGGACTAAACTCCTCTAAAATCAGTCATTTTTTTCACTGATTTCTATAGGGTTTGGAACCAGGGATCAATTCCCCTAGTCTGTGTTAGATTGGTCACTGTGGGGCAGGCTGAGACCCCTCATGCTGCTCGTTCAGGAGCACAAGATGCCCACAGCGTTGGCGCTTTAGTCTAAGCAAGACACAAAAAATAAGGGTTGCTCTCAACATGGCCCTCCAGGAGACTTGTGCCAAGAATTGGCTGAAAAGCACAGTGAATGATACATAGACAACATATCGTAAAGGTGTTGCACAAAGGGCAAAACCGGGACGGAAGGTCTCACGTCGTCTTTGAAATGGGATGCAAATATCCTCTTGTCTGTGTCTAGTTAGACAATTATTCAATTCCTATTACATATACGTATGAGCTCATCTCTTCTGCATTTAGACACGCAACCTTTCAGTAATCTCTAAATCAACCATCCACATTTGAAGTGGAGCTGCGGTTTTTCTTACAGAAGTTAAAGCGGAGGAGCCCTGTGATCTGCGCAGACTACACGAGGATGAGCTCTCTTCCCCGGGGGAGCAGCTGAAGCCTGATTTTGCAGAAGACATAAAGGGCTGAACCAACTTGTTTTTAAGGTCTGTACTTAGTCACTTTGGAAAACAGTTTTTTGGAACACCCATCACAGGTACAAACAATTTACCAATCTCACGTCTCACTGCGGAGCTGCAGACTGTTTTTCGCACTTCTACCTTTCTTCACATTAAGATGGCATAATGCTCTTTTATCAAGATGCTACTTAATTCCTCTTTCCTTTACAGTCCTTTTACTAATGATGTTTCTTTCCTAAAGCTGACTTGGCATCAATTTAACATTAGTTCCAAGGCTTTGTATGAAAGATAAATGCAGCTGTGCTCACACTGTGCTAGTCTGCCTTCGCCTGAGCGCTGAAATCATGTCACCCAAGCGCTATGACTGATCCAAATTGACAAGAGTAAAGATGAAAAAAATAAAAAAAACAACCTGGGTTTTCTGGTAAAGTGTATTTTTTCAGAGATTTTTTTAATTGTTTCTTCTTGTCTTATCAACAAGAAGTAGCTTCCCAAAAGTGAGCAGTGTGGTTTTCTAAGTGGCGTTTCAGGTAATTAATAGCGGTGTAAGTGAGGAGTGTTCTGCCTTGCGGGGTGCACCAGCCAGCAGCATCGCTCGCTGCTTTGTGGAGCTTTCCCAGCACCTTGTGACCTGCGATTCCTTTCTCTGGCAAAGGGCACTGCTCTCACCTTAGGGGCGGATATTTCGGTCAAAGGAACAAGTTGGCAATGTTCCCCATCCTGTGGGAAGGGGAAAATCTACCTCAAACTTTGCAGGATTGGTGAAGTTTCACACTCGAGATTTCCCATCACCTGAGTGAATGGTCGCCTGGAGGAGATGAAACAATTGTCGTTGTTTCAAGCACCAGGTTGGTGCATGAAATGACTTTATTGGGGGATTACACGCGAGCACAGAGCAGCAATGTCTGGCTGTCCATGCAGGGAAGCCACAGCCCATGTTCATGCTGAGATTTTGCTGTTAGCTGCAGAAATTTCAGCTTCCTTCTCACAATGCAGTAATTTCACTGCAGGGGGAGGTGGCTCAGCAGCTGCAAAGGATGAGGCTTGCATAAGGGTTGGGTTTAAGCATTCGGAAGAGCTTCCTAATGGGCTGGAACCCCCTCCTCAAACCTTCTTTGATACACTAATCAGATAAATACTTGCTGTGTAAAATAGCCTTGCCAATCTGGGAATGATAGCTGTAGTTTTAATTTGAAAATTCTCCATATGATGTGTAGAGAATGGGCACCACAACTGTGAGCATTCTCCTGGCTGAAAGAAACCCTTGAAATGGGGTTCCCCAAGGGTCCCGGTTGTGCCAGCTGCAGTGTGAACTAGACATATGTCACCACTCCTCTCTGCCACCCAGGTTGGACCAGTCTCTTGCAATGAATAAGACTTGGGCTGGACTTTAAAGAAGAGAAACCCAGGAATGGTTTCTTACTATGAGGTTCTCCACTATGAGTGAAGATGGTTTCTTCACTTTCTTTCTATGGTTTCTAACCCATGAGCTCCTGGCACAGGCTGCCCAGAGAAGCTGTGGATGACCCGTTCATGGGAGGATTCAAAGTCAGGTTGGACGGGGCTTTGAGCAACCTGGTCTATTGGAAGGTGTCCCTGTCCATAGCAGGGGAGTTGGAACTAACTTTAAGGTCCGTCCAACCCAAACCATTCTGTAAGTCCATGATTCTATGAAAGCCTCTCTGGCTATGTCTATTAATGCTCTGCATTATTATAGGTATCACTTTTCAACTTACGGAGAAGGTATTCTGAGCTGTCATGGTCATAGTCATTGTCTTCAGGGAAGTGGTTGATTCGGAAGCAATGTCCTTTGTAGATTCCTAAATGAAAAATAAAGTAAATGCAACACATAAGCAACAGAATGAGGTAAACGTGCTTCTGTAAACTCTGCTTTATTTCCTTTTTCCTCCCAGGTTGTGTAAGTAAATTATTCTCCTGCAGGTTGGTCACTGATTTTTTTAATGCCATCAATAAACCATCTCTAAGGTCACAAATTCTGGGCAGATTGGCTGGAGTCTAGCTGAAGGAAGGAAGCGCCGTGATTCCCGAACTCTTTTTCTTCAGTCTGTCACTAATATCGTTCTCTTGAGTCTTTTAATCTCTGTGCTTTACTTATCAGCGCTGTGCTTATCCTACAAGCATACTGAGTTTGAAAAGCTGCTTTTTATTCCTCAAGTGACTGTTGCTCTGGGTCCCTCTCCATGGCTGGGGCTCCACAGCAAAACTGGGTGCCAGTCCAGTGCCCACCACCCCCCATCCCCATTCCCAGTGAAGTGCTGGTTTCCCTTATCAGAGATGGTAAATGTTGAACTGTCTGAAACCTCTTCAATTACTCTAGGCTTGGAAAACAAATCCATTAATCTCCTCCTGCTGCAATTTAAACCCATATGTCCCACCTCAAGGTTGGCTCAGCTTTTAATGGCCTATTTGTTTAGTTAACTGGGAGCCTGTGCAGTAATTCAAGGCGCGAGCGTGCGCTCCTGATACCCGAGTTGGCCAGGTGAACCCCTCGCTCGACTGAACAAGGTGAGTTTCAGCAATTTGCCCGTTTGGGTGAAGCTTTACATTGGTGTTTTGTATTGCTGTCTACGCTGGTTATCCACAGCCGCATCCAGCCTTCGCTGCAGCGGGGTGGCTGGGACGGCTGCGAGCCGTGTGGGGACCTGTCCCCAGAGAACTGCCTGCGATTCTGCCGTGCTGCCTTCATTATTCATCAGCCACCACTTTCCTGCCCAGGAACATCACCCAGGATGAGTTATCCCCAGCTCGGGAGTTTCGGTGCTTACAGCTCGAGCTGGCAGAAGCATTTAAAAACCATCAGTTAATACTACTTCAACAGAAGCACAGCTGCAGTCTGTAGGATATAAATGTGGATTTATTTCACTACCTATTACCAATGATTACAAAGATCTCAAAAGAATTACTAATCCGGAGGATTTCCATTGCACCCTGAGAGTGTCAACTGCAGGTTTGCTACTACAGTGCATTTAATTCTTCCAGTAAATGATGTTTCCACTCTAATTGCGGTAACGGCTCAGGCTTTCTCCGCACAGCACTTCAAAGGCTGTGAACAAGAAGTGGCTCACATCACATCTGGAAGTGACACACCTGTCCTGTCTGCCAGATGGACGGGAGCACTCCAGCTGGGACGGCTCCTGCTCTGCGTGTTTGCCCGTGCGACCCCGTTTGCCATCAGCCGGTTTGTTGCTCCCAATGGCTCTTCAGCAAGACAATACAAAATTCAGACTGTAAAGATCCCAGTGTTTATCTTTATGGCCGTTCACGCAATGAAACTAAATCACTCCCAGCACAACAGGGCCTCTGAGACTCGATGGTCATTTCTTTGAGTCTCTTCATTATGGTGTGGCAATTAAGAGGGAACACATCCAGAGTATGATTTTTATCCTCTCCTATTCATGAAGAAAAACTCAAAATAATACTTCAATACAAAAATGCCTTGAAAAAATGCGTAGACAAACGTGGCCCCTGGTCCGCACTTGGTATGGCACCCATGGGCTTGTGTTCCACACCAGGGTGTGATGTGGAAGAGAGTATTGTTTTTAATTTGCTTGAGTATACAGTCACTTATATACTTCGGAGAAGAAGATGGAATATTTAACTTTTACTTCCGTACCCACTAGAGAGAGATAAATAAACTGCAATCACTGCCTAACAGATACTAAAATATTGAGAAGCACTTCTGGATTCCTCTTGAGAGTAAGATATAATATCCCACTGAGATGCTGTAAGTATTACTCCTTTCTTTGAATGATTACTGATATGTATTAAATTATGCTTTTAGAAATACAAATAATATCATGCATTTTTTCTTGATAATAATAAGTTTGTTCTGAACTTTGAGCGAGGACTTCAGGTTCTGAGTTAATGATAATGAACAGGTAAATTTTCTGAAGTGTTGCTGATGGTGTAAGAATGTTTTTTCAACTGGTTGCAGTGTACTTAGCTAGCATTTAAAAACTAAAAAGTGCTTCTGACTTGGTTTTGCTCTGCGTTCAAGGGCTTCTCTGGCAAGGTTAGTACTTGCCAATCTCACTAAGTGTTGTTCAGATAACTATAATTAGAGTGCGATGTACTCAGATAATGTGATAAGGGAGGGAGCCGTAGTGCCTAAGTGAAGATTAAGCTTTGTTTTGGGGTTTGGGATCTCAAAGTACACAGAGTTTTTGACAGTAAATCAAAGCAGTGATGCCAAATTCTGATGACGTACTACCTTCTCCTTGCTCTTTCTCAAATAATCCTTTAATACTCCTGCCTGTTTCACTGCAGAATTGCTCACTGGGGTTTCATTTTTTGATGACTGAGACAGTGAATGCTCTAGGATGCAAACGCTTATTAACTGTGTGGCCATGCATTGCATGATCATGTTGTTGCTGGCCATATCATCAGCCATGTCTTTGGAACACCCTTTTCCCGTGGTTAGTGTTTATCAACGACAACATTCCCTGCTGCCCTGGAAGTGTTTGCATGAATTGTCACTGGAAGATACAGCGCTTGAATGTCTGACAATATTCATCAAGGCAGGCTGTACTTTTGTTTTCTCCCCACTTCTAATCCTGAAAACTAAACACAACAAGATCTCTCCATAATATTAGTGTTCCATTGCCATTTAAAATAGGTTTCCACCATGCAAGACGCTGGCAGCCTGGCAGCAGAGGACCTTGTCTGCAGGGTACTTCTGTCAATAGCAATTTTCGTCTCCGTGCTCTGAGCACGAGCTTATGGGAGGCGATATCTGATAGCAGTGGGAGACACATGAGGATAGATGGGCCGAGCTGCTGCCTCCTCCATCAACAGCTTCTGCAGAGCTATCGCTCGATTAACTATTTCATCCTCCAGCCCTCTTGCCCACCCTTGTTGCTGAGACTATGCAGCAAAACATCGGGTTTGGGACTTGGTTGAGAAACCTTCTTGTTTTCTCATGGGTCGCCAGACATTTGCAGCCTCCTCGGATCTAAGTCTCCCTGCCAATACGCCACATTCTTGCAGGTCTTGAGCAGCTACGGATACTTACTGCACACACGTGCACACTATTAATAGAGTTAAGCAGGGTTTTCTCTTGAGGTGGGTAGTATTGATGGAATAAGCGCTATGAATGTCAGCTGCAAACGTGGTCACACAGCTGCAGCAATTACTTGCAGGCAGGTAGATACACCCCAGAATTGTCCAGCCTAAAATCCCACTTACCAGCTGCTTGCTTTCTGGCAAATGTGGGTCTTCTGGGATGGCTTGAAGCCGTGGAAGGAAATTATTTTCAAGATCATTTGACAACAAGTGCTTGCAGATACAGGGAATACAAGCTGCAAGGAGCTGACTGCATATTAAAAATAAGGCAATTAGTAAGGAGCCATGGGAAATTTGGCCTGGTGGTTCTGCTTGTTGCATCTATTCTGTGATTAAATGCTGTGCTTCAGTTCCAGAGCCAACTGTTAGCCTGATTTACTGCAACACTCGAATGTCTGAATTTTTAAATGACAAGTTTTCCGAATATATCAGCGCAGAGAAGGCTGACTGACAGATAACATCACAGACAACAAGAAAAACGTGACGGGTGGATTGGGGCTGTTGTACCGGCAGTTGCCCGAACACAGTGTCCATCCCAGCAGTGTGGGACTGGGTTTCCTTAACAACACATCTTGGTGCTTCCCTTGGACAACACTGGAGAACCTCTATTTATAGTGAGTGAGAGTGTGTCAGCGCTGGACTCCGCCAGGGGAGAAGAGAAACAGTTATATATGTTTTTCTTCCTTAGGAAGATTTCTCTGCTGACAAGTTCTGTAATCCTTTGCAGTGTGATTTGAGCAACAGCGAGCAAAAGAGAACAGACATGCCAGAAATGTTCCTCTCCACAAAATGTATAGTGTGGAGTCTATCTGTGCACTGTGTTCATTTATTTGATTTTCCACCAGTACAACTCCCCTGTCTCACTGGATTGGCACACAACAGCGAATGCAGCTGCCAAGTTAGCTTTCTTTTCTCTGCATTCCTCTGGACATAAAATAACCCTTGAAAAGAGGAATGGGTGGTGCTCCTCTTTTTACTTTCAAAACCTGCTTCATGATGCTGATGCTCAAACAGGGACTTCATGGTCCTGAGCTCTCAACTCAGGCCACAGGGAACAGCATTAGATATTTTTCTGTGACTCGCCACTTTCTGTGTTAAATTGTCCCAAGTTCGATTATTTGTCTCCTGCTGCTTGCTGAGAATTTCACAAGCTACTTGAACAAGCACAGATCCTGTGAGCCCCTGCCAGAGGACATTTAATGCTGTCATTATAAAAGAAATCATGTAGTATTGATGTAGGTTGTGTGCAGAACACACCCCATGTGAATTTTCTACCCCACGTTGCTGCAGTAGCGCTGCCTCCATCACCACGGAGGATGGAGCCAGCAGAGGAAGTAGCCTCAGGAGGCTAAATACACATTTATTGGGTGTCTGCCTTTGAGAAAAGTTGCAAGAGCCTCATGAAGCTGGAAACTTCAAAGCGTAGTTTGCTTTTGAGACAGATGCTGTCTGACACCACCTGAGTCCTGCCAGCTCAGGAAACATTTGTCCATCTGACAGTTCATATTTTTGTTTCATCCTGATGGTGAATTTGATGAAATACCTGGGGTTATTGTCATACTTTTTCCAGGGTAGGTCTTGTTTTCAGAAGATGTTTAGGACCTAAAAAGACTAGAAGTCCGTTCCCACAACGGTGGGCCAGTGCAGTACCATGAGCTGAGCATCACTAGCTCTCCGTGCCTGTTGTTGTCAGGCTACAGCAAATCCAGCTCAACTGAGTGTTTAAAATGAATTGATCCTGAATCTTAACCATTTTTCTCTGCAAGTGTTGTGATGGTGAAATAATAATTTATTTTTCCTCGCAAAGGTATTTCCCTTCTTTCTCTCTTTTGTCCCATAGCTCAGAATGCAATGGTTTCTCAGTGCGGGGAGCTGCACCGCCTGCTTTCAAGGAGCAGAATTAAGGGCCAGATTCTGATTTCAGTGCAGTGGACTCAAATCTGTCTCACCCCGTAACAGCAATATCAGAATCTGGTCTTCTCCCTTAGTTTGCTCCTACTCTGGAAATCACTTTCTTTTTGCCCAGGAAGTAAAATGTTGAAATGTATGAAATTTGCCCCACTTTCTTCCTTAGGAGCTGTCAGCTCCAGCAAACCCTTTGGGTTCTTCTTTTGATCTATTTTCAATTGTCTGATGGGCAAAGCAAAACTCCTCCTCGAGTCTCTTATTTTCTCATCTTCTGCTGTGACATGAATTTCCCCTTTTTCCCACCCTCCCCCTCTGCTGCCTACAGACCCTCTGCTGCTCAGAGCTCCCATCCCTCCCCTCGGTGCCACGTGAATAACTACTGGTCGCTTTTGCTGCCTGCTCCATCTCGCTCCTCTTTAACATTTTCAAACCCAAAACACCTTCCCGGTGTGTTTAACACCTCGTGAGTGCTCGGACCACCCCGGCGCTGGAGGAAACACACACCGAGCAGCTCGCAGCTGCTTCTGTCCACGTGCTTGCGAACAAGCTGGCGTTGGCAGCCCGGTCTTTATTCTCAGTGCTCGCCATTCCCCTCTAGTCTGGCAAAAGCACATTTTCTCTAGGAACATGCCTCAGTTTATCTCGTCATTTGACATGCTCAGTCCCACCATTAACCTCACTCTGCTTCTTCTCTTACCTTCATACAGGAGCTAACGCTTCTCCTGTATTTAGCACACACTTTCTACGAGAGAAGAGACTGCCTTATAACACCACTTTCAAGTACCGACTCTAAGATATGATAATCTGCTTTCACAGACTTGTCTGCCCTGTGGCAGTGTGTGATCTGGTTGCCTTTTGCCATCTGCAGCCTCTCCTTGGTGCTCCTCTACCAAGCCCATCTAAAGCCCTCTCTGTTGGAAGCAGAGGCAGCTCACGTCTTCTCCTTTCACCACATCCCCACAGAACGACGGGTGAGTTGTTCTACCCCTTGCATTGAATTTTTCTGCAGTGATCTCAAACTGTAGCAGAGCTCATGCTCCACCTCTCAGAAGAGCCATCTTCCCCGACCTGAGGGCCAATTTCACAGCCACTAATAGCGACCAGCAAGGTCTCTGCTTGGGCAGTTCAACCTTCATGTCATGACCCAGCCTTTTCTCTTCTAATGCTCTTGAGTTTCTGGAGGCCCAGATGTGGTGCCTCAGCTGATCTCCTCCAGACATGGATGCTCACCACTGCCCAAAGAAGGTGACCATGTATCTTGCTTAGGTGGTAAAGATGTCTGCTGCTGTGTAGTTACTTCTAGTTCTGGTATGAACAATTTTACCCTTTGCCCAATATTTTTTTGGTCTACTGCAACCCAGGACATAACACCTGAATGTGATTGTGTAGCATATGGTAAAGCATCTCCAGATTCTGGATCACCTACACCAGAAGACATCCAGGGAAACGCCTATAAGGCTCAGTCATTTCAATTCATGTGAGTCTATACAGCCTCAGCAGCCGACCTTCTGTTTTCAGCTGGGCAAATATCACCAATGATGTTGTGCATTGGTATTTCTGTCTAAGAAATGAACAGATGCAGAAAAGATGCTTTGCCAAGATGACTTTAAAATTCTATGACAGCCTTTTGTTCCATTATAAGATTTTATTTTAGACCTTGAGTGATGTTAGAAAATCCATGGCAGCGAAACTCATTTCCCCAAGATTCACCTCACCTGCACATCTGGGAGCTAATAAAACACATCACAGTGTCTGGCTGCTGTCCTTTGAATCCTCTTCAGTCATTACAAAACTGCTGCCAAAAGTACTAAGCGTCCTTGCGCTACCACAGTGAATACCAATAACATCAGGGAAATGTAGGACAGCAGCAAAGTAGGTAAGAGTTGATTGTATGTTACATGTTGTTTTGAGCTACTTAATTTCCATTTTCTTCGAGTGTTCCTCTCATAAACCAGCATCTTGGCCACAGAAGTCACGACTGAGGTCATTCAGCAATGTTTGCGTTTCCTCAGCCAAGCAGCAGATACAATCCCGCGCTGCGTTATTCCATCACCGCTTCTCAGGCATCCCCAGCAGCCCCTCCGTGCATTGCTGATGGTTTTCCTGCTACCATTTGCAATTTGCTCCTTATTAACCATGCTTCCTTGTGCTTCTGCTTGGAGGGAAAAGTGGGGGAAATTTTGCAGTGGCTTCAGTGGCTTATTTTAGTCTTTTTTTTTCCCTCCTTTTTATGGACCTTATTGAGAGAATTACTATTTTCTAGGAAGAAACACTGACATACTTCCAGCCCTGATGTTCCATTTGCGTTTTGTAAATCACCTGCAGAGGGAAATAGGGGCAATTCCTCAACCTGGGTGGGATATTAATTTTTTGGGGCAATGCTGGCAATGCTGCTTGAGGAACTTTTTCAAGTCAGAGCTATGTTAGCCCTGCCACGACGAGCGTTCCCATGCCTGGCTCAGTCCCAAGAGTCTGTCAACATTTCTGGTTGTCATGGGGTTGTTAACTCACTTTTCTGTGTCTGCTTTTCTATCTACCACCACGGCCCACGCTTGCTGTGTTCTGTCTTCACACCTCGTCTCGTCCTGCATCTCATGCTCCAGTCCTTTATCCCAGCAGCCCAGAAGTTTGTCTCACCACACATTTCCATACTCCGCTCTGCTACCACTTTGCAAAACCTGTTTCTGGGTGGCTGATATAATAGTTTTAAAAATTAATTTGGAGCTTGGATGGAAACTTCCATTACAGTTTTGTAATTGGCTTTTCTATCTTAGCTGTAATTTGCCTGATGCTTGAGGAGTTGGTGTTGGCTTCTTAGGTGAGCACCTTCACCCACCACAGCTTCACACTCAAAGTCAATCTCCAATGAGTTTCCAGCCTCTTACTTACGTTCCAGTCCAAAATGCCTTGATTTAAATAGGTGCTTTAGTAACCAGCAATGCTTTTGGTACAACGTGTTGGAGACTACCTTGTTATTCACAACTGTAACTACACAGTGGCTGTGATGGCTCCAGCACCTCAGGGAACGGAGGGAAACAAGCTGTACTGGCCTGTGTGATAGCTGGGATCCAGATATATCTTGATTTGCACAAAAATCCACGTTTTCCCCCACCAGTATTCTTGACCATGACATACATTCACCAGTACAAAGACTGCTCGTTCAGGCAAATTGCTGCCAGTCCATCAATCATTATGAGGGCTGAAATGCCAAATTTTACCGGATGCAATTTTGAGAACAGATAGTCATTTTGTCTGATGAAGCGTTCATATGCTGCAAAATGACAAATCGTGTTTATTTTCACATTGTCAAACTGTGCTTTTTCCCTGCGTTGGCACAATTGGAATCAAGTTTCCCTTAAGGGATAGTTTGGTTTTTATCCATCTGGTTTCCCTTACTTCAGTAAGTCATCAGTTCTCCCTCATTAACATGGTGATCAACCAGGGCTTGATGGTTTCACCTCTTACAATCACGGCATGTCTATAAAGCCTGGCACTACCTGGGGGAGAAAATTTAGGGAAATGGACATTTGTGTCTCTTCAAGGCCCCTACTGAGTTTATAATTTGAGACATAATCATGGTAATGTCTGGAGAATGATCTTGAAGTAGATGAAACATAACCAGGAAAATGTGTGGTGCTTTGTCCCTTGTATCTTCTGCCCCCTCAACTTTCATACACATGCAGCCTCGAGCTATTTATTGCCTTCTCATTCTTAATTTCTACTTTTAGACCCTCTTAAACTTCTATTTTTTCAAGTTCCCTAAGCATCTTCATTTCACAACAGGCAAGGTTTGTGGTTGCCATACAGTGGCCTAAAATTTAGGAAACAACTCTCCAGAATGAGGACCTGGGTAATCCTTGGGGATGTTTGGGGTAACACGCACAGGATGCTTCTGTAATGGAAAAAACCTTCCAGATCTAGTCAGCAGAAAAATGGTTCATATTATTGATACTCCTTGTGAGATCTCTTCATGTAGCAGAAGCTTACATGGCATCACGTAATTATTTCTCTGTGTGAAATGAATTATTGTCTGCTCTAATAGCAGGGAACATCTCTAACCTGACATCTAGAACTGAACTCTTTCTTTACAAACCTTCTTTTGGCTCATTCATGCACCACAAATGAAAAAAAAAAGAGCTCACTAGTTAACTGATTAGGAATATGCAGGATATTTGAACTCTTCTGGGATCTTGTAATGTTTCCATGTCTCTTCAATCCATGGTGATTGATCATAAGATTATGGCATTTAGAAAAATAGCTGGATATTGAAGAATAGGGAAATTTCACTCCATAAATCATTTTAATTGAAGGGAATGCTTGCAATATGTCTGTCTTCATAATGCAGTGACCTTGAATTGGGTCTGCATTCATTCTGGAGCATGTCTTCCTCATTTCTATGCCAGCTTGTTGAGTTATACATAGAAACTAAACCTCTAGAGATTGATCAGGCACAATCAGTGATGTGGGACTGAAACAAGACTGATGACAACGGGAAATCTAAAGGTTAGGAGGAAGGGATCTAACTGCCAAACCCTGCTGATGGCTGGATTTGGGATATGCAAAGCAAAGGTTTCAAAAATCATCTGCGTGATGTATAAGTGAGAAAGACTCCACTAGGAGAGATTAGTGCAGTGCATCCAAGAGACTGTGTTGTCTACTTGAATACCCAGGGCTAATGTCTAACCTTCAGAAAAAATAACAGAGCTGCCGGTTAGAAAGAAGAGGTGCCAGAGTGAAAAAATAAATGGAACAAAAATATTTTGCAACTGGAAGAAAATATAAAGGAAATAGGAAGGACTCTAGCTTGAATTTGAGTTATTACTGATGTGGTTATTCCTGATTCCCAGCAGTACGTGTAAGCCGTAAGGCACTGTACCGTCACGGAGGGTGGGTGCTGTCAGGCAGGGAGGAGGAAAGGAAGCATGGGAGAAACTGGGAGGGAGAGAGAGAGGGCTGAGGAGGAGGAGACGGGAAGGGTGGGCGGTGGGTGGCTGGAGGCAAGGAGAGGGCCTAGGAGGAGAACAGGAGCCTGGCAGATTGGTGGTGCCTGCGGAGACAAGGAGCAGATGGTGACCAGGGTCCTCCCTGAGCATTTCTGCCTGCATCCCTAGCCCTGCCTGCATCCCCAGCCCTGCCTGCATCCCCAGCCCTGCCTGCATCCAAGACCTGCCTGCATCCCAGTCCTACCTGCATCCCAGTCCTCCCTGAGCATCTCTGCCTGCATCCCCAGCCCTGCCTGCATCTCAGTCCTACTTGCATCCCAGTCCTGCCTGCATCCCCAGCTCTTCCTGCATCCAAGACCTGCCTGCATCACACCTCTGCTTGCATCCCAGCCCTGCCTGCATCCCCAGCCCTGCCTGCATCCCCAGCTCTGCCTGCATCACCAGCTCTGCTGAAGGGCCAGTGCTCATACTGCTGGCAGAAGGTGAGGGGGTGCACAAAGCCACTGCCTGTTGAAAATTAATAGCCTGAAACTTATAATTCCCAGGACTGATTTAAATAGTTACAGTTAACAAATTACCTAATACATAAAAATGGAGATGGCTCTCAAGTAGATCTGTTTAAATGAACACATGCAGAAGAGATTTCATTTGGCTCCTGCATCTGAAACTTTCTATTTCCTAATGCAAACTAAGCAGTGACAAATAAAAATGAGGCTGCAAAAGCAGCATGACCTCTTAAAGCTTTAATTATTCATTAGATCTGTTTTCTTCTCTGCTGAGATTCAGAGCAACACATTTAAGTGGTTTTCTCTCAGGTTTATGGAAGATGTAACTTCCTTGTTACACCAGCTAATAAATACAACTAAGCACAATGGCCCAACAATATTTGTAGAAATAGCATTTGGCAAAAAGTGTTTAATGCATCAGAAGTGCCTTAACCTAGTGAGTCCTCAAAAGCAAAGCATATCATGCAAAATTACAATGCACTAAAGCACAGATGCATAAATATTTTATTGTCAAGATTTTTGAGTTTATTTTCTCCCCTCTTTCAGCATTTCGGAATTGCATTTTACTACTGTTTCTACCTGCATCAGGGAAGGATAACGCTGGTGGTAGCTTTGGGCAAGCCAATCAAGGATCTCAGACTTGGATTTAAATAATTTACCTGAGAGCTCCAGCCCTTAGCAGCATCAGGCACATCCTCTGTTGTAACCAGAAATGCTTATTGCTTTTTGCTCTCCTAGGATGGCATGGAAGTGACTGGGAAGTTTCACAGGAGGTGAAAACCAAGAAGTTTTCCTTTTGCTGCGAAGACCAGACAAAAGGCAGGTGGGCTGTGCAGGTTGCTGTGACTCTGACTCCTTCATATCCCTCCCTTCTTCAGTCCTTCATCTCTCTCCCTGACCTTGTATAACAGCTTCTCAGGGACCATATTTCCTCCCCAGTTTTGAAAGCAGGAGAGGACCAGTTTGTCACCACCTTGGCAAGACCTCCCGAGAGATGCGCAGCTCGGGAGGCAGGCAGCGGCTGCGGCCGCCCGGGAACGCTGCCACACACAAGAGGAGATTTACAGCTCCTCTCCCCTTCAGACAGTTCATCTGGCGTGATGCAGAGCCCACAGCTCCTCATTTCCAGGTATTACAAGCCCCTCTTCCTCCACAGGAGCCTGTATGGGCTGTTTGGGGTCGCACACGCTGAGCTCCCCGCAGGGCAGCGACCTGGCAATGGTGCTGGCAGATGGGTGCAGGCAGCCCAAAGGCGGCTTTCCAAAACCCTCTTCCCTTAACGGGGCCATGCTTTGGTACTTACTCAATCTTTACAACTCAGTGATATGCTGCCAATACAGTTTTTTGCCAATTACGTCTCTTCTTCCTGTCCTTCAGCCTATGAAAAAAATCTCAGTTGTGTGCAAAGAGACTCTGTGTGTGTATACCTGTGTGTATTTCGGGGGAAAAAAAACAGCTTCTGTTAATTTATTTTCCAGTTGAAAGTCTGCCTTGTAGCCAGGGAAACACTGTTTTCACCGTGTATAAATTTGGGTAGAAAATCCTTACTTTGTTCTGAGCAGAAATGGCAGCGTGTGCAGTGGGAATTGGGAGCAAATACTTTAACTGCTCTGTGTCCCAGGTTCACCTCTCTAGGATGGAAACATGATAACTTCTGAATAATTTGGGGATTTATGGGTCAAAAAGCCCTATACTAGCCATGTTGCCTAATAATGGGTGATGAAGAGAGGCATAATCCGTAGAAGGTGGGGACATCTCTGAAAAGTGCTTGAATCTCCCCAAGGGCCAGAGAGACTCCAAGTATTTAACATGTTAACTTATCTTTTGATTAAGCAAGACTCTCCCATGCAGCCGTGATTTGGGATACTCTCTGAATGCTTTGGGTACTTTAAAAGCACTTGGTACAAAGAGCAGGGATTGGAGGCTTCTTCTAAGCTTCACAGCAACTTTGCAAACTATATGTTCCAAAAAGGTGTATTTTTTTCCCGTCTTTCCCCTCCCTTTTCCCCCAGACCTTGCATGACTTCAAGGCATCAAATGTTAATGAAAGTTTGCCTGGCTTCAAGGGCCGTGAAATGGAAGTTAAAAATCCTGCACCATAGGATGGCTCTAAAAATACTCGGTCATGTCGAAATATCAGCCGTCTCCAGCAGCTCTCCTGTGCACAGTGCTACCCATGCGTCAGGGCTTTCTCTCCTACATCAGGTCCTGAGAAAGTTTTCCTAGTGACTATAGATCACTCGTGCTCTAGAGACTGGATTTATGGGCTATGTGCCAGCAGATACCTATGGCAGGGCGAGGATCTGCTGCACCATTGAACTCCATCAGTGCTGCCGGGGAGGCACCAGCACCTGAGTGGGATGCGGTGACACACGCCTGCTCTGCCGTGACTCCATCCAGAGGCCTCAGCAAGGTCAAGTCCACCTGCCAGGCTGAGCACAGCCCGAAACACCAGCCCTGGGGGGTTGCAAAGCTGAGACCAGCCACACTCGCCAATAAGGTCCTGGGTCCTGCTCTTCAGTGTCATTTATTGCCCAGGGCGCTTGGGTTTGCAGGGCAATAGTCTACTTTTTCAGGCATGGTAACACCTAAACCCATCCACGGATCTGCTCCTAGGCTCTGGAGGAGGGCTAAACCCTCATGAGATATGAATGCTTTCCCACAGCAGCTCCACGTGCCTCAGGCGAGCTTGGCTACCAAATGCACCTTCACTGACTTCTGAGGGGCTCCAACACAGATATTGTCATCCCCTTGTGCTTTAAAGGTGTTTGTTGTTGGATTTTTTTCTAACAGTGATCTCACAAGTGGGAATCTGGGAGCTGTTTTTTCCCACATTGCACACTCCTTTTTCTTCTCCGAGGTGTGCAACGAGATGTTTCTGCCTGTGAAGCAAACGAGGAGCCTGAACACAACGACTTGGCTCGTGGCTTCCAGCACCATCTCGCATACGGTGTGGAAGCCGTTCCCATGGCGGGAGCAGCCACGGGAGGCTGTGACTCAGCTGCGCCGCTGACTCACGCAGCAGCATGCTCCCGGGGGACAGCACTTTGCCATCAGCCTCTATCCATAACCAACTATCGCCCTCCCTCGCTGGCTCAGACCTCAGTGAGATGTTTGGACCCCACACTGTGGCCATTCCCTGCTGACCCATGTCAGGGGAGGAACAAGGGACACGTGTGCCCAGCCCACAGTGCCAGACCCAAGGTGGGTATTTCGGTTCAGGTGGGTGCAGTAAGTTTTGTGTTCCCAGGCATGGACAGGCCTGTGTAAGTACAGGGCTCAAATTCCTATTTTTGAGCAAGTCACTAGAAATAATTCATGTATGTACAAGTTAAAATTATTCTTCAAAATCGCCCTCTGCTTTGGAAGCTTGAAACCTGAGAGATCTACAGTGGCAGATATTGATTTTCCGTTTACTGGGTTCTTTCCAGCTGTTATGGTAAGCTTAAATCCTCGTCCTGCATTTAGTCAGTTTAGGGATCTTTTCTCATGCAAATATCTCCAGAGCTAGAGCTGGCGGGACCAGCCACCCATGGGAGCGTTGGGAAGAACCTGCCCCTTTAACTGGACCAGATAAAGTCTTGCACCAAGCACTGAGATGCATGGTATTTCTTAAAGGAAAGTTCAAGTAATAAACCTTCTTCTTTTAAGGCTTTAAAAATAAATTTCTGAATACTGAAGTAATTTATCTGACGGTATGAACCGAGGTTTTGGAAAGCTGGAAGGCGCTGGTTTGTGTGTGTTAACTGTGCGAGCAACAGCGCAAAAGGAAAATGCTTTTTCATCCATACAAGTTTCAGTAAATTGTATTCTATTCTTAGGAGAGTAAACATAATGTGAAAAAAGAAAAAAAATCTAATAATTTAAACCTTGCAGGAATGATGGGAACCTCTGAAATGATAAATGTAGGAATTTATTCCACTGCCACTGTGGAGGTTTAAATTAGTTTTATTTTTCTTTTATTTCTTGTTGTTGACAAGTTGGATTGCATTGCTATCCAGATATAATGTTTACAGATAAGAAAATCTTGGAGGCCAAAAACTCTGTTCGCAGTTATTCCTGTATAAGGTAATCTTCTTGTGTCAGTGCCAATGCAGAGTGAGCTCATGTCACCATGGGTACCTGATTCATGCCTGTCTAACAGCAACATTCCCTGTTCCTGTCCCCTCCCCTTAAGTCATCACACAGAAAACAGAAAAGATATCTACAAGAAAAGCTTAATGCGTGATGCAAATGATAGACCTGAAGGAAACCCTTTTCTTTGAGAAAGTGCCGTGTGCCAGCGGCGTCTCTCACCACACCCGTGCACGGTTGGGGTGATGAATTAGTCTGTGTTTCGCAGCATTCATGGCAAAATTCTTACTGGTTGCAGTCAAGTGCAAACTGAGCCTCATGTGTTATCAGTGTGCATTACAACGCTTGTCTGTAGACATTAAAACTACCAAACTTCAGGTGAGTAACTTCGTCCCCATGGCAGCAAACTCAGCTGCAGCTCTATGGTGTGTTAGACCAGCATGAGGATTGCCGAAATCCAGATTATGGGGGAGACGTGAGACCAGCATCTGCCCACGGCTGATCATGGCAGGGACGTGGCAGAGAAAGAACACTAGTGCAGTGAAATGAAGAAGGAAAAAACGTAGCTTTCATCGACAGTTTTGTAACATCTAAAGGGAAGAAAAGAAAACGAAGAGGAAGCAAAGTGTAGGGGCCTTGATGGTGACAGGGCTACAGCTCCTGGAGTGTTTGCTGTTCTCCCTGCTGCAGCATGGAACTTTTTGGTCCCTGCTAAATTGTGCTTTTAGTCCATGTGGGTGGATCAGGCACATGATAGACCCAGAATGACAGCTCCTAGAGGCTGACAGCATGGTTGTGGATCAAGACTTCTGCCTTTATTGATGGGAGGCACTGAAGTCTAAATGTGGGGGGTTGTGCTGTAGGCCTTTATGCAACTAGTATTTTAAGGGGAAAAAAGCCATACCTGACAAAAAACCAAGGGTACTCTCCAGGAATGGGGATCGAGCTGTGCAAGGTGCACTTTATTCTTGCTAGCAGGATTTCCTTTTTACTAAACCGTTTCTGACTCCAGTAGCAAGCAGCAGCCAGGTAAACCAGCAACCTCAGCTGGAAGATTTGAACCTGCAGTTTCTGAAATAGGACATTACAGTGGAAATCAGATAAACCAGCTTGTACACACTGCCTTGCTGTGAAATAGGACTGTCCTTGCATTTCACTGTTGTACAATCAATTTTGAGAAAAAAGCCCCTTTCTTTTACATGGTCAGGGGGCTTGATTCAACCATGGAATAAATGGGCAGCAAACAGTGGGCCAAAGTCAGCTTGGATGTTGCTCTTGTTAATTAAAAAGTGTAGCATCATGGCTAAATTTGGCAAGGAGTGTTTCAGTGACTGCCTTCAGAGACAGGGAAGAAAAACCCTTGCTTAACTCACTGCATCCAGCTCTTCAAATGCAAATTAACCTGTCAACATCTGCACGCAGCCACACAGGACAGCTGCAGAAAGGAGCTCCCAGCAACCAGAAGAAGGGCTGGAAATGTTTAGTTCCAAACAGCTATTTTCTAAAATAATTTCATGTAAATAAGAATACATTTAAAGTGGTAAACTGAGCATCTGCTGCATGAAACGAATGGAGGACAGCATGTGAAAAGAGACATATGTCAAGTATGCACTTCAGATGCATTGACTACTTGCCTCCAAAACAGAGTGAATTTAAACATATTTGCAGCAAACACTGAGAAAAAAATTGCCTCTGCAACCCAAAGAAGAGCCTCAAATAGCAGCACAATTGAAGGCTGGCCATATCTTGCCTTTCCCGAGGTGGAAGAGAGCAGTTTGCTGTGTCTCAGCTGCTGCCTGGCGCCTCTGACTGAGGCACACGGCGGGAATGCCAAGCCCAGACGGCTTTTGTTTGGAGCAAAACAACATCCCTTTACCAGCACATTTAAAAACCCAGCAAACCAAATCATACCAGAGTCGGTTCATTGGAGGGAAGATACAAAAATACCCCTGTGCTTTTTTGCAAAGTGCCTCATCTGCCAGCAGAAGGGACAGCGACATCCTGACAGGGACTGATGTGTGCAGCAGGACCCCAGCGCCGGCGCTGGGCGGGGATTGCTTGCAGCTCAATCTCTTCCTTCAATACACTGCAACTGGGGGAAATTGCATTTCAGTGTTTCGTTGAGCCTGTTATCCTCAGACAAAATCTCCACTGACTTAACTGAAGCTCCTACAGAACAAGCCCAGGGTAGAGCCCCTTCAGCAGGACAGAGGACAGATTGGATTTCGGCTATAAAGGGTGCAACTCTTCTTTGTGAAGCAACGTGCAGGAGTATTTTGCTCTTGTTTTCAGTGTAATAGGGCATAGGACAAGTTCTGATGTACCGTTTTTTTTGTCTGGTGTCTTTTTTTTTCCCCCTACCAAACCTGGGACATGTGTGCCATCCATCAATCTGCTGAGGCTTTGCTCAGTTTTTGGTTATGCAGCCGTGATCTCATGGTGCAGCCAACTCCTACGGTCCCCTTAGGAGAGAGGGAAACCAGAATGGAAACGAGCCACGAGCAGCTTCTGCAGAAATCATTTTGCCATTATAACGTGGCATAATTAAATAAGACTCATAAATCCCAGCGTTATAAAAACCCATGGCTTGTGCAAACACTTCTACTCATCTGTGGGATTTCAGCATGAATCAGGGCTGAGGAAATAGTAAAGATCTTTGACTCAGTTGACAACACTGAGCTTTGTCCTATTCACCTCAGCGTACCGAAGCATCTTGCTAACTAGTACAAAATGAGAATACGAAAGAGGAAAGCCTCTGGAAAACCCCAAAATCTGACAGACACAACTTCAGCTCTCGGGGAGAACCTCAGAAAGGACATTTTTGCTTCCCAGCGCTTTGCAGCACTTTCCCCTTTGCTCAGGTTTGCCTCAGTAGTTTTACCCCCCCGATCCTGGGAACTACAATTATGGAAACGAAGACCCTTGGTTGTAACAGTGATGAACTGACATGGCCCAGCAGCGGAGCCGCGGTTTGAATCCCCTTGGCTTGTGGAACAGCACAGTGTGCTATTGAGTGTGTGTCCACCATGGCAACAGCAGTGGAGCTCCAAGAATTCGATTTTCACAGTGCCCCTGGGCCTTGCCTTGACATCTTCATTGTTCCACAGCAAAATACATAAATAAAACTCCAAAGGGAGCGTAGAGGCAGTGCAAATATGGAATGCTATAGAACAGGGCGACCTAATGGTTAATTTAGAAAGGAACGTATCATTAAAAACGTATGAAGGTGGCTACATATTGATGCTGTATAAATATTTAAAGGAATGCCTCTTGTAAGGGCAGTGTTCCAAGCTACACCTAAAATAACGTGTGCAAAGGAAAATTAAAAGAATATTTCACCATTTGGACTTGTTTAATCTGCCTTTGAAAGGCTTTTTCAGCCCAGCTACTGAACTTTAGTATGGGAAAGGATACCAGAAAAAAAAAACAACACCTCATTTTTGGTGTAATTCTACCAAAGTCAGCAGAGTTAAACTGAAGATTATTTTTCTGGCCTTTTAAATAGAGTGTAATTTTCTCCATGGGTAGTTATTAAATGCTATTGAGAGCGATTTCTGCTGCTGCTGCTGCTGGAAAGGCTTTCTGGAGAGGAGAGGTCACTCTGTCCCATGTGAATAGCACCAGCGAAAAACCAGAAGGTTTGTAGTTTTTACAACTTGAAGAGTCCCTGAGGGCTGTAACCACACCACACATCACTGCCTGACCCAAAGCTAAGAGCACATATCTGTTCTGAGTTGAGATACCCTGGCTTGACATCCACTCCTACATTACAAGAATTCTGCCCCTAGAAATTGCTTAAAATATTGGAGGGGGCATTGCGAAAGATATCCATGTGGACATTCGGTCCCATCTCCGTCAGAGAGATATTCCCTAAGTGCACTTTCTAAGGCTCGGCTGCTCTATGTTGACATTTTTGGGACTGGTTGGGGTTTGTAGCCCTTTCACCAACTGTCCTAAGCACCGGTTGAGGAAGGAATTCCCTAGCTGCCTTATTTTGGACTGTCTCCTGCAGCCCTGTCTGCACATGGACCAATCTGAAGGGTGCAAAAATGTCCAACCGAGCACCTACTGAAGACATGGCAAACATCTTCAGGCTGAATATGTCCTAGACTAAAAGGTTCCTGGGGTTTTTTTGGCATTGGCGAGATGAGTGTCTGGGAAGGCACCATTGCTGTCAGCAGCTCTCCAAAGGCACCTCCAGCAACGAGTCAGGTACAAAAATTGCACAGAGAGGCAGGAGCCAAGGTGTTGCACAGCATTAACCTTCCCGTAAGTCAACATAGGCAGGTGCCCACCCGGCACACACATTTCCAGAATTGTTCTTTCAAGGTATCTGGGCTTTTTTCTGCCTACCCAGGCAGCTCAGCTGTCCAGCCAGGACCCTGCCCTGTGTTACAGAAATCAGAAGCTCAATTCTTAGGCTACACAGCACTGAACTTTGTCAGGACCATGCATAAATCAAGATAAATCTTGGCTTAAATGGGGGCCAAACCCAGAGAATTATTTAACCATAACTAGAAAGACTCTTGGGATGACAACGGGAACGTATGAGACCTCATAATTTATATATGTGTTAACTTCCCCCTGGTGAAATTAAAATGCAAAATAGTATCTCTAAACAAAACTGCAAAGCTCTGTCCCTCGAGACAGTTAAAAATTAAATGGGCAAAGCAGACACCAGAGGATCCATTCTTACCCTTGTGGGACTTGGGGCTGCATCTTAGGTATTTCCTCTCTCTCGCAGCGACAATGCTGAATTCCAAGAAAGGCTTTGTCTGTGCAATACAGTGAAGCTCAGCAATAATTACCCATTGTGCTGTGTGATGAGCCATCCTTTTGGTTCTTCAGTAACCCGTGCACCTGGACTTTAACTAAAACCAAATAATATGCACAGAAAACATTTTTATGTAAGAGGAGGTGAACATCACTAAAAATCAGAGAGCCTTTGTATGGCATGCCAAACTGCTGAAGCGAAAAAATGTCTTCAGTGAAAGGGCTCAGATGTGAGCATGTTTCAGCGCACAGCTCCAGGAAAAACTCTGATAATAAATGTGAGCTTGTTATCGTTGCTTTTCAGTGGGAAGTAAAGCCGGAAGCAGGGTCGTGCTGGCTAATTGAAGCTTACATTTTCATTCAAGCACTGCATTTTAATTATAAACTGGTGACACAAGTGTCACTTAGTTCTTATCCCGTTTTAAGTGTGCATACGTATAAAAAATATTTTCAGTTATTAATTTATTCTTGTGATCATATTCATTATCCTACATTATGTCTACCAGGCACGTGTCTAATGATATGTTTGATGCACGGTAATTCTTGTGCCTCTTTTAATACCGGGCTTACACACACATTTTAGGCTGAATGCGGTGCCAGTTGGCCACCAAAACAGGTGCACATTAATGCTATAAAATCAGCACTAGGAGCCGCGTCCCCATATTCTGGACAGCTGCAACCACTTGCTCAGCCCTCCTGGGGCACAGCAGACGTGCCAGGAAAAGGGACAACCTGGGGGAGTAGCTGCATCCAGAGTTGTCGGCTGGAGATGCCGACGGCGTGGTCCTGGCTGCCCGGCTCTGGCCCCGCTCCTCAGCCACGTGTCTTTCATCCAGCGGCTGCATCTGAGCGCTCCTCGGATCCTGCAAAGTCCAGCGCGTTGGCTCCTTGTGCAGCCAAAGCCCTGGGTCAGACTCAGAATTCAGGTGGAAAATTTCTGGCCTTTTCTATGGGGTTTTGCTGCTGCGCCCGAAGGCTGTCTCCAGCTAGAACGCTGCCGTTTATGGACAGAAATGAAAATAAAATGAGGGAAAGGTGACAGGGAATTGGCTACTGAGAGACGTAAAGTCAGTCATTAGAAATCAGGCCAGGATTACAAGTGAAAACAAGGGGTATGTCTCTAGAAAGCAAGTTATGAGGGCAAACCTCTTTCAAAGACATTGCATGGAACGGGATATCTGTTTTTTTCCTCTCTTAATCTACTACCAAACTATAAAGAGGATTCTATTTTCATAAGCACTACCATAGCGGGACATTGCAAATGAATTGCTTGAATGGCTATAATTAGAAGTGATATTGTGAATACGGCCCTAGCATCATTCCTAAACACTACATGCTTTATTTCAGATCTTGCATCTTTAAGGATCCCAAAGCATCTCCAAACCCATCTGCATTTGCCAGTGCTAAAGGCAAGGACAAGACTACAGCAAAATGTGCAGAGCAAAGGAGAAACGCTCACCAACCTCAGAACCAAACTTTCAGTCTACTGAGGAGAACCACAGGATATTTAATCTCATGATTAGCAGATAGTGGCATAGCCTTGCATAAATATTTTTGGAAACACCTAAGTAACTTAACAAAATAAACCCCTGTTGACTCCTAATGCAACGTAAGCTTCAAAGACAAACCTTCACTGGAAATACGGTTAGAACTCATAAGCCACAGTCTTTGAAAAGACTACTTATCATCTCGGAGCATCTTTTGTTGACAGACAAAAACGTGTTTTCACAGTGGGCAGAGATGTGGGGACGTGGACGAGCTCTGACCCAAACGCAGGGTGGGCAGATCTCAGGAGCACAAAACATGAGCCAAGAAACTCAGCCTCTTGCCAGGTCTGTGGGCTTGGGTTCAGCACGAGCGCAAATGTAGAGGGGCTTTTGGATCGGGGCTGTCTGCGTCCTACTGGTCCGGCTGGAAGAGGCTGGTCTGTCTGCAAAGAGCACACTAGTGAACCCAAAGTTGCTGTAACAGCAAATACCTGATGGCAGGAGGATGAGGATAAGCAGCCGGCTGGTACAGGTTAGCAAGTCTAGTTTCAAGAAGTCATTTCCAAACTGCTGCTTAGCTTCCCAATTTATTAATTGATATTTTTTCTAGGCTAGCTCTGCTTGTTACTGGCATTTTCATACAGTTCTCCTAATAAAAACCAGTCAAAATTGTTAATAATGTTGCCGAGCTCTAATTGTGCATAATAAACTGCTGTCAGCGGGTGTATGTCAGGTAGCACAGTGCGACCACGGAAGGTTAAATTTGGGAGGGAATAGGTGAAGAATCTGCAACGCACACTGGAAATCAAGGCCTGAAGTTCTGGCAGTTCGCAATTGCCAGCAGATAACCTGCCCACCATCATCAGAGGCATAGCTGGAGAATAACAGTCTATTTGGGGCTATTTACTGCGCTGGCTCAAGTCGCAGAGCTCTGTTCGGTGAATCTGAAGGCTTCAAGCCTGTTCATGATCCACGTGGATAAAAATCTGATGCGACATAATGCAACTTGCTGTTTCATCAGCTTGCTAAAAACAGACAAAGAAATGAACTCTAGCCAATTTCGCAACGAAATGTATGCAAGTATGTAAAGACCATTGCTATGGTTTACCTGAGTTTAAAAGATTCACTGGTCAAAGATGATTACAGCCATTAGTGAGTCATATACAAAGGAATATTAATAAGTTTCATATCTGGCTACCTTTGAAAACTCAGTCTAAATAGTCACAAGATCTTCCAGCGTTAAGAGTTTGCTGTTTCATTTGCTTGTGGGCAGCTGAATGCTGGAGGCTGAGCTTTAAAAAAACCACCCAAACCAACAGCATGGCAATTCTTAGAACAAAATTATCCAGTGTCTCGCTAACAGCCATCACTGATATTCAGTGACCCAGGAGATAGGTATGTGCAGCTCTAACACAGGTATATGCAATAAGTTGTATTTTAGATTTGATTATATTTAGGCAATGTACCTCTGGCAAGATCCTATTTCAAGTCATAATTGCAACATGTCATGGTTCCTCTTTAATGCCTTGCAGCAATAATAGATAAACTATGCCTCTGGGATGCAAGTAGGACACAATAACAATCCGAACATTATTGAATGCTATATATTTGGACAGGAGAAAATACTCAGTCATCCATATTCTACACAAAATCGCATTATTTAAAATGTATAAATGGGAGAAAACTGATCTGAAAGCTCTGGTAGAGAATTGGCAGTGACTTAAAAATGGTTATTAACTAAGTCTGAAAAAACCCGCTGGCAGCTAAACAAGGGTGGTAATTCCTCCCTGAAGTGGGTACGTCTCCCACTCGAATGAGGGTACCTTGTCGCTTCTGA
Organism: Columba livia; assembly: GCF_036013475.1. Taxonomy (NCBI): domain Eukaryota; kingdom Metazoa; phylum Chordata; class Aves; order Columbiformes; family Columbidae; genus Columba; species Columba livia. Next base: position 10,947,193 of record NC_088619.1, read on the forward strand.
ATATCTTTGAAATATTTGGCATTATCAAGCTGAGGGGACTGGCTAAGTGAGAAGCATTCAAAGGGCATAACTAAGTGGCATGATTCCAAAACACCAATTAAAAGGCGGAATGCTTTAAAAAGAACAATAAAAGAGGTTAATTCGTATCAAGGCCTGGCAATCTGCACAGGAAGTACTGTAATTCCATAATGCACTCTCCCTTGTTCATCTCTCTGTAACTTCACTGCTTATTCATAATCTAGCATTCCTTCACATCAAATGTTTGACAAAATATTACTCAATTCTATTGTAGAAGAACATACAGTGCTATTTGTAAAGCAAGCAGGAGCCTGGATAAACACAGGGGAAACATAGTAAAATAGGTAGAGAAAACTGAACCTAAACCTCATACCTTTTGATAAGTACATGATTATACATTTTTCATTAGCAGGAGGACACAGAGATACTTGAGAGTTAAGAAGAGAAAACACAAAATCTTAAATTTCTACCTGGGCCAGTATCCACCAGTTTTCTAAAGAAAGACTCTTGCTCCAGCATTAAAAACCTCATTTAGAAGGTATCTTTTTAGCAGAAGGAAAGTCGTAACATTTCAGCAAAGAGAGGCAAAAATCAAAGAATGAGAAGAGATGTGAAGAGGACAGGATGCCACAGGAAGGAGGAGAAAGAAGAGCTGGACTACCTGCCAGACCAGATCAAAAGCGGCTTCAACGCTTTCACTGCATTTGACTCGCAGCACACAACAACTGGCGAAAATGCCCCCAGATTTGAGCAGAAATGTAGCTCAAGTCTGCCCAGGCCGGGCTGTCCATCCTGCAGGCAGCTCGCCCCGAGCCTTGCTATTTTGAGTGATTAGAGAGCCCACGTATCATTAATATTATAATATATCCCAATATAGAGAAAGTCACTGCCTCAAAAGTTGCTGTGTTCCCCAGCACCTCTGTGTGCTCCTCAAAACAGCCAAAACAACCACCCTGAAAGAAGAAATATGAGCTGAAGCCCAGGAAAGAGCCACTTTCCACACTAAAAATTGGAAGGTAAAATGAACTGCTGTACTTTGGGAGTAGAAACAAATAACCAAAGGAAACAGCTATCTGGGAATAGAAGAGAGAGAACAAAATATATTGTAATTTAAATGATCAAAATATGCTGAAGAAGCCAGAAACCTTAGGGCAAGGCAGAAAACAGTGAGAAGCCATTCACAGCTCTGGTGCTGCCTACCGAAAACATCCTTTTGTTCTGAAGTCATAAATGTGTATCAGCCTCTCAGACATATGGGCAGTTGTGCATTTATCCTGTTTATTTTACTACTCCTGTGCATCCTGCCTTGCCATCTGTTGGTAAGAATTTGGATGCTGAATCATAAGTCTGCGACATAATAAATACCAGTAAACAGAAATCTAAAACAAAGATAAGCACAAAGTAATGTTTGGAAGCAGGACCAGTTTTTTGGTTTGATAGTACAATTTATCATATTTCCTGAGATGAGTCCTGGCTCAGAAAAGAAGGACCAGCAGGAAAAGGTCCAACTGAAGGGACATATCTAGAATCCCTTCTCTTATTAATATATTTGCATCATATTGGCATAATTCCACTGCCTTCCTAGAAAGCAGTTAAATTTACAGAAGTGGAGAATCAGGCTTATTCCTGTCCCTCCACAAGACATGCTTAAACACAAAATATTGCATGTATAAAACATAAGCTGCAAGCAAAATGCTTCAAACCCAGTTAAAGTAGTGTTCATGCACCTTCTCTGAGCTGGGCAGTCCTATCGCTCTGTCCCAGTTTCTCCACATCATTTTCCCTTTTATTAGCAGTATGAGAGGAAAGTGGGTGGGAAGGAGCACAGTGACCCCTCCTAGTCAGGGAAAAGGCCTCAAATGAAGCAGCAAACCCAGCAAAGCACAGACCGGCAAGCCCATCATCCTCCTCCTCCCTCTCCATCTCTTGTCTGGGGATGCAGAAGTTACTGCTCAGCTGACTCACAAACTAAACATCTGGGCACTGGAAGGTACCAATATCAGACTTCAAATTACACTCAGGACCTAAGTACTGCATCAAAAGAAGTTAAAAAGGAGATGAAAGCACTAGCCTCCTCTCCTAATATCTCTTCTTTTTTGTTTTTTCCTCTCTTTCTGTGAAGACACACAAGGCTACAGAATTGAGATATTAGATATACACCCCTTCTACCCCAGCTTTATGCAGAGGTTCGTGTGTTCTGCACCTCGCAAGACTCTGACCGAAACCACAGGTTGGACAGCATGGTATGGGCAGAAGTAACACAGAGTGACCCAGCGAATAGGACAGAACCCACCGGAAAAATAATCGCTGTGTTGAAATTTTACAGGAACAACAAAAAAATACATTGTCTGATTTGCCTATTTTACCAGTTTACGCTGGCGAGCGTTGGCAGATCTGCCAGAAGGCAGGGCAAGCCCTGGCGAGGTGCAACAGCAACGGGCTCCTGCCAGTTTCTAAAAAGAGTAATAAAGCCCATGGAAGAAGGTCAGTTAAAGGTAACGGCTGCTGGAAGAAGCCCAAAGACTACATTACATTACATTGCAAAGGTCCCCGAGAACCCCAAAATGACTTACTATGGCTCTGACAGCTACTACCACAAATGCCATCTGTCAACCGCTTGCACTATGCAGTATAATTATATACAGAAGTAACTACAGCACAACACAGCCACAGGTATCCTGTTCGTATAACCCAACGCATCCTTGAGCCTTCACAAAACATTTCTGAAACCTAGGTAAGATTAATATTATCCACATTACATCTTGCACAGATGAAGAAGCTTTACAGTTGGATTACGAATGCGCTTTCTTTGGTTTACAGCCTTCGGGGAGTATCGCTAATGCACAGAAAGTCTTTGGGTTCTAAATTTTGCATTGGGATATTTGCCATGAAGAAAAAACCCAAATCCTGGTGTAGCCTGATAGCTCCCTACTGGCTATATAGTAGATCGAGTTCAAGAAAGCAAATTAATTCATTAAAGCGACATATATTCAGTCAATTAGCTTGAAATCCCTGTTTCACAGAGCGTCTCAGGAAGAATGGATGTTTTGTTACATCAGTAGGGTCATTTGAGAGCCTCTGTTACAAATGTTCAAAGAGATGCATTTAGGAGATCTGTGATTTCTTTTTCATTTGAGAAGAGACTAGATAATGCCTTAGCCCGTCTTCTGCTGACAGTTCCTCCAGCACAAAATTTCTCAGTATTTAAAGTGTGTTATACTATGGACAGCATTTTGAGATGATTGAACTCGCATCCCTGAAGATCGCTCCAAGTTCAGAAAGTCTCTCTAGAAAATGGAATGCTCTTGAAAAATATTAACCCAAAAAGGCTGTCAAAAATCACCCCATCAATTGCTGACAAAGCTGCGCTGCTTCAAACACTGTTGAAAAGATGACGCTGGAGCTCTAAGAATTGCTTTAAAAAACAATCAGTGCAGCGCAGGCACCTTCTCAACAGCACGTGTTTTACCAAGGAAATGGAGCTCTATGAGCAGGATGTATGGAACGAAGGAATGAAAACATGGTCTGAATCTCAGAAAAGTTCTTCTCTAACATGTACAAAATACATATATATTGTCCAAGAAACAGGTTATGGCACACACAGGGTGAGTTTTTCATGGCAGAGACACCCATTTGTACATTCTCCATTTGCAGTTACCTTCCTCCACAGGGTGAATATGGGCTTGTGTGCTGTGAAGACTGAGAAGACCAACCATCCCTTAACCCACTCCCTTGTGCCGGTGGATATAACCTCCAAGGCAGATCATGTCTGATATCAGCGTGATATAATATTTGCTCTTTGACAAATAAAACTTTGGCAATAGCATTTGAATACAAAGTCTGCATTGTATTTAGTTCCCTACGAATAGTGGTGGTGCTAGGACTTCATAGCATTGCTTTGAGAATACTAAAGAATATTCATTCTTCCAGGATGAACCATGAATTTACAGTATTGATGGATGGCAGCCTTCCTTTATTTGCTTGCCTCAAACATTTGTGTAAGCATTTTTGGTTTGTTTTCAAGAGTATCCATGGAAGCAGCAGTTCCCATGTTTGTGCGCATTCATCCAAGCCCGAAGACTTGCAAAGAACTGTGCAAATGTGCGTTTGTGCAAGTTTTCAAGTCATAAATGAATTTACTTGATCCTTCCTCCCAGTTACAAATGTTCCCGTCACCCAGGCAGGAAGGCACATGGTTCCGTGTGAATCCAATAACCAATTGCACCACTTGAAAAGCAAATGGCAAACATGGAATACTGAAAGCAGTAGACACAATGGGTTCAAAGACATTCATATGCCGAAGTGTTTAATAAAACACTCTTTGAATAAATTTAAATTACAAGTATGTTACTTGATTTCGTATCTTGATGTCACTAGGCCTGCAGAGCTCTCTATTGTGAGCCATCCTATCAAACTTCAGCACAATGGTTCACGAAGATAAGCAGTTTTGGTAGATAAAGTAGAGTTTTTATTCTTATTTTTTTCTTCTAGGCAAATATTTTCATAGCAGATCCTCCTCGTGACTAAGGCTGTGCAAGGCTTATATAGTTGTGCTGCGTATTTACCATAGGAATAGGGGCTACTGGAAAATCGTGGTGGTTTAATCTCTTGCAGGTTAGCTTGCCCACAAAATGATTGTTCATGAGACACAGCATTTGCTGTGTTTGCAAGACTTGGGTCTTCACCACCATGACAGAGACCCACAGTTCATGTCAACTACTGTAGCTCGAGTGTGGACACAGGACATACCAGCACTGCCTTGAAATGGAGCCGATTTGCTCTTATTATAATACTAATTTGTGTGCGGGGGTGCAGATTTCAGGTGTGGCCAGGATGGCTGCACGGGGCTTCATCAGGAACTTCGAACAGGGACCGTTCACCTTCAGCTGCCAAACCTGCCGTTACCACAGATGCCGTGGAAAACCAAAAAGCAGCTTTGCCAAGGAGCCCCCGGGCCATTTCACTGCGGAGGTTCAGTCGGATTGCATCCAGTTCTGCTACACACACGTTCATACCACGAATTATTTTAAACAGTTTCCTACCTAAGGCAATTACCTTGGATATAAGTTCTAAAAAATCCATGCAGAAATACTGCTATTATTTAAAATCCACTCAATGAGCCTCCTACCTCCATCTTTGACAAACACGCTAAAAGAACAAAATTGAGATTATGCAGGCAAGAGTTTGACTGATGTATCATTAATGCTACTTCTTGAGTGACTAAGCTCCATAGTAGTATCGACTACTCGTACCGAAACGTGATTGCATCCCCAAGACAACTGCAGCTCCAAACAAAGATAATACGCTGGATCCCTAAACCGTATCACTCTGATTATCATTACAATGCTAATTTGTTGTAAAATATTGTCTCAAAGAAGATAAACAGGAAAACCTTGAGGAACACCTAATAATTTCTTTAGAAGGTTATTCTTTTCCACTCTCTTTCAACAATTTTGTCTGAAATCTTGGAAATGGGGATACTGAGCAGCATACAAGTTGTTTTATGTATATAGTTGAGGAACATTTTAATGGAAAATTTTAATTGACCTGAAATTTACTCTGCAAAATGCTTTATTCATGTCAAAAGCAATTTCGGAGGCTGTTTAAGGTATCTTCAGCTTTTGCACATTTAAGCTTTAGATTTGTCTTTTCGAGGTGAGTGAAATGTTGCTTAAGACCCTTAAAATAAAGTAGGTTTTTATAACTGTTACTCCAAAACACAAAACCAGTTCTAAAAATAGGTGTGAAGCCAGACCATCTAATCACATGTAAAAACCTAGGACTGACATTATTTTCTTGCTGTATATCTGCTCAGAGTTGCAACTATTGTGCTGATTTTACTAAAAGAACCATCCGCTCCAAAGGAGTGATGCTCTGAAACAAGCAAAGCAGTGTTGTTTTAAATCACCTTCTAGAAATGGTTTTATTATTTTATGAAGCAAAGGAACCTTTTCCATGTCAAAATCGAAGCATTTGAATTTTGAGCAGAAAAGCTCGATAGCTGTTGGATAACGGGTCACATTAAATACTTTTTTGTCTCCTGAATTGATGAGGATTCAAGGTTCACTTGCACACAATTGCTGGGTGCAATTTTTCAGTGAATACCTTCCCAAATAAAACGTGCTTAGGAAGGGATGAGCACTTCACTGGCTTCTTTTTTAACAAAGTCCCTACTTAAGCCCAGTTTAAATCAAGGGGAAAAAAAAATCCACCAGTTTCAGTCAAAGCTTCACTTCATTCCTATGAATGAGATTCCTGGAAGACTGTGCAGAAATCCTGACTTTGGGAAACTCAAGGGTTTCTCCTGGAGACGACAGGCCTGGCCTAGCAGAGCATGCCCAGCAACTCCTGCAAGGTACAGACGAACTTATTTTCCATGGAACACGGAGGCTGGAGACACTAGAACAAGCTCAGCAAAGATCACAAGCTTCGGTTCAAGTGGAGGATGCTCAGCATCCCTCAGGCAAACTCAGGAGCTCTCAGATGCAAACCCTCAGTTTCCAGGTGTCATAAAAGCCCATACCAAGAGTTACATTTCCTTCACAAGTAATAAAGCCGAGCATTATTATTATACCTGAAAACCTTCACATTTCAGTAATTTTTTCTCGCTCTTTTTATTCTCTAAAAATATGTTCTTGTCCTACAGCTATTCTACCTATGTATACTATTATTAGGTAGTAAATTCAATTTTTTAAGAGGAAAAATGTTACTCTGTTGCTTTGAGTTGTTGGCAGGAGAAGATGAGAACAGACCTGAGGACGAGGTGCTTCCACCACGCCACAGCCTTTTCGGAGGAGGTAAAAAACCCCTCTGAATACAGGTGCTGGAGTCCGAACTACAGCTGGGCTCGTCTGGGCTGAGCTGTCTGTCAGAACAAACCAGGTTTGCAAAGTTCATGTGTGCCAAGTTGTGCTGATGGCATTCAGTGCACCGAATCCAACACACCACCCCCAGGAGCCACAAAGCAGCTTAGCAGAAGTCAATAGCTTTCCTCTGTGCTCTCACTTTTATCCAGCACCACTGAGGCTCCGTTAGCTGTTCACACAAAGAACCGACCCAGCCAGTGAGGGGGTTCAGAGGCACCGCAGCCCCGGTCCCCGCTGCCAGTGCCTGCCCGCGCTGCGCATCCCCTTCCTGGGGATGCGCCGATTTCCCACGGTCAGAGCGCCGCGCACTCGGCTGACAGATGTTGTTTCCCATCTGGGCTTTCTCGATCTGCGGTGACAAATCCTCTGAACACCCATGTGTTTCTTTGTCCCGGCAGTTCACTGCCGCACCTTCTCTACAACTCCATTTTCAGAGAGGGAGCCACATGTTTGGCCTCTGCGGGGAATGGAGTGTCCTGCCACCCACCCCAGCCACTAAAACACGTATATTTTTATTTGTTAATATTATTCAGTCTGACCCTCAGGCTGTATTAAGTAACCCTAAGCGTACACTGAAGCACTTAAACAGTAGCAACAACATCTTCAACCGGGTTCCCGGTGTCTCTGTCTGAGGGTAGACAGGGAGGAACTTGGGTTTCTGCTGTCCCGCCCGAAACCTGTGGCTGAGCCCCAAAGTCCCTGAGACCAAAGCCCCCGTGGGTCTCCAACTCCCAGGCCTGGAGGACTCAGATGCAGCCCAAATAGCCCCAAACGTGCCACGAGCCCCCCAAACCCTGAAGCCCCGGGGTCCCTCAGCCCCGGGGTGGGGGGACCGCGGAGCGAAGTCGCCCCCCCGGGCAGAGCTCCCCCGGGCAGAGCTCCGCATCCCGCTGCCCGGTTCCCATGGCAATCTCGGAGATGCCGGTTGCCACGGTAACGCCATCCTCCTCCTCGGCCGTGTCCGAGGCAGCGGCTCCTGCTCCGGCTGAGCTCAGCCCCGCGGCTCCGGCCGCGCAGCCGGTTCCCCCGGGAAGTTGCTTCTCCCCCCGCCCCGGCGCAGCGCTGCCCCCCGGTACCTTCGAGGCAGCAAATCCTCCAGAGCCCCGAGTGCGTGAGGTCGCCCCGCGCCCGCCGCGGCGGCCCCTGCGCCTCGTCCGTCGTGATGTTGGTGCCGTTGCAGATGTGGGCGCTGGAGTAGAGCCAGTAGTCGGTGCCGATGGCGATGGCCATGAGGCTGAAGGCGGCGAAGGCGCCCACAGTGGTCAGCAGCATCTGGACGCCACGGTCACACCACACCATGGTGCTTCATAGTCCCCGCACCGGCGCGGGGGGTCCGCACGACACCGCCCGGCAGCCGCCGCCGCCCGCGGGAGGCAGCCGAGTCACGGGGCGGGGGGCGGAGGCGGCGGCGGGGAGGGGGAGCTGGGGGGAGCCGCCCGCCGCCGCCGCCGCGGGGCCGGGCTCAGCCGCCAGCCGCGCCCCGCCCCGGCTGCGGGAGGGATGGAGGGGTAGAGGGATGGGCCGCCCGGCCGCGGACCCCCGCTGGGGGCAGAGCCGCCCGATCCCCGGTTTGCTGCCACCCCGCCGGGTAGAGCCCGGTCGGTGACCCGCAGCCCCTGACCCGCAGCCCCCGGCAGGATTCGAGCATTGCTTTGTTTGCTCTCAGTCGGCTCTGCCGGCGGCAGGAGCGTGATGCCAGGTTTGAAGTGGGAACTTCACGGGGGATGAAGGTTTGAGCAGAGCCCGGCCAGAATTTGTGTGGAGATGGGGAAGGTGTTGTACACCTGATGGGTGCGAAGCTCTGCACTGTCACTGTGATCTCTCAGGTGGGTCACAAACACCTTCCTTCTGCTGTCCTAGAAATCACCATAAGAATGGTGCCAAGTACAGTGGGGACAAAGGGTTGCAATCCCGAGGAGAGCGTCAGCACGGCCAGGAAGCTACAGCACAGCAAACCTGGTGGTTTGGCCATGATTGCCTCCTGCCACCTCACTCCACCATCAGTTATGCAAGGAGGCTGTGGGCAAGTATTGGGTTGCTGGTTTTCTCCTGATTGAAAGTGGATGGGAGATTCCAGCACCTGAAACTTCCTTTGGAAAACCAAGGGGAGAAATATACACACCATTTTTTATTGCTTTATCCTGCCCTCCACCCCGACTCTCATCACTGCAAGTTGACAAGTCAGTCCTGCCTCCACCTCACCCGAGTGACAAGCCAGATGAATGGGAAGCCTTTCTGATCAGCTAATGCATTTGTGTGGAGAGAATGTGGCAGCACACCAGTTTTATGTATATGAATTAGAGAGTGGGAGGACAAGAGCTACAAACCTCAAGAAATACAGCACTCTTCCCGAGTGGTGCGTGGATGGCTGCAGGTGCCTGTGTGACTCCACTGCTCAACATACCAATGCAGAGATGCTTTTCAGCTGCTCGTCCTTTTTGTGAAAAACTGGGAAAGCAAAAGGCAAATACAAATTAAAAGCTGGTCTTTGTTTCACAGAGACCTCAGAAAATTGCTCAAACATGAAGCCTGTAAATAGGGAAAAGCTCCAAAGTTAGGTGCTTGGTTTAAGCATGTAAGTTATGCTTTTTGGTTGTAGTTTGTAGGACTATCAGTGCCTTTGCAAAATCACCTTCTAAATTAATGTCTTCATTAAGGAGGGAAGAATGAAGTCAGGTAAACTCAAAAGCAGAGTGAAGCCTCGTTCAGAAAAACTGGATTGAGCATTTAAGTTTAATGAGGTTCAACAAACTTCTCATTTAAAATATATGTTTGTACCTCTGGGCTTTGGGGGTTTGGATAGAGTGGGAAAATGAGATACTGAAACAGCAGGAGAGAAGCTATTTCCATAGCTTTTTAAACCTATTGAGCCTTAATTAATATTATTTATTTGTATTGCTGTGTTGCCTGAGAGAGCTGCTCATGGCTGGCGCTCCACAGCAAGGAGCAGGGGAGGGGCTGGGGGGGCTGTAGCTGGGGCAGGGCTCCCACTCCCACAGAAACAGCCTCCTCAAGAGCTTCCAGTCCAGACATGCAAGAAGAGATGGGATGAACCGTGGTGGGTCTGGTGGGTCCTCAGCCAGCAGAAAGGGGACACGCAACTGCAGGGTTTTCCACATGCTGGGAGCCACATTTCTGCAGCAACACCCCCCACCCCCAGCACCACCCCGTGTCCTGTTGATTGTGCAACATAACAGCACATTAACAGAATTTATTAACAAAATCTCTTGCTCCTCTTTCTGCCCTCCCCGCCCCCCATTTTTGCAAAGAAAGCTGCTGTTTCTGCTGCCCTGTGAGAAATAACTCAGGCTCCTAAAGGGTTACGGAGAAGCATCCAAGGCAGACAATCATTTTCTGCCCAAGCTATCTTCTTTAGTTTAAAAATGTTCTCTATTCTTTTGAAATGCATGAAGTAGATTGTGGGAGAGCTAATATTATATTCCACTACTGAAAGCTGGTGGAGTATTTTACATTGATGTCTGGCTCTAGTGATTTTCTAAGGATTTTGAATTCATTAAATCCAACCATTGAATAATCTCCATTTGTGGCGGAAGGAAGGCAAAAGTGCTTATGATCCTCAATAGCAAGAAAGCGTGTAGTCTTTTCTTAAACACGAAAGCTATCTGACCCACTGCATGTAGTAAAGGTTGCCCAACATGTAACCTTTGATTTGCAGACTTTGCTTAAAACACAGCCCTAAAATACTGCCATAGGATGTAGCAGTGAAGCAGCCTTGGCAGTGTGTTTTGCACTGCAGTAGCATCCTCCGTTCCCAATCAGAATTAGACCCAATTGTTCCAAGCTCAGACCAGAGACAGAAGCTCATGACAATGCGAAGAGAAAGCCCCACAGCTTCTCCTTGTAATTGAGCTCCCCGCTCCCCAACAATGTGCAGGGCTGAGTATCTAAACCCAGAATTATTTTTTACACTGGAGAAACAGAAACATGAAACAGAATTGTTTTGATTCCTTGATGCTGATTTTCAAAGCTTTAAATGAAATCCTGCGCCTGATCATTTTATTTCTGAACTAACTAACAGTTACTCTGGAGATGAAACTTTGGCTTTAACTGAATTCAGTGAGAGCTGTCACTAATAAAATCCTAACAATTAATCTATCATCTAGAAAAAATAATAGTAGAATTTCACTAAAAGAAGCTTTTGGAAATTGCTCAAGAAAAACTCCAGAGAGCTCTTTCTCAGAATGCAAATAATCACTCCAGTTAAATAGAGCTTTTGATGTAGATGTAGTCTAACCATCATCAAAGCCTGGAACAGATATTTCATCCTCCCTTGTCCTTTCTCAGCTTTTAGCTCTACGCTTGTGAGAATGACTTTTAGCATCTAGGAATGTCCTAAAGCTATAAGGAGGGCATCTGTGTAATTGAGTATTGTAATCTCCTGTGGGTCTTGATCTCTTTCCTATCTAATTTGATGCTGATATTAGGAAAAAAAAAAAAACAAACCTTAATAATTTCCTTTGGACTAGGGTATGTATGAATAACTGGAGAAATGTTTCATATGTTTTGTGCAGTGTCATATAATGTCGTTTTATACACGGGGTAGTGGTGGGATTTGGTTTGACTCTCCAGATTTGCAGCAGAGCTCCACAAGCCCCAAGATCTCCAGCCTGAGTGAAGAACCCTGCAGGAACACAAGACATGGCAGAAGGCATCAGATCACAGACATATTTAAGAAGGAATAATATTAAAGTTGTCCATGGAACTATATTTTGATATACCTTGGTTCAGCTCTTACAGGTTAGCGTGATACCCACTGAACTACATCAGGAGACCTTCACAGAGCTGGATCCAAGGTCATAAATTCTGTTGCAAAATACAGGCTGAATTCACTTGTTCTGAGGACTGGTACAGTATCTGACCCACCAACACACCTATTCCTTCTGTTATTCATCATATATTGCAAAGACACAGTGTCTTTCACCTCTGAGGAACCCGCTCTGGGTGACGGTCTACTGCCTCCAGCGAGAGAAGGTTGGCAGAGAAGTCACCATCACATTACCCAGAGCTGTGTCTAGAAAAAGGTGAACTTGTTTGAGGGGTTATAAGGCTCAATTTCTTTGTTAGTTCTACAAAAGGTCATCTGAAGTCAGCATGAAGAGTTTCAGATTGTCCTTGAGAGCTAAAGAAACAGCTATCTTAGAGGAAAAATTATTGTCATTCTCTTGCCACTTGAGGGGCAACAGCTTGGCCTTAATTCTACTGTTCCTTTTAATATATTAAATATTCTTTGGCTTAGTCATGGCAAGCAAAGCAACACAACTGCTTTCTAATAAATAAAATGTGCTCAGAAGCACCTCTGAAGCTTTCCAGATAACTACATTTCGAGTTTGCCAGGAAGCCAGATGCTGCTATTGGAAAAGTAGCTGCTATGGTTTGTCATCGGAGCCTAGAAATTGATACCCAAGAATGATATGATGAGACAGACTCGATGACAGCACTGCTCTTTCTATAAATAATTTGAAGAAAGCATTTTTTCATTAAAAAAAAAAAAGTCTCTTTTGCTAGAGGCTTGCACAGCAAACCAGAAAATTAAAAAGGGTAGGCATGCTGTGTTTGAATAGGGCCATCAAAAGAACAGGGTATATACAATTTATAGAAGAATATATAGCAGCGCTCACACATTTTACACTACACATAGGCTGTATTTTCCCCATAACACCAATAGTTATGAAACTCATTATCTTTTTGACAATGGAGAAATGGAATATTACTCCTTTACTTGCTTGATCATGTCAAATGTCAAAGCAAATTACAAATGCTTGTCCTTCAAACATTCATCCCTCCTGGTAAGATATTAAATATCAATAGCATTCACATTCAGCTACAGAATGAACTAATATCACGCACATCTCACAGATCTAAAGTTCACCGTGCCTGTTACCTGTCATGCGGTTTCATCTCACAGGTCTTACCTCTTGTCCATGTCCTAAGAGCTGGGAAATCCATTGCAGTGTTAAATGTCACATTAAACATTATCTGAAGTATGAGTTAAAGCTGTGAGCGGGGGGTTACTTTTGACTCTAAAGTGTTAAAAAGGGAGTGGGAGAAGGGGTTAATAGGACTACAGACTTGATTTTGCACCACATTTCAAAGTATTTAGAGAGGCAGCAGCCTGATGAGATGCTACAGGAATTTTCTAGCACAAGGGACCTGCTTGAATTGCAGCTAAAAAACCCGATTATCTTTTTGATGGTGGAGAAATGGATGTGCTGACCGAGGGTTCAGCCAGGCAAGACACTACTGGAATGAGCTGCATTCCTTCTCAGGGCAGTTTCCAGAGGGAAACGTAAGTTCTGGGGAGTACGGTACAATGAGGATGGGGCAGGGAAAGGGAAAAAATGTGCCTGTGAGTTTTTGTCATTCCACCCGTTATCAGTCATGTCTATGGAATAATTCACCTGTAAACAGCCCAGCAACAGGCTATTTATGCCGTACAAACAAACGCACACACAGCTACTCCACACAACCGTGCACGAACTTCAGACAGACTAGAAGATGAAACGGGGAGCGGATCGTCACCGTCATGGATGGCGCTTCCGAGGGCTCTCGCCAAGCCCTGCGCACTCTGCAGATCACTGCCAGGACTCCCGAGAAACAACTCCTCGTCACTCCACAAACAAACTAACATTCGTCTTTCTAATGTCCTTTAAAATATATATATATATATATATAAATTATACATCTATATATATATAAATCCTCTTTCAAACAAAGGAGAAGACGCTGTAGCAGAGCAGCACGGTGAGACCCACTGGAGTCCCATGAAGTGTAAAATGAAACAATCTGTCGGGAAGGTTATTGCCGCTGGAACACGGCGTCACCCGCACCCAGAGGATGGAGGAGAATTACCCCAGCCAGCCACAGGGAAATTGCTTGCTGCACTCAGATTGCATTTGAACCTGGAAAGCAGGGCTCCATTGGGAATGGGTTAGGAGGCGAATTGAGCGAAACAGGTTTTTAGGATAAGTCTTAAATACTTAAATCAATCATGATAACTTGCTGCACTGAATTTATCTCCTAAGCTGCCTAAAGAAAATTCCTCAGATCTGTCTGAATAATTTTGAGCTGATAATGCAGCATTGGAGTAGGAAGGCTGTTGCCCAGTGAAAGGATTTTCTCATTAGAATTTCAGCCGATTATTCACTGGAGAAATGGTCTTTCAGGAGCACACCCTGGCAGCTCACTTGGAAAAGTTTTATAAACACTCAGCCTACTAAGAAAGGAAATTGTAAGGTAAAATTAAAGCTAGCCGTTACTTCCGAGAGGTCAGTGGTAGAACAAGCATTCAAACCAAGGTTTATCTGCTCTTCCTGTGCTCTGGTTCTTTTATTTCTACACTAGAGACCAGGAAATCTTCTTAGCTGAGCAACAACTGGAACTGCAGCCTCTGTTGCTGAGCACAAGTTACCAAAAACATGCTCTTGATGAGATGTTTGTAGCACTTATGTGTCTGAAAAGCTGTTTTTCCATGCCGTGGAACCATAACTTGTCTTTTTGAATCTACACTGCTGCCTCAATGAAGTATTTTCTTTGGTCTGAGTAAATGGTAAGTGGTGTATTTATTGGTTTTCATCTCTCTTCGCACCTCAAATGCTGCCTGTCTACTCGAGGCCAGGGCAGAGCACACTTACTCAGCAAACACCTACTCCATGGCTGAACTCTAAACTCATCAGGACAAAGACAGTATTAATATATTTTTAATCAGCATAAGGTCCCAAGGGTTTCTTCTCCTCCCCTTCTTTATCCAAAGAGACCCAAAACTGACCCCAATGTAACACAGAGCTCTGGAGGAAAAGCTGGTAGGACCAGTAATGCTTTACATCCTATTAACGCCATGTATAAACTCACTTGAACTTGGTACAATTGAAAAAGAAGTTTCTGCACTCAACAGGGTGATAAAGTTCCTCTTGTTGGTATCACCTGCAGGTTACATTTAAATGCTTCTCCAATGGTTGTGTGGATTTTTTTTGTAAGGGGCAAGTAGTTCTACAACTGACATTTAGTAGTAACTTGTAAATGCAGAAGATTTTGTAAGAGGGCTTGTGCTAGAGCAGCCAATCTGCTGCAAATATGATCCAAATCAAAAGCAATGCAAAAGAAAAACCTCAAGCCCTTGTACTTGAAATTGTCAAAAAATAAGCCAGAAAAAGATCACAAACCAACATGACCTTCTCTGTCTACCCACCAGGAGACTCTTGTCAGAAGGATGATTAGAAGAACATAAAGAGATCAGCAAAATTCTGGATAGTCTGGTGGGACTTCACAGACCTCCAGGGGCTGTGGTGCCAAGTTGGGCAGCACCAGTGCCACCAGTATCCCAGCCACAGTAGATGGGTGTTGCTGAGGCTGGGATGACTTGCCACCAGTTTGGAAGAGCAGGAGGAGTTGGCAGTTATCTGAGGAGCCAGGGGACACCAGAGACCTGTCCCCATGGTGGGGTGAGCAAAACCACGTGCTTCCAGCAAAACCCCTGAGCTCCTCATTTATTATGTTTTCCCCTTCCCAGGTACGTGTAAGGACAATACCCAGCTGTACCCACCAAAGCTCGTGGCCCCGGGTTGGTGCTGCGGTGGCACAACGCTGCTCTCCAGGGCTGGGAAACAACCTTTGGGAAACATGAGGGTTTTGCTCAAGAGAGCTCAAGTCTCATCAGCTCGAAAGAAAAACGGCTTTTGGAGAGAGACGAGAAATTGCAGCAGCCAAAGTTGTGAAAAGCCTTGACAAAATATTTAGCACGGAGAAAATGAGAATGCTTGCCAATTGCTAGAGCCTTCCTCATTCAGGTTGTTAGATGGTTACTGCCACTACTATTAACAAGCCACCGTTTTTTGAGTGATCTATGCAAAGAAGGGCTGGAACACAACTACAGGTTTTTCACGTGCTTTTAGCTCTGCTAGTAGAGAAACATTTTCTCCTCTCATACGAGACTCAATTGAATAATTATTCAATTAAATTAACAAATAAGTAATGCACTATTTTGTGATGTATCCAGTAAATATATGCCTAGGAAATTCAACAGATAAATCTCTAGATACTCTTTTAGGTTCATCACACACATGTTTATCCAACTGGATTTTTTTCTTTTAATCTATGAGGAAAGGAGGATGAGGTTTCAAAAACCATAAAGGAATAATCTTTCCACTGAGCTCCACACAAAGGTATCGTGCGAATAATTCTACTACCATTTACTTAGTAGAATGAAAAATAACAACAGCTACTGTGGCTGTAAATAAGCCCTTTGTCATAGCAGAGACCCATTACAAGGTCAACATCCACTCTCAGACTTCAATATTAAGCTCATTAAAAGTGTCATGTTGATTTTTTTTTCTAAATTTCTCAAAACATCCCCATGTTCTTACAGAGAATTTGGAAATCCCAAATCCTCACCTTATCCTTCCTCAGCCCCCCCTTTTTAAAAATCATTATTTAGGTGAATGATTCTAGCAAAAATGCTTCTGCCTTTTTACCCGAATCTTTACATTTTTCACAGGAAGGCATTCCAAGAAGATGACTATTAATACAACGGTTTCTAGGTAGCAAGGAGAAAAAAACCCCACAGCATCTCTACTGCAAAAGCTGGCAGACGTTGACTTTTTACCCATAACTGTAATGCCTCTATAAAAAGGAGCATTCCAGTCTTACAAGCATTAAAAAGCAAAATAAATAGAAGTGGCAAATATGGCATGTTGAACATTACATGTGAGGGACCAGGAATTCAAATCCCATCTCAGAGGGGACATTGCCGGCATAACGCGAAGATGCAGGAGCTTTTCAATCTCCCAAATCAGTCCCTCGTGGAACATCATCGAGGCAGACAAACCAAACGGGGCAGCATGGGCGGAAAGGATTATTTAATGAGTATCGGCTGATGCGAGACACCCACAGACACCCCAGGCTGCAGCCTTGCGAAAGAAAGTGCCAGAAGCCGTTCCCATTTTCAATAAACTAATTACGTGTCGGGGATTTTCTTCTTGTTTAGACAAACCGTAATGTTTTATTTACAGTTCTTTGTGTGTTTGCAGCCTCGTGGAGGTGGGAGAAGGGGTGTGGGTGCCCCAGTGCCACAAGATGCTGGAGAGCACTGAGCAACACCCACCTTATTAAAGGGTTTTAAACGTAGCAAATACTATACAGACCTCATGGGTTTTGGAAATGGGCTGCAGCGGGTGGTCCAACACCATCGTCCCAAGATGATGCTCAAAAGGCCACTGAAAATACCCCGTGCAGAGGGCTGGGGATGCACAGGATTTGCTGTCCTACAAGAGCATCCCATGCCACAAGGTACGAGGAGAGGGTGTGGGGACCACAACTCTCTCTGCAGAGGGACAGGAGGGTAGAGACAGGAGATTTTGGTTGCTAAACATCTCAGCAAAACCAGCTCGATTGTTGTATAGAAACCTGCCTTGCTGAGAATGAGAGAACAGCCAGGTCCAGGCTGCACACACACGTACTCCTACCTTCTCTGGGCTTGTAGCCTGCAGGGTACCTGTTCTTTCTTTTCCACCGGTTCTTTAGCACAGCCAACACTTGTTCCCACAATCCCAACCCAGGGCTGGAGAAGAAACAGCAACCTGCTTCACAGGAGGAAAGAAAGGTGAAGTGGATTCTACTCAGTTGCTAAAAGCTTGGAGTAAATTGCACTGTTGTAATTCCAGCAGTTGAGATAACCAGAGAAATGTATTAAATATTTCATTTTTTCTTCTTCCCTCCCTCCTCCCCCCTGACATTTTTTGCTCAGTGCGGGAGAGCACTAACAATGACTTCAATAGCAGAATGAAGTTTAAAGCCCAGATCTTTCCAATTCTGCTTATTCCTTTAAGCTATTCCAATCCCCTTTATGTTCTTTCTGCATACACACATCTGTCTTCTTCAAAGCCTTAACCATCTCTGACACACCTGACCTTTCCATCCAAGCGCAACGGTTAGATGCAAAGAAAAATACCCCTTTACCTACAGCAAGTAACTCTTTGTTTTGCCAACCCCACACCTGAAAATTTTGCTGTTGCGGGAAGTAAACCAGTGAGCAACCTTTCCTTCTCTTTTGAAAAATGGAACTGTCATCTCTTGGAGAAAAATAACAGCTTATCTTTATTTTGTCAGACACGACTGTTAGTTATTAGAGTCTTCTTAAGAAAACGCTACCAGAAGAATTAGGACAGTATTGTCGCAGAAATGTCGAGAGTTCAGAAATTACTTTGACAAGATCTGGGAGATTTCAGATATCTAATTAAACTTTCTGTGACTGTTACGTTGTGTAAATACGAGAAACCTATTAAAATAAAGAATCGGATAAAACTAGTTTCCATGTTCTGTTAATAGATGCCACAACCATTCAACAGCCATTTTGATTTAGATTAGACCCATTTAATTCATGCCAGTAAATATAATTTCATCTATTCATGCACACAGAGTTCATTATTTTTTAACTAAAATATCTGTTAAACTTGCTACATTTGGCAATACTACAATATTTTTTTGGCTGGAGTTTATATAAACTCCCCTCTCCTCCACTTAGTGAGTGAGACCATACATTGCCATATCATAGAGTACATGCAGCTCTGGTTTTAAAGGTTTTAGAATAATTTCTGTAAGAAAAACTTATTCCATAGATGAAGATAATTTAGGCTAAGAGGAATTATGGTTAATAGATTCTGACCTCAACAAGCTATAATGCAGGCTGGCTTTGCACTCTGATATATTTACATCCAGCCCATATCTCATGGTTGTGCTAAGTCATATCAATTCTTCATTTAAAATAGCCACTACATGCATTAGTAAATTGTTTTAATAGTTAATTATTAGCACTATAAAAAGGATGCAATTATCCCTAGCCTGAGTCCCCAGGGGCACTGTCAGTTTGTGGATTATTCTGCTGCAGCCCCTATCCAAAGCCATCAGTGTAAGGAAACACGATGAACGGTGGTGAAACCAGAGGTGTTTGCTGCGGTTAAGCACCAGTTGGGCATTAGAGCCACCAGTCCAGGCTTAGAAAATAAATAGGGTTGAAGTGTAAAACACGATGGTGCTGTTGTACACCCAGGCAGCCGGCAATACCCCCGCCGTGCAGCAGTGGCCACGGAGGGGCTGGTACAAGCCCACCCCATTTGCTTCCTCTCCCCACACACTGACCTGCCACAGGGATGGTCTTTTTGGCCAGGGATGGGGAGGCTGTACATCCCCGGACATCAGTGCCAGTTGTGGTTGTTAAGCAAGTTCTTCAATACCAATTAATCCTGGAGGTGACTTACACCTTATCCCTCTCTACAACTACCTGAAAGGAGGCTGTGGCCTGGAGTGTGTTGGTTTCTTCTCCCAAGTAGCAAGTGATAGGACAAGAAGAAATGGCCTCAATTTGCACCAGGGGAGGCTGAGGTGGGATATGATATTAGGAAATATTTCTTTACAGAACAGTCTGCCCAGGGAAGCAGTTGAGTCACCATCCCTGGAGGTGTTTAAAAGATGCATAGATGAGGTTCTTAGGGACATGGCTTATTGCCAGAATTACATGAATGGTTGGATTCAATGATCTTGAGGGTCTCTTCCAAGCAAAATGATTCTATGAACACGGTTGGGAGATGCACGTGCTACAGCTGGAGGACATGACTAACACCCACAGCTACAGTGGCCAAGGTAGCCGGTGCTTCCATCCATGCTGCACATGGAAGTGGAAAGTCACCAAGGCAGCTCGTTGCTGTCAGAGACCTGCACAGTCACAGTCTTCAGTGGATACAGATGAGCTAAATTTAAGGAACAAGACTCTGAAGCTGCTCAGTACACGAAATGTTTTTGTTTCACAGAGTACAATAAGAAATATCATAAATCCATTGTTTCCCTTATTTGCCGCAATTTCTCTAACTGATCATTTGTCTTCTTTGCACTGGCATTGGCTAGGAAGGGAGAGAAGCATTTGCCATCAAAGTCTTTGAACAGAACTCCAATAATTTAATTCAATTCACTTCCCAAATTATTTTCTGATGCAAAGACATGAAAATTATGAGTTGGATTTCAAGTTCATTTTGTTCTTTGATAGCTGAACAATGCCTATTTTTCAACTGACATTTTGTCTCCTCCTGCACTCTTGGTTCTTCCCCCACCACCCTTTTTCATCTCCTTATCCAGGTAGTTCAATGTTCAGATTGCTTGGCAGAAAATGCATCTGAGGGCAGCTCCCTCTGTATGTCCCTTGGGACCAGCGGTCACCTCTGCTCAGGTGGCCCAAGGGGAAACCTGCATCTCACCAGCAGCATCCCTGAGGAGATGGAATCCGCCACCACCAAAAATCAATGAGCCCTACCCTGCACGTTCACACTGAGGGGACACAACCCAGGTTTGTAGCTGTGCAGCCCAATAAAATCATCTGAGACTAAGAAAAAAGATGCAGAAAGAAGAAACAGATATATATTTTTTTAACTTAGAGTGAAGAGTTCTTTTGTAAAGGTTTTTCCAATGATTAAAAAAGGAAAACCCAAACCTCCTACCAGCGTGCTTTGTTCTGAAGGCAGGATGGGACAACATCAAATCCCATAAGCAATTTGCTGTGCTCTCTCACCAAGCCAAGTCTGGCAACCTGAACTCCCCACCTCACTTAAAACAGCATCTCTGTTCCTGGATAACCCCAAAAACCACAGTGAGTAATGAATAAGAAAACAATGGTTTGTTGTTTTACTTCTCATTCCCAACACTCACTCTGCATTAGGCTCCATCATTTCACAACTCGCTTGATGTAACACAAAGTGGCAGAACAGACCCTGATCCAGGAGTGAACCCTGATGCGATGCATAACAGATGCCTCGGACTGAAGCTGCTCCTTCCTCACCTTCCCTACCTTTGATCCACATTTTCTGCTTGTGACAGGCTGCTAAATAAACACCAGTGACAAGGCTCAGTATGCATTTGTTTTTCTGCAGCTTGTTTTCTTTTCGTTCAGCTCTCCAAGCTGATTGTCTTGTTGACAAATATACAAACTCCATTACCAATTAATGATTTTTAGCCTGGTGTCCTCTACTCTATTTCCTCCCCAGTGCGTGCTCTACACATTAGTCTGGGTAACATTCAAAGATAATTGTGTTTTGTTTATTTGTTTGGGGGACTAACAGCAATCAGACAGACAAATCCCAGTCCTGACCGAGGCTGCAATTCTGTTTTCAAATGTAGTTGCTCCAAGGAGAGCTGGAGAAGCACACGCTGCATTTGCTCAAGGTGAAACCTCACTTTTCTTCTTTCAATCTTAATTCTTTTTCTTCTTCCTAGAAAAGGACATTTTTTCTTAGCACCTATGGCTTTTTGTAGGCTTTGCACATCTAGGGGTAGGATTTCTGCACACTCTTAATTTGTTGTGTTGCTTTTTAAAGCCCACCCTTATTGCATACTGCAGTTAATTGAAAATGAGAAGCCATTCTTGGTAATTTACGTCATCCCCAGCTCATCTATGTGATCAGGATCACGCCCAGTTGTGCACAGAGACCTGTTTCAATGTTCTAAGAAACATTTCAGGAATGTTTCAAAAGTAGCCATTGACTTTGAGTACCTCAATTTCCAACACAGCTGAAGAAGCGTAATTTTTGAAGACTGGATGCTCTGGACCTTTGCAAGCAGGAAACCATCTGATACCCTTAAGAATCTGGGTAAATTAATGCCTGAAGTCCCTGTCAGTCCTCCTTGGAATTAAAAACATTTAATTAACACTGTAAGTGCAGGCAGAGACACTACAGTACAGCTCGAACATGTTAACAAGGCTGCAAAAAGAGTGAGCAAGGGTGAGCTTAATACAGGCTCCGTTTTCTGCTTCCCGAGATGTAAAGTCTTGCTGAACAGCCGTGACCATGCTGCATGTTAACCAAGGAGACACAGTTGGCACAACACATTAGCATCTTCCGCTCTGATAATTAGTTTAGTGAAAAATTATTGCCTTATCTGGTGTCACTAGAGACCCATTGCAGTCTTAAAAAAAAAATAAAATAAAAGCTCACATTAGGTGCTTTTAATAAGACAATAAACTCTATAGTGTTTCCAAACAAGACTGAAAACCAATTCAGCACGTGAGTAACTAGCACAAGTCAGGTTGGAGGCCAAATGCATTATTTAGTAATGGAATTAAATTTGTTTAGAAAGAAAGAAGCCCTTTAAAATCCACACAAACGTCAAGGCAATGTATTAAAACATACTGCAACAGAACTGCTAGCCTTGCACTAGAACGCGGTTCAGATTTTAGGCAACATGCCCCCAGTCTTGCGGCCAGCAATGGAGATTTTACTCCAGCTATGCAGGGAGAAATAATCCTTGCAGAGCCATATTGCACAGCAGGTGTTCATCTTGCAGATGGGTTGAAATCTATTATCAGCACTGACTGCTGTACCATTGGGCAAGAAGTCTGAGATCCTCCAAATTACCCTCAGATTGTCCATATTTGCATCACAAATAGCCACTGGACATAGTTTTCCTGGTACAAAAAGCCCTTCCCCTACAAGAACATGTCTTTTTTTCTTCCCCAGGAATGAGACACAAAGCTGTGTTTTCTTACATGCTGTATTTTTAATCTTTTTGGTGGCATCGGCAAATATACTTATCAGTACAAAGGCTTCAGAAAAAATACACTGTGCTTAGCAACCTCCAGCAAAACTAGCAGAATGCACTTGACAAAACTTGTGCTCTATAATGAAATTCCTACAAAGGCATTCAGTACTTAAAAACTAGGACAAATTATGCTGTAAGGAGCAGAATATGTAAACGTGGCAAGGAGCTTCATTTTTTATTCTGGCTTCAGAGGGGTTACTTCCAGTTGACAGCAGTGTAAATGAGACCAGAATAAGACCCGTGCACACCAGCAGAAAGACAAAGCTGGCTTTGTATGAGAAAATATAGAAACATCCCTTAACCAGGTCCATGTGTAGGGTATTCTGAGGAAGGAGGTGAAGTGTTTGCATCTCTGCGGTGAGGACATTCAGACCCTCTCTCATACACCAGCTTAAGAAATGACAATGAATTTGGAGCCAAATTGCCAGCTGACGAACACCCTAGTGACTCGCCAGCTCATCCCAGAGGTAATTCTGCAAACCCAGCGGTGCATGGACCATGCAGCCCCAGCACTAACACGACCACGATCATTTCCATAATAGTCAGCCAGCAGTGACAAATGGAAAACAAAAACAGATAACAGAAGCAAGAAATATAGCAGGTCACTCGACCCCGAGACTGGTGGCTCTGGGAAGCAGAAAGGATGGCAGCTGGTCTCTGGTGTGGGGATGCGAGGTTTCCAAGTCCCCCTATAGACCCCACAGCTCCGGGCAGTCTCCCATGAATATGTGTCTCCAGGTACCTTCTTGAGGTTCACGTTTTGATTGCAAATGGGAAGTGGAGTTGGGGCTTTGAGGAGGCGTCTGGCTCTCACAACAGAACTTACAGATAAGCACTTGCTGCAGAGTGATTTATGTTTCCATGATTTGGATGTATTCCTGCCTCCCTGCTTACTATCAGAGCCTGTTTCCCTGATAGAGCAGGGATATCCCCATCTTGTTTTGTTCCTTTTTGCTTTCCACCCCTGCACTGAGAGCAGGGGAAGGGACTGATGTGACACAGAGAGGAGCAGCGCTCCCCCGGCCGCACACCTTGATCCCGGAGGGGTTGCTGCCTTCACACCACACACACACCACAGAATAGCTCTGGACTGATATATAATTCAAGCAGTCCAAGCAGCTCAGGCCGTTGGCAGCTTTATTCGCAGCCTGCAGTCAATCTAACCAACTTCTCACTCAGTTGTGCTGGTGGGTGAATCAGCTTTGGTGGGGACACCCCTCACCGTAGCCCTTGCCAGCCCAAACCCACAGGCAGGGCTGCAGCAAAGGGTTTGGGTACGCATCACCATCCCAACGCAGAGCAAACGCTTTGCTCCAAGTTCACAAGAGCACACCCGACACAGGGATCTCTCACTGCAAGGTCTGAATAAAGCTTAAGCACAAAACAGCCTGACAGTCCTGAAAGAAGGGAGCGATCTAAGGAAAATGGGTTTGTAGGTGATGCAAAGCTCTCACAGATTCACACCGAAGCTGCTGAGCCTCTTAACATCTTCAAAACCCGTTTTATCCTCTGGGGTCACAAAGGAGGCTGTGATTCCTGGAAGGCAGCTTTGAGAGGTTTGAGACTCCAGGAAAGCCGTGACATTAGCAAAGGTCCTGCTACTACCACTTGTAAAACCAGGAGATTGAGCTTTTTGTAATGCATTCATTCTCCTTTCAGGCATCTGCCCTCATTTCTGAGCTGGCCACTGCAGTGAGGAGCCATCCCACCAGTGATGCTGAACTCCATGGGCAGCTTTTGCGCTCCATTTTTTTTCATCTTGACCCTTCAGGCAAGTTTTCTAAAGGCAAATTCATCTCAGGGCCCTTCTGCTAATAATGTCAAGCTGGAAGCAGCTGGACTAGGCAATGCACGGCGGGATGGGGAGGTGTGAGATGGAGAGCTCAGCACGTCCCCCCAGCACCCCTTTGCCACATCAAGGCTCGTCTTCCATCCCACCCCCAGCTCCATGCTGGTCTTAGGGAAAAAGCTCGGAAATCTGCCCGAGTTGGGGCGGCAACACTTCAAGCTTTTGACTCAAAGTCATTACGGCCACAAGCATTTCGCCATCCTAAGAGTCAGTCTGGTTTTTCTTGCAGCGAACTTATTTAACGAGGGCCTTGGAAATCTGAGCAAAAATTAGTGCATGGCCCAAAAAGCCATTTTGTGTCAAGAATTCACACACCAGCAAGAGCCCTTTTCCCAGTGGCTGTTGTAATGAGTTCAGGCACTGCACAGCTACTGTCACACACCAAACCCAACCAGAACATTTGACTGGGGAGAAAATTACATGTTTCCATCGTCATTGTTACCAGAACAGAGACCTGTGAAGGATTACTTGCTTATTATGGCAAATTTCAACTGAAATGGGTTATTACTCGCCTAACTATTATTCCAAGAGTGTTTGGATGCACTATGGCAAAAATATACTGTTTGGAAGCAAATTCAGGCAGAAGGAAAAAGCCCACAAAACAAATTTCATTAAATAATGAATACAAGCTACACTGAGCCATCCTGAGATTCAGCCCAATAGTGTCAAAGACAAAGAATCCTGGTATTCTACTTATAAATAAGGCAAAATTATCTATTTGTTCAGGAAAAAGTAATCATGCTCAGTTAGACACATCAGGCAAGCATATGAAAAGAAAAATGGCTTTGAAGCTGCTCCTCATAGCAAGTCAAGGCAGCTCAAGGGGAAAACTCCACAATCCAGGCTTTTTAAAAACTAGTTTTTAAAGTATGTATTAGAAAGTCTATTAAAGAAGTGGCGTGAATTGGCAATTTCTGTTGCATAACATTTTTGAATCTTTAAGAGAACATTAATGCAATGCAGCTCATTTTGCCAGTACCCACGCGCCTCAGTTGAAAACAATTCCCAGCTAAAGGTGTTCCTTATAAATTGAATATTAGCAGGGAACCGAGTAGAAGATACATTCCTGCTGCTGTCCTGTTTGTCTCTAGATGGAGCATGGCCTACACATTTCTCAAATACACAGGGTAGGAAAGTTATCTTTCATTTTGAACTACCAATGATTAGTCAAAATTGGGTAGGGAAGCCTTGTTATTTACCTCTTTATTTGTTAAAAATGTCCATAAGGGTTACTAAAATAAAGTATTGAAGAAACAAGGGGTTTGGTCAAAAGACTCCACCAGGAATCTCAAAGGCTGCAGCTCTGTTGTGGGCTCAAGGTTTTCATCTGAATTTGGACAAAGTCATAGACAATCCAAAGGTTTTCTTTTTAAAGTATGCTGGTATAGAGAGAAAGCACAGCTGGAGTTCACCATCATCACCTGGAAACTGAAACTCCCTGTTCTGGGTGATGGCAGCTGGAGAGAAACCTTCCTGAAAATCAGATTTGTGCCCAAATATGATTTTTCAGTGAATGACCAAATGTTTAGCCGTGGCACAGAGCAGACCTGAAGAAGCAGCTCCCTCCACATGTAAAGTCTGAAGAGACTTTTCTGAAGATGAGGAATTAGTTTCTTGGGACATCATTTTTTTACCATCTTTTGTTGTTAAAGCTGTCATTAATGAGTGATGAGCAGTGTCAGCTGCAGGCTGATGATTAGGTGGAAACTAGAAATCCCAAGTATAACACGAGCTTTGCTGCAGTGAAAGAATTAGCGGCGTGGTTTATCCACTCAGGAGTTTACCACCTGATTACAGTATTCTCTGGTTGAGAGTTGGAGGAACTCATTAATACTTTTAATCAAAGTATTCCTCACCAGGACCATAATTATTATCTCTGGTCCACCTCCACCACCCTGCTCCTGCTTAGAGAGCAACAGCTCTCATTTTCATCCACACATGGCTTATATATACATATCAGGAGAGCTTCTATTTTTGTGAAAACAAACATAAAATGATAGCTTTTAAAGCTATCAGCAGCTTTCCTTTCACTTAAAGCCCTTCACATCAACAAACCTTCTTCTGTCCCATGACACGGTCCAGCACGGACAGGTCCCCAGCTGCCCAAACAAGCCTAGACCTTGTAGCACCTGAGACCACGAGACACAGGGTTTAGTAACCCCAGTTTAACCTTGTTTGTTTGCTTTCCTAGGCATAAAGATCACCTATGAATGCTCAACCCACAGCCCCAGCAGGTTCTGCAGTGGCACTGGGCAGAGCAGGAGACCTCTGCTGATGCCTGCAGAGGCTTCTGCAAAAATCAGGTTTCAGGATAAGATGAAATAAACTTCAGTTGAAAAGCAGCAATGCCAGAGCAGAGAGAACTCTTACCTGACCCATCGCCCTCCTCCACCCAGCAAGGCAGGATGGATGCAGCTGCAGCTCTGCCTAACCAGAGCAAAACCCTTCCTAGGAGCCCCCACTCATCAGCACAGACCTTTTATAGCCCCCACCTCCCACCTCATCAGCACAAATTAAAGGGACCAAAACCCACTGGAGACTGGAATTGAAGCCAGCTGCCCACAGCAGGCAGCAACCCAGGGGACCACCCAAGTGAGGGCCAGCAGCCCCCAGCATGGACAAATCCAGAGCTTTGTATGGGGTGGGGAGATGCAGCAGGATGAGGCACCTGCTGGTGCAAATATACATATATATACACATATATTTACAACAGAATTTCACAGACTTGAACAAACAGGCCTGTTTCCAAGGACATCCATGGAAAAGCGCTGTCATTCCAGCATCGCCCTAACAGATCCCGTAAACCCAGAGCTCACCACTCGCTGCGGGGCTGCTGCCTTGGGCTCGGGGTGGTTGCGCTGCCTCCACGCCATGCACCGAGAAATTAAACGCTTTTACACTTCTGAGCAATATCACAGCTACTTATGCCAGGCACTCACTGCAAGCTCGGCTGCCACCTTCTGTTCCTGAAAAGATATAACTCCCATGGAAGAGTATTAAAGCATTTTTCTTTGGGTCTGGCAGGTAGGGAATTTTTGCAGTTGGGGGCTGATTTCTGGCTGCACCAGCACCTGGGGTGCGACCACAGCACCTACACATGGCAAGCAGAAAAAACCACTTGCATTTCAAGGCTAATTTACAACGAGGAGGAGACAGATAAATGATGGGTGCCAGGGCCGTGCATCCCAGCACGTGTGCCGAGAGGCATTTCCCCCGGGTACATTTGATGGTGATAGGAATTTCCTCCCAGAGGAAGCCCGGGCTGGTTTTGCATTACGGCAATGCAAAATGACAGCTGCACGTGGCCGTGTGGCTAAAAACTCGGTTGCCTGTAGCCATATTGATGAATCACAATGTTTGCTTCATGATGGACTTGCTTAACCAGGCAGGACTGACCCCGGGTACCCGGGAAAGCTGCCTTACCTCTGCTGATGGGGTGGGAGCTGCCTGGCACGGCTCCGTGTCCCCCCGGGAAGGGAGCAGGAGAGCGGATTCAGGCACAGGAAGGCGAAAACCAAAGTGGCATTTTCTCCGTCCCCAGACTAGAGACTGAAGGGGTAATTGAGAAAAATAATCAAGAACAATGACTGCTCAACAATGGCAACAAATTGGGTTGATACTCTCAATGCTCCTCGATTAGTCTGTACAAATGCTAATTGGAATAGTTCCTTTCTGTGGCGCAGTCAGCACAAATCTCAAAACCCGAGATGGTTTTTCTTTTTCTGCAAGCCATCTGTCATGTTAATGTATCTTATTGCTGAGAGTTGATGCTTGTTTTTTTTTCCTTTAGCACCATTACAAAGAGACAATGCTATATTTCTCCCAAACCCAACCCTAAGCCCCTCCATGGACGGTGGTTTCTGTACAGAAAACAGCAGCTTTCCCCATAGCCCGAGGTTGGGGACTGCACTGGGGTTATTAATACTAAAGGAATCAGATGCCCTCCTGGAGCAGAGGCTGCACCCCTGAAATTGCTCTGAAGAGGAGCTGCAAATAAGACCCTTAGCTGATGCTTCTCTTTCCCGGGGATTGATTTCTCCTGGTGCCTATGACTGCATCTCAAGGTGCATTTAATGATTCATTCCCTTGAATAATGCAAGCAGATATTGAGGAGGTCGTCAGCTTCCTGAGACAGGGTATTTTAAAAATAAAAACCAATTTCGTTTGTTTTCTTTTCGAAACAATAACGGGAAGACTCAGGAGGATTCTCGGTGTTGGCACATCCTCAGTTTATAAGGGATTTTTTGAGCTCTCTCCTCCTGCTACGGTCTGGTCCTCAGCGACCCGCTGTGGGATGCAGGAGGATGCTCTCACCCAGCTCTTGTACACGATGGGCATTTTGTCTCCCATCTCCCCTCCTCCTCCAGTTTTTGTTAGATAACCCTTCATCCCCCTTCCCCAGTCTGTTGACTTTTAAGCAGCCTGGCTGGTGCAAGGCAGCTTTTATTAGGGCAGTATTTACTAAGGGGTCAATTCTGTCCATGCTGAGGCATTCAATTCTTATCAGCAAAAATCCATGTGTTATGTGTAGCTGTATCCCCGAGGTAGTTGCAGAGGCCATGCAAATCAAAGTTCAGCTGCCAGAAATCGCACCAAAGAGGTGTTTATTGACACATCCCTTTTGCCAGAATAAAAGCTGCTCCATTATTAGATGATAAAGTTCCTGTCCTGGAGCTATGGACCCAGAGAAGAGCAGGATATTCTCTGTGGCAGAGTCTTTCTCCTTTGGGACATTTGCTCCCATTCTGCTCGCTGATGTCCAACAATGTGAACACTGAGTATCTTCAATGTCCAAGCAAAGGCAAGAGTGCAGTACCTTTTCCTCCAGTGTCATAAAAGCAGCATTTCTACAGAGCAGAAAGTCTGAGTACACTGAAATCTTCAGTAATTGCATGCGATAGCATCTGGCAACAGGACCCCAACACCTGCAGTTGGTGTGTGATCTGGGGTTTCCTGCCAGACCTGGGACTCAGAGCCACCAATGAGTAGAGAATACAGAACAAAATCAATTATTCAGCCCCAAGATGCCCTCCCTGGTGTGTGGGGCAGCAGGGGTGGGAGGTCTTAGTGGAGTTGGTGAGTCCACCCATGCAGAAGGTTCTCAGGCTCGCAGAAATGCTTTTACCTGGGTATTTGCTGCTAGATTTTTGCCTTATTTTTCCAGAAGGTTCCTGATTCCTCTTTTCTGCCTCCCCAACAGAGAACTCGGTGTTTTCCCCACACCGTCTTGCTCCCCTGTGCTGGTGTAAGTGGCCCCTTTGCTTCTGTGCTTTCAGGTCCCTTTTTCCAGTCCCACACTCCTGTGTGACTTTGCTTCAAGGTGCTACATAGCCCCAGTTGTGCCACTTTAAACGTCCTTCATCCAGCCCTAAAACCCTTTTGTATTGTATTCCCATTCACACCATTTTCGCTGTCTGCTAAGAATTCATAAAACTTTCAGCTTCTTTTTCAACCCTTCCTTCCTAAGAAAACGTGGTTTGTGTGGTCAGTCCCCAGTGCCGACGGTGCATGTTTGTGTATCCGTAGCTTTGCACAACGTAGTTTTTAGCTGAGTCCACCCAGTCTTTGGCTTGTTTTTAAACGTATTTTTGTGCTCTCAAAATCGTCATAGTTTATGAAAGTTACACCTGAACGAGGACTGAACTTTTACCATTTGAAAAAAACCACTTGCTGCAGGAGGAGTGTAATTTCTAGAGGGCAGCAGCACCCTTGCCTGGCCAGAAGGAATTCCAGCTGCCTTTTCAATGGCTTCTGCTCCCAGAAATGAACAGTGGGGCTCAGTGTCACTGAGAAGCCTTCACAGGGTCACTGGGGATGGAAAAGCAATTTCTGGGTTATAATTGCTGGGCTGCTGTTTCTCCCGAAGAGCAGGAGGTGGTGCTGCAAAACCAGCGGCTGCAGCGAGGGGCAGCCCCAGCTCCTCAGAAACAACCTTTTCCTCCTAAAGGTTCGGGAAAATTAAAGAATCTCTGTAACACAGCGTTTCAGTGTCCCCGTGGTGAGCAGTTCAGGGTGGAAACTGCTCCACATGCTCACTCTGCAATATTTTAAATTAATAATAATTGAAAAAATGTATATATATGAGAGTGTAAAACCACATTTTAAATCCTCTGGTTTTCGCGTTTTCTGTCTCTGGGATTAATGATGAACGTTACAACCTGTTATGTCTTTCATGAAGGAGGAACTGGTGGGGACTCTCCTGTACCTCTTATTTAATTATTGATGCTTGCCTGGGCCAAATGCAGGTGCTGGAGCTGGCAAAGCGTTATTCACACCCGTGCAGGGGCAGGCAGGAGACTCCATGCCCTGAAACAGCAGGAGAAGCGGGTTTTATCCCAGCTTTTGCTGGACCTCCTTGCACAGAACCTGTTTGGAGCAAGAAATCCCTTGGGGTGTTAGGGGAGGGAGGCACTGGTGGTGGTTTAGTGATGCCAGGTGCTGTCACACAGCACCGTAAACGGCTGAACAAGCGTTTCCCATTGCTGTTTGGAGCTGTTAAGCTGCTTTCCAGAGCACAGGTGGAGCTGCCAGTACAAGACTGGTCTCCTTGGGGTAGCTAAAAGGGATCCATCCTGGCTACTCTTAAATGTTTCAACCCGTGGGGGTTCCCTCAGCCTCATTCTTGATGGTCCCTCAAGTCCCTCCAGCCGGCGCAGGGCTGCTGTTGGCTGTCAGGAGCGCAGGAGGGCTGCGGGAGCTCTCTCATCCCTTTGGATCATGAATACTTGATGCCATGAGTGCACCCCATGCACTGGGATGCTGCAGAAGCCACCAGTACTCCCGTGCCTGCTGCTGAGCCTCGCTGTGCGCCCAGAGAGCCCGAGAGCCTTAATGTCAGCACCACTGCAGGGCTGGAGCTGAGACAAGGAGCTTCTCTTTAATAGTTGCAAGTTTTGGTTCAATCTTGTACCATTCCAGCCTCCTTCAGCCCGTCAACAACCTCACCTGCTGGACTGAAGGGTCCTCTTGTGTCCAGCGTCTTCTGTGCTGTGATTTCCCCATCATCCCTCTGATAATTTAAATAGCTGGCATTTTGTTTCAATTCCATTGTAAATGATGAAAAACATAAACTCCATCACTCAGAGAGTATGAAATAGGGACTGCACTTCCTAAGGGTTTCTTACCCTTTCACTCTTCCCGTGGGTCACTCTGCTGACAGAAACCACCGCCCCTGGGGTGAGATGCGCAAATGCCTTCAACACATAGGAGCGCTGTGGGCAGATGGAGAGATGTGCCTGCTCCTTGGAATCCCTGGGGATGAATTTGGAGATGCAGAATGAAATTGCTTTAAATTAAATAGGCTGGAAGAGGCGGTGATGGAGAAAACCCCTTCAGGGAGAAGCCCACAGTATCACAGGTAGGGACCAGCCAGAAGGTCATAAAGGACAGTTATAGGGTTGGCTGATGGAAATATGTGTTGGATTAATGGCCTCACATGCAAACATTTCAATCTGAAGGTCTCCCAGCCTGACAAGGACAGGTGAAAGACAAAGGTACACATCATTTATGTGCCAGTCTTTTAATTGATTTGCCTAAACAGGCCCTGACCATTCCAAGTTTTAATTGTTACTCTAAGCTAAACGAAACCTGATTTATTTTCAAGCATCTTTCTTGGCATCTTAAAAAAACCCCCAACCAACCAAAACCCGAAGACCCTCAAGCAAATAGGTCAGGTTGACAGATCTGTTTTCACAGTATTTTAAATTGCATTTTTATCTTCGTAACCTCTTGTGCAGCTTCAGCACAGACAGGAAAGAGCTGTCGGTCACCAGCTGAAAAAAAGGTGTTGTACATGGAAAGGACAATTCTAACCCCAACACAACAATGAGAAATAGCCAACCAACAAAAAACAAACCCAAAACCAAACAGCTGAATGGAATAACCTGGAACAAGGGCAGACCTGATCAAAGAGAGGAAATAAAGAGTCTCCTCCCTCCTTTAACAACCCAGGGATGGCTGCAGAGGAGCCGCTGGCCAGAGCCCAGCTCTGGTGTGGCTCAGGCCAGGTTTAGTGCTGTGAAACCTCCCTTGAACACCCCTCTTCAGGACCTTCAGGGTATCACCTTCCCACTTTCCTTCTCAAACACAGGCCAGTTGGACCTAACCCCATTTTTTTTTTTCTCTTATTACAAATGAAACGCCATAAAAATAGGAAAACGTGGTAGAAAGCTCCACTCTCTCCAGCTCATTTTTTCCTTCTGTCTCGTGCTCCCCACTTTTGGGTTGTGCAGGTCCCTAGGACAGCCCTGACATCCCTCGGATAGCAGTTCCTATGAGCAGCTCCAGTTTGTGTTGCAGTGGTAGCACACAGCCCTGCATTGTGGAGGGAGCATCCCGCCGAGAGCAGCTTGGTGCTCATCACCATGCAGCACAAATGCAACGTTCAACTGCTAGAAAAACAGTATTAATTATCTGTATGCATACTAAGGGCAACACGTTTCATCCAGAGTTCCCAAAGCACCAACATGCCAATCAAGAGCACAGTTTCTGCTTTTTATAAATAGGGAAACTGAGGCAGGCAGAGCACAGTTTAGTGCAGAGGTGTGTTTCCCTGGGGGCTGCAGCCCCACATGTGCTGTGGGTCACTGCGAAGGGTGATACCTACGGGGTGACCTCTCAGCCCCATCAGAAGCAGCTCTGATTTGCTGCAAATTGTTTTACTGGACCAGGTTTAAATGTGGATGTTGCTGCTGAACAGACACGTTCCATGTAGGCACCAGGAGAGGGACTAATAGCTTTGCTCTGTACTTCAATCCCTTGTCTTCTCCCCTAGTGCAAAGCAATTCCCAGCTTGCTCAAGAGCCTTTGGAGAATGATAATTGGTAACACAGGCTTGGAAAAATTCAAATATACCAGAGCTGATAGGAGAGGGGGGGAAGAAAAGAAAAAACCCCCAGGAACGCGGAGGTGGCGGTGTTATAATCTCGGGCTGTCATCGCTTTAACGTTATTAAACAACTTCTTAAAATAGCAGCCATAATTATTCCTATATGGAGCTCAATCTGGCGAGCTTTGAGCATTTTCCCTCCTCTCCTGCTCTGTTGAGCTTTCCTGCCCCAAAAGGGTGGATGAGGAGAGCGGGACCTGCCTGTCCACTCCGGGTCCGTCCTGCGGACACCCGGGTACCAGCAGCAACCCAGTTCCACTCGGCTCTGTTGACACCAACACACTTTTTGTTGCATTTTTAATCGTAAAAAAATGTATTTACATGAATAAAATACAGCTCAGATGGGGATATGACCTACTTTTTATGGAAAGATAAAACAACCGTAGGTTTGTATTTTTATTGCATTTATCTCAACTGTTCTAAGTCAGACAGAGCTGCTGAAAGAGATCAATAGGAAATCCACAACCACCAGGCTGCTTTTTTTTTTTTTTTTTCTGTAAATAATCACATTCTGATTGAAATGACTGGGAGTTGCTACATTTCTGTGATGGAGACTTTAACCTTCAGATCAGTAGAGTAGTTTTGACAGTACATAATTTATATGGAAATAAATAATTTGAAGGGGATTTTATCTGTACATGTTCTGCACTGCTGGAGAGACCTTCCCTGTTTACCTGAATTATGAATAATAATACTAAATAATATATAATCCTATTATCCTGGAAAACACGGGTCATTCTGAAGTTAGTTAAGCCCAGCAGGAACCGGGGATGCTCTCTCGAGAAGCTCACCCTGTAATTCCCACTAAAATGAAAACCAATTTGCTTTTCAAGGGTAAATAGGAGCTCTCACTCAGGTATTTGAACTTGTCTAGTATTGAAGCAAGGCAGCTTTAAAAGCCATATTATTTTAATGCAAGGTGTTGTCTGGGCACAATGCACATACCACGGGATGTCTCATTTATCCCCGCGCTTACAACAGCCTCTGATGAGCTGAGCTGGCAACAGATGAAACCATCATTAAGGCCCCCATAGCACTCAGTTATACTAAATCTAAATACCACAGATTTTCCTATTAAATATAAAGAAATGAGCAGGATCACTGAGACTTGAGACCCTGCTGCTCCTTGCGTGACACCGATATTGTCCCCTGGCTCCAGAAACCTCCCATTTCCCCATGGAGGTGAAATCACTGAGCTCACCTCCAGAGAAGCTGAGTGACATTTCGGTACGTATTCAAATTAGCTGTTATTAATTAAATAACACCTTTCAGCTCTCTCGTCAGATTTTCCCCCTGAATTCGCAGCGTGTGTCAAGACGCCAGGCAGATGCGAGAACCTCAGGGTTATATTTCCGCGAACACGCACCTCATTAAAGATGTTATCATTATGGGAAAAGAAGAAATTTATGGTCATGTCTCTTTACTAACTCCTCTTTCGTGCCTCCCAGCTCCTCTATCACAGAAGACCAATACCACGTGCTTTTTGACGTGCTCACAAAGATGCTTGGGCTTAGTTTAGGCTTGATATGGATCCTGCTGGAGTCCAAGGGATTTCAACATGTGCCTGTGCATTTCGTTGATTAGCAACAGAGAGCCGGATCTGGGGATTTGTCTACATGCAGATTCACAGGTGCTTCATAGTACTTGTGACTAATTCAGGTAATTTGGACTTGGTTCCAAAACGAAGGATTTAAGGAGAACCCGGATGCGCTGGCTCACAGCCCTTGGAGCAGCCTGAGCCACACGGGCCCAAGTCACCAAACACCTTCTGCGCACCCCACTCACTCACACAAGGCTTTTCCTCTTAGAAAAATGAATTCACGCTGCCCCAGCATTAAAGATTAAGAGCAGCTGCGGCTCATCACAGCCAGATTTATTGGGAGCTGACGACAAAAATGATGGCTTATTGGGGAATAACCTTGAATGCTGCTGCTGCATATTTTTGACGCATATGAATTACAATTTGTGTGTGAATACATCTCCTTCCGCTGGAAACGGAGAGAGGGGGTGAAGCTTGGGGAGTTCTGAGATGGTTTGATTAAAAATGCTGGACAAACACCATGGTACAAACTGCTCAGGGCTTAAAATATCCAGTTAGAGCCAATATATTCCTCAAATACAGCCCTTGGGAGGGGAGTCTGGCAACACAGTCAAGTGGGGCTAATCTTTTGGTTGCAATACTGCTTTCCTGCATTGCAAATTATAATAATAATAATAAAAAAATATTATTTCCCATAAAAGTTTACAAGAAGACTGAATTGGCCAGCGACTCAAAAATGAAGCGGTGTGACAACAAGAAGGATGTTGGCACAGAGGTGTCACACACCGACTGCAGCGGTGATGGACACCGGGCTGCAGGACAGCGATGCTGACAGTGTCATCTCCTCTTCATCCATCTGTATTTCTGCTGGAATCATTTGTGGCACAAGTCAGTGTGACTGACTGGCTAAACCCCTGCCATGTGTCACTGGTGGGGACACAGGGGCACAACTTCTCGGCATACTGAGCACTGCAGTGCCCGACACTAAAATCGGTGTGACCGTGGCACATTCTTTGCCAATCACACGTTTTGCAGCCCCACGCTGTCCACAGCCACCTCCTTTCAAGGGCTTGGTTTGCAATTAAGGATACACAAGGTTATCGCTACAGCCATCGCCCGCCAATTATAATCTCTGCCTGCTGAGGTCACCATAATCCAAAAATCTAAGGTATATGAAAACACACATGAAGATAAAGCAAAGAAGCAGCTCTTCTCTTTCTATAATCTGCTGTATCCATGGGAACAGGTTGCAATTTGATATCTACACAATAATGATAGACAGAAACCCTGCAGTGCACAGAGGAAAGGTCAGCTCAGCACCCTGGCCATGGCGAGGACACTTGAGTGGCACCCACAGAGCAGCTGGGGTGCTGGGGGCACCCCACTCCCCACCCCAGGAGTCACAACTTTAGTGTGTTCAGGACAGTTTTGGTGCAGGCAATTTGAAGAAAAGAATCTAAAGAGCTGATACAGTTCTCAGGAGAATAGAGATGGTGGAGCAACCTGACCTGTGCGGGAGGGGATGCTGCAGGATGAGCTAGAACTCAATGAGAAAAGGAGAAAAGTGCCTTTTCTTTTTTCCCTCCCCTCCTCTGGATAAATGTGGAAAAAAAAAAAAAAAAAGAAGTAAATAAATAAATCTCATAAGGAAGGAAGAAGAAGAAAATAAATATCTATCACCTACTTCTCATTAGCAAAAGAGCATTTACTTGGGTGAATATTTTGCCTGTTCGCACAGCACTCCCACCACAGACACAGCAGTGCTGCACAGCTAACAAGCTATTAGCGAAGAGGAATAAGACTGTTTAATTTCTTAGCACACCTTGAATAGCCCATGGGGCTAACTCGCATTCGGGAAAATGAATACACAGCCCTGACAAATAGTATTAATAATGCAACACAAGGACCTGCGAGCAGGGCACTGTGTATTAGAAATCTCCAAACTGCCTTCACCGTGCTTGTGTCAGCTCTTTACCCTGCCGCGGTGGTATGCCACTGAAATCCAGCCTAATAAAATACCTTTGGGCCTTGCGTGCTCAAAGCTGATGAAAGGGCACAGGTCTTCAGTCCCATGTCCAGAAGAGACAACAGCAAGGTTCATCTGGGCTTCCCCAGTGCAAGAATTTGCTCTCCCCCAGCAGCAGTTTCACATCACCCTTCTGGGCAACACCAGGGCCAGGTCACCCCAAAACACCCACCCAAACCTCACCCCATCACACCAGTATCTTCACCAGCAGCCAAAACAGCTCAGCAGTGCTCCTGACCCGCATCCCTACCAGGAGGGGGTTGCTTCTTGGTGTGGGGGCTCTCACCTTACCTTAATCTCACCAGTGTTTTCTTGTGTTCACCAACAACAGAAGTGCAGGGGGAACAGCACTGGAGAGCATTTCAGCTATACCTATATGCAGATTTTTATAGAGAGAGCTATTTTTTTCCACTGGGCAAGAAAGGGCTCTGGAGCCACAAGCTGCTCCAGCAGCAACTGAGGGAGAACATGACCCAGACCAGCCTCATTATTCCTGGCTACTTAATTACTGCTCATGATTGGTCTCTAATGAGCCCCTTGCATCCATGCCTCATGATTCAATAAGGGTTTTCAGGGCACCTTTAACTAATGGGCAACGGGAGCCTGTTCCCACCATGCTCCCATCACACCTGGGACCATGGGAATGATGTGGGAAGGGTGCAAAGAGGAAAACGTGTCCCAGGGTGGGAGGGGAGATGCTGGCAGAGAAGAGCTTTCATGTCCTGGGAGATGCAGGTCAGAAAATGCCTCTGATGGGTTATAGAAGGGGCATTTAATTAAAAAAAACCTCCAGACATGGAGGGGGAGGGTGGTTCTTAGGAGTTCCCTGAGAATGTCTCAGAGCACCTGGCTTCCCAACCAGCCTCCCAGGGACTCGCTCACCTCCCACATGCAGTTTTTTCAGTTCTCATCCACCCCTCTGGGTGCCGTGATCTCCATATGGCGCCCGGGCTGGGGAGGGATGTGTGTGCTGTGTGGAGGCTGATGGAAGGGATGGAAAAAGCCTCAGCCCGCTGCTGTCCTGAGCAGCCAACTGTGCGGGGCTGAGGCAACGCCGGGTTGTTATTTAACCCTTAACCCTGGTAATTTGCTCGTTGGAGCAGGCACAGCCGCATGCAGTGAGGGTCTGACACCAATTAGTCATTCATGCAAAACAAGAGATTTTTTTTGCTTCTAAATGCAAACAATTTTCTGTCAAGTGTCAGCCGAGCAATTACCTTCCTACGGGCCCACGAGCAGCTTGATTTGTTCTATCAGCAGCAGAGATGGAGAGTTTAAGTTCTTCAGTCTTGCAAGAGTTAAACCTCTAGTTTAATTGGTTTAGTTTTTAGTTTATCCTTAAACTCCACTTTTCATTTATTGCAATCCAAGCGACAGACACAGAAAAGACACATGCGAGGCCAACGCTGAAACAGGGGTGGGAGACCAGAGGAGGGAACTGCGTGATGTTATTCAGAGAGCGAAGGATGTGGCATAACAGAGATTAAGGTGCGGTGAAACCACGCCAGATGACTACAAGAGGTGTTTGAATGATGATTAGGTGTCCTAAGGGGATACTACAGTTACTTACTGAGCGTTTATTGCTGTGGAGAACATCAGCCATGAGGTGATGCTCAGGAGAGAAGGAGCTTGCTCCACCACTGCGTCCATGCCACATGTGTCTCCATACCTCAAAAGCTCTGGAGAAGTTTCTCCACAGTCCATGAAGGTGACACTTGCATTTAAAGACCAATTGCCATCCACGCTGAGAGCTGCAATACCATGCGGCGGCACATCCGCTGTGCCTGTGCTTTACCAAGCACCACATTTTCCTGCCCCAAAACAGCATTTACTGAATTGAGACCAAACGTTTATTTTGACACATTTCTTTCAGCAGTCCCGCACTTAGGAAGGGCTTGTGCTCACTGGGTGAACATGCAAACTCCCAGGCTCACAAATGCAACCACATGATGATAATCTCTCCAATGAATTAAAGTAATTACTTTTCTAATTCACCCCTAGACTCTGCTAAACCTTCTGGGGCCTTGAGGGAGGCGTGAAGTTTGTTATCACATCTTCTGCTTATGTAGGCAGACATTTTAAATTATAAAATGAGTATTTCTGTATTTAATTGGTATAAAGGAAAATTCCACTTGGGGACAGGGATGTCTCATGGTGCTGCACAGGATTAACTGTACAAAACTGCTCCCTGGTGTGGGAGAATGTAGCCATGTGGGGCAGCCCTCATGCCTCTGGACATCAGTGACTTTGGTGATCCTCAAGGTCTCCCTTCCAAGAAGGACTGAGAATATAGAAGATCCATCAAGGGGAAGATACAAATGTTCTTTGAGCTGCCAGAAACCACTAACATCAAACCCAGCAAACTACATTGGGTTCTGGGAAAAGCAAGATCATAACTTGTGAACTTCAGTGCTTTGTCAGAGCCTAATTCACACCAAACACAGAGATCCCAGTGGAAAACTGATGGCTTTTCTGCCTGGGGCGAACAGATGAGGACCAGGAGGCTTCAGTGCTGGGTGGTGGGGCTGGGTCATGCTTTAACGCTTGGACCTTCCCAGTAGCGAACCTGTCACATAGCACTTACAAACTGGGTTTTCGATTGAGAAAACAGATGCTTGAGAGAAATATAAAAACTAGCAGTAAATACAACTGCGTCTACCAAAAGATACCCTGGTTTTAAAACTTAGCAAACTGGGGGTCAGTGATACTGGATATACGCTAGATATATGTTACTGGCTTATCTGAAGGAACTGGAGAGGAAATAATCCTGGACAGGAGTTGGTTGTTCTGCAGTGAGGTCCCATGGGATGGGTGTCAGAGTCGATGCAAATAGTGGTGCTGTGCCAGGACCCAACCCTGCTTTGGAGTAGTTTATAAATAATAAATACTAAATGGTAAATTATAAATAATAAACAATAAATAATAACAAAGAGGTGCAACATTCATAATATAGTATGCTATAAATGAGGTTAGAAGTGCATATATTCTGTTTGTTTTAATTACAGTAAGACAAACCAAGCTCAGATATACCAAGAATCCCCGGAGGGTTTTGCTTTTTGCAGAAAGGGAATTTTCTGAAAGGTTCAAAATAACAAGAACAGAAACAAAGTTTGGACAAAGCTCTTTCTCCCGCGAGGTGCCAAGCTCAGGGCTTGCACAGGAGGGAGCACAGATTTTTCCTTCCCTGTCCTTTGTTTTCAATCGGAGTGATGCTCTCACCCTGCCAGCTCTCTAAGACCAAAATGCCAAAGCATCATATGAAATTTTAAAACTTAAAACCTCGAAAGAAAGTTTATAGACACACACACAAAGCCTCTAAAATACCATTTTCTTGTCAAAATGAAACACAAGCCAACTACTTTGCTACAGTGGACTGATGCCATTAATTCAGCTACATCACTTTACACCGGTTTGGGATCTCACCTTTTGACAAAATAACTTGTGCTTCTGGCCCTCATTTCCCCTAAGTCCTGCGCCTGATGTTTCCTACAGGAATGTTTTAGGTAGTTTTCCATTCGATACTGCACTGAAATTCTCCCAGTTGCTCTTCAGACCCCCAGTCTATGGGATGGAGGTGGAAAAGTGGGTGCTGAGCCACCCCCCCCAGCCCAGACACCCCAGGGCTGCAGGGACTCCAGTCTCATATGGGATATTTAAGCAACAGTTCGCAAGTGGCCTTAGAGGAACAACAACCTGCTTGTGTCTAAGCCTGCTGAGGTATAGTTGAGAAAGATGGCTATTTCCCATTGCAGCCTGCTTTAAAGTGCTATCCAGCAAGAAGAGATATCAACTGAATCAAGAAAAAGTATATTTTTCTGACAATGGCTATTTCTTGGAAGTTTACACAAATCTTTTACACCTGCTGGCACTTACGCTAGTAAATCT
Organism: Columba livia; assembly: GCF_036013475.1. Lineage (NCBI taxonomy): Eukaryota > Metazoa > Chordata > Aves > Columbiformes > Columbidae > Columba > Columba livia. The sequence continues at coordinate 10,987,857 of NC_088619.1, forward strand.
ATAATTAAATGATACAGCCAAATGCACAAACTTTCACAGCCTAACTAAACCAAAAAATACACTTTTTTTTGTCTTAGTTCTACTCTATTTTTTCTGCTCTCAAGTCCAGCCCTGGATTTATGGATTTATCCCCCAGGCAGAACTGCTGTTTGCTCTGTGGGATGAGCTGAAAGAAGAGGACTTTGGAGAGGTTTTTACATATGCAGGGAAGAATACCAAAAAAAAGGACGGAAAATATCCCAGTTCTCTAAGTTATATTACTGGTTATATAACCAATGTCTCTGGTTATACTTATGCTCCTATAAATAAAGAATTGCCCTGGAAGAGTGGCCTAAAAAAACCAAACCAAAACAAATAAATGGAGTCAGGACATGACGACTGTCGGCGCTGGGGTGGGAGTGGGGGCGGTGGGGCTCAGCATGGGGACGATGACATCTGGTCGTAGTCGGGGCACTTGAGCAGAGCCGGGTAGTTACTGTTCATCTGCAGGGACGCCTCGCTGGAGATGTCCGAGGGGCTGCGTCCCCTTGCCCAGGCGTCTGGGTGCAGGAACTGCCCCGAGTAGTCGGAGCAGTTGCTCAGGCGCGGCCGGTAGAAGCCGGGGTGGGGTCGGTAGATGTCCTCGGCCGTGTATCGCTTCATGAACAGGTAGACGGACATCACCCCGGCGCTCTGCAGGGGAGAGAGACATGGCCTGACGCTCAGCCTGCTAACAGCTGCCTTCTGCACCGCCAGCAAAACAGAACTAAAATATAAATGGCTTTTTTTGGCTCCGCTGATGATGCACAAGGGCCGCTAAGGATGGTTGCCTCAATATCCTGTGCCGTGTGTCCTGCAATAAATAATGTGGCACAAACCCATCTCCTCCTCTGCATCCATGCTTGGCATCAAATCGTGATCAAACACCCCATCAATGCTCCAGGCTTGGGGTCTGTCCCCACTGTATATGTCTTCCACCATACTATATATCTGCTCTCATAGCCTACCCTTAAATCCCATTTGAGTCCTCTTTCTACTCACAGCCTCAACACTACCCCCCTAAGAATAAGATACACTCATGACAGGGATGGGACAGCTCCAGGTACCTCTGTGAGAAGGAACGAGATGGCAGAGAAGGCAAAGGACCATCCATATTTGTAATTGAAGAATGTTTCTGAGTCCTTGGTTCTGTTCAGCATCTCATCGTTGATGCTGGATATGTAAAGGACCAGCCCCACCACGAGAGACAGACCTGGGAAGGAACAAAGGAGGAAGACGGTGGGAAATGCTATAGGGATGAAGCCGCTGAAGAAGCACCTTCCTTTAAGATATGACTTTGGGTGAAAGTGTAAAACTGTGGAAGTGTGCTTGAAATAACTGGGGAAAGAGGCTGATTTCCCGCTGAACTAACCCGGGGCATTGCTCACATTTCAGTCAAGCCGTTACCCACTCAAGCAAGTCCACGTGCACCGGGTAGGAGCTGGCTTCAAAGCCCAGCTGTCACAGCTCTTTGTTGAACACTGGCACAACACCATGAATAAAACATTCACTTGTCTCATGTAGAGACATCTCGGCTGAGCAATTTGAAGTTTCAGGTCTCTCCTGCAAACAACATGCAGTGAGAGGTGTCTTCTCCCCCAGCACCCCAGCGGCTGCTCCTGCACGGTGGTGGGCGCTTTCCCCCCCATCTCCTCGCCTCTGGCACACATGAGCCTTGCACTGGGTGATTGTCCATCCTGCAAAGCCCGGGCAGGCTGCGGGAGATCCTGGAGGAGATGGCTCCAACAAGCAGCAACCACAGCATGTTAGGAGAGCACCAGCAGCTGCAAAAGCCAATGTGCTCCATGCCCAAGGATTTTCAGGAAAAAAGCTGGTTAGCAAAACTCACCCGACAGGATGAAGAATATCCCCGAGACAAAGGCAAGGATGGTCCTGTGAGGCCGAATGTGGCCGATGTTGCTCAGGATGAAGCCGATGAACATGAAGAAGAGGCTGACCAGAGGGAAGGGGGTGGCAGAGCGGATCATCTCTGGGGGGAGAGGAGCAGAGGGAAGCGAGAACAGGTCAGTCCTCCCCACACAGCACAAGAAATGGGCTCAGGTGGGTGGGATGGCTGCAGCCCTGCTGCTCTGTGGGCACCTCATGTCCCTCCTCGCTCTCGGTTAATGTGGGTGATCCTGGCAGGGGTTCCCCTCTTTGCTGATGAGCTGAGTAAAGAGGAGACTCTGGCTGTGAAAATGTCTGCTAATGTTTGCATTTCTGAAGGTTTCCATGAGAGGTGTTACTCAGGAAAAAACACCATCGGAACCTGCATTTTTCTCTAGGTTCATTGCAAAAACTGTTTGCTGAACATTCTATTTATTAAATCAGAAATGACTGCAGAATTCATCATGAGAGCTGTGACACTCCATCCTTAATTAATCCCACTATGTAATGTGTAAAACTGACTGCTACAGAATAAATACAGCTGCAAATTACAGAGAGGAGACTATACAGCCCAACCCTTCTATAAGCATCAGTGCTGAATAGCCAGTGACAGGAAACTGTACAGCTTAGAGCCTCTGTCAGCATCCTGCCGTTAGAAAGGGATGTCCCCAAAAGCTTAGGAGCACGTCAGGTAAATCACATAGTGAAAAAAGTAGCAGCATTCTTGCATGGTAGCACTATCAGGGAACCAGGAGCTTCTTCAAGATCCCTAGTGACCCTTTGGTGCTTTGCAGGACACAAAGAGTAAGACACACACAAAGAGTAAGACTTACACAAAGAGTAAGACTCCACCAAACCACTTACTTAAGACGTTGACTGTGGACTCAGATGTCAGCTGGATGTTCATGGGCATGACGTATTCGATGGTGAAGCACCGGCCTCGCTCTTCACCTGCAGCAAACAGACACTGCGTCACACCTGCAGTATGTCTGTTTATTTTTGGTGGGGGAGAGGGTACCTCTAAAATTTATTTCAGTGCATGCATAAAAACAATCTTGTTTTTTAGTGCTGCTTCCATCTTGGGTGTCAGTGTTTAGGGCTGAAGAAAGATCTCTCTTAACTACCATCTCTCTTGTGCAAAAGGACTTACTTGTATACAAAACCCTGAAGCCAGAGGGTTTAAGGTCACCCTGGGGTGGTATCAGAGCTCCTTACTCCCTCGACTTTTTCCAAGCAGCAGTTGAAACTTCGTGACATTTCAAATCGGTCACTTTGAGATTCCTATTCCTTTGGGTTTTATTCAACTCTGTCCTTGCAGCCAAGTGGCTTCATCAAACTTGGCGCGGATGGAGGGAATAGCTGAGTTGACCTGAATCTAACTGTTCCAGGGACAAAATGGAAAGTTTTGAGCCGCTGCCCAAGGCGCTGTGGCTGCGGTGCTGGGACGGAACGGGATGGGGACAGCGGGTTCTGGCATGGCAGCAGCCATCTCACCCAAAGCCTGTGTGCAAAGGCACTTTTATCCATCTGACTATTAAATCTGGGCATGGGGTGGTGGCATGACTCAGGTTGTGCCTAAATTCAGAAGCAGAGATGGGCACAGCCTCTAAAAACCCCATTTTCCCCAGCCCTTTCCCATGGTCTGATGCTGGCATGCCGCAAACATCACCTTACAGGGGGTGTTTTTGAGGGGCAGACCATACCTGCCAGAAAGCAGACCCTCCAGAGCCCCGAGTGCAGCGACAGTTTGATTTCCACTGACTGGTTTTGGGGCTGGACGATGCCTTCCTCCAGGTAGAGCCAGTAGTCAGTGCTGACGGAGATGCCCAGGAGGCCGAGGCCGCAGACGGCGAACACGCTGCTGAGCAGGGTCAGCGCCCTCCTGCCGCAGGCGCTCATCCCCAAAAGCATGGGGGGCCGAGGCGGGGACGGCTGTGGGGAGAGGGGACACAGCCATCAGCATCATGCTGCTTTTTGGGGGAACGGATGTGCCAAAGCTTTGCGCTGTGCCCTCAATTGCTATTTAGGTCGAGCTGAAACAAGCCATTAAAGCAATCACAGCGGGACCTGACAGATGGAGAGTTTGATCCAAATCCCACCCGACTGCTGCCCCACGCCAGCCCAGGGCTCAGGGATGTGCTGAATGTGGGGTGCTGGGGCAGGAGGAGCTCATCAGCTCCATGTTTGTTTGCTGCAGGTGTATTCCTGCTGCTCCAGCCAAATGCGGCGCTCGGCTCGCCAAGGATGTAGCCAAAGCGCAGCATCTGCCATCCTCAGAGCCTTATCTATGGGCGGCAGTGCAAGCCGTATCTCCTCGGCACAGGAGCCTGTTGAGGATCGTGGGCACCGTGTTAATGGATCAACAAAAATACTTCTAGCTGCCAGAACACAACCTGCTCCTGAGCAGCTCTGGTCGCACCCCGCTCCCCCCAGCATTACCGCTTTTCCTCTTCCAGGGTAGATTTACACACTGTGGGATCAAGATCCCAATTTTGCAAAAACCATCCTAAATTCACACATGCTAAATGATATAATCAAATGCCTCCAAGCAGAGTGGTGTGATGCAATATGTTGCCTTTTTGTTTTTGGTTGTGGTTGCTGGATCAGATCTGTTGGTGTTGGCTGAACACAGAGACTGAGCTGGTGCTTCAGGGGGCCGCAGGGAAATGGGGCCAGAGAGCTGCCATGAGGCCCCGGGCAAACATTACAGGAGGCAAAACAACTTCCCTCATCCCCCATGTCACTTGTGGATGGAGTATGTGTTTTTTCTCTTATTTTTGCTGATTTGTGGAATTGAGCGGTTCTCACAGCACCCTGCAGACTAATAAAATGTTACCAGAAATCACAGTTCTTAGTGCAACAGAGGAAAAGTGCGATTAGTATAAGGGGTGGGGGAAGCTACAGAAATGAAAGATTAGAGGAATAAGAGCAAGAAGGAAAAGATATTTGCGACAGACAGTCTTCTGGGGAGTGTGAACGAGGCAGATAGTGCTATTGACTGCTTTTATAAAGGCAGTACAAGTCACAGATAAGTGCCGTGTCATGTATATTTTTCCAAGGCACATTTTGCTGTCGTTCAGCGCTGCAAACAATAGGGGAAAAAAATATATATAGATCCAGCTAGACAACAAAAGCTACCAAATTTAACACAGTAGCAGCAGGATGCATCTTACTTGGGTTCCCTTTAAAATTGCACAAGGCTCGTTCTCTCCTGGATCCTGGGAAGGAGCGCAGGGTCTTCCTAAACACACATTTCCTTTGAGATGCCTATTCCCAATATAACGATGGACAAACAGTAGAGCTGGGGCAGCCGGGTCACACAGCTCGTGAACCGCTGCAGGAGCAGCTCCATCGTGCCCATACTCGCAGCTGGTGTTCACTATTGTGACATGCGTTGCTGAACAGGCTCTTTGGATGAGAGGTCTGGTTGCAGTTATCACCACGGCAAAGGTGGTAGGATATTGTGATTAAATCAGGAGACACGGCTCCTGTCTGGGCAGGGGACAATGACTTGTTATTCCAACACATCTGGCTGGGCAAGCAGACTGGAGGAAGGCTTTATTTCTTGCACCTCTGTTAATATATATAAATACTTGCTCACAGTGACTCTCAGAGATGCCCAAAGCCCTCACAGCTTGCACTTTTACACTCGAAAGTCTCCAAAGATAATGTTACGCTGTAGTTTCCTCATGATTAATACAAGCAGATGACACTGATAGTTATTTCTTGCGGCTGAACTGGTGAAGGAAACTTGCAGTTACTGTGGGGGCCAAATAACTGCATTTACTGAACAGATGCGACACCCAAGGCCTGTCTGCACCTTTGGGTGCAGGAAATGCTGCTGGAAGTTGCAAGTTCTTGAGCAAAAGAGGGAAAGAGAGAGAGACTATTATTGCATCCTACCCTGAGTCCAAAGCGGACAAGTACATCTCAATAGAAAGCAGATGTACTTGCACCCTCAAGCACTGCAACAGCTCTGACAGTTCTCTCCCATGTGAAATTAAGGATTTGGCTTTGTTAATGAGCCTCATGGCTAATATTCTTATTTAATATTTCCCCCAGCTCAAGAAAAGCAGGACATGTTCCCAGGAGGGACCCGTCCCTGCTGGGAGCGTGAGGAGCGAGATGTGCGAAGGAGATGCACAGATTGAGGAATTAGGAGGCAGCAGCTGAAGAACTGGTACTGTGAGGCAGAGGAGCGTGTCCTTGGCAAGTAGTCCTGCACCTCGATAGCCTGAGGACAGCCTCACTGCCAAGGGCAAAAGCTGTAGATGTCAGGACACCACTTTGCTCCTTCACTGGATGGGAATACGCCATTTCACAGGGAATGTGCCTTATCCCAGCTCTTTAAAGATCCCATTCGATCCAGCAATATGACCAGATCAAGCACAGATCCTCTGGCTCATCTGTTCTTCTCCCTGACTCACTCAAAGCCAGATTTTCTAGCTGCTGCCTCAAAATGAACAGTGTTTACTACAAGGCGTCTCATCCCTCTTTGGGATTTCGGTGCCAAAATGGTAAAAGGAGCTGGATTCTATTCTTGGCTGGTGTATCATCCACAAACATCCTCCCTGCACTTTTTTTTTGTTAATAAGGAGCTGAAAATCGAAGTAGGGAGTCTGTGACTTGTTGTCCATCAACACTAGGCACTGGAAAATCTATCTATTTGTCATAATTTGTATTGGCCATTGGGGTGACGCTGGCAGCAGGGAGTCACGCCTCTCAATTGCCTCATTTCTTTTCACTCTCACACTTCAATCTCCATGTAATCACGGATGCATTAGAGACTGATCCCTCTTACTGCCTCGCTGGCACAGGAACTTGAGCCCAATGCAGTGGGGGATGGGAGGCAGGGACAGTGCAGAGGAGCCGCTCGGATAAACTTTCCCCATGTCCAGTGCCTGCAGAATTCCTGGGCTCCCAAGAGAAAGACTTTTTCAAGGACACTAACAGGAGCTGGCTTGATTTTCAGCAAGGATTTATCCCCTGGTGACCTTTACCAATTGTGTTCTGTTTCCTACAGTCGAAAAGGTGATGCTGTTTGGTTTCCAGCAGTAGCTGCATTTTAAATTAAATGACTATAGACCCAAAGATTTCCAAGAAACAGGGCCTTAGAACTGTTCCTGCACCTCCAATCACACTGTGTCTTCTGGTAGTAGTCCAGGGAATAATAAAGGCAGTCTGCAATGTAATCTGCAGTCCTTATAATGAATTTATTTTTGTCTTGGAGCCACAGCTTCTGATGGGAGCTGCACATGGCCCTTCGTGGGACTGACCCCTTCGGAAAATGAAATGAGTGTTGGCATTGTTCCTAACAAGGTTCATCCAGATCTAGGCATGCTCCATGGTCACATAAAGAAAATATTATCCTGGTCCTGATTTCCGAGCCCACCCCTTCATGACCTAATGCTGAGCACAAGCTGCCACTCTGGGCTACGTGGATGGGCTGTGAAAAATAAATACATTGCTGGTCAACTGCCTGGGCAGGATGGGTCGTATCGATAAATCACTGCTCTGAGTTCAGCGGAAAACAATGCTCCCTCCTGCCCTGCGTAAAGGTAGAAAGAGCAGGGCCAAGCCAGGCCAAGGAGGTAGCTATTGATTTTTATGTGGCTAGAGCATCATTTCCAATTTCCTGCCATTTGTAAGGAGAGGAAGCACAGCCAAGGTTGTTGAAACAGATGGGAGGGAAGGTTTTGTTTGTGGAGGGGTGCTGGGATCCAGAACCAACTGCTGCTGTGGCTGGGAGAGCCCGGTCCTGCTGCAAGCCCAGGGCAAGGGAAATTGGACCTGGAGCAGCAGGAGAGGCCAAGCAGAACATAAAAGACGAGGATCAAAGCCTGGTGGAAGGGGAGTAGAAAACCCACTGAGCGAGCGATCGATGTACAAAGAACATCAGGGACCCGGGTAAAAGCTGCAAAGGCAGGAGAGCGTGAGCTGTGGTGGAGCTGAGCTGAAAGGAGCAGCTCCCACTAAGATGCGACCAGAAAATTGGGCTGGCTAAAAATAAAGGGCCTTCAAGCAGCACAATCGCTTCCTCAGGACACAACGCAGGCCACAAACGTGGGCAAAAATAAATAGGTCAAGGAGAGTGGCTCTTTCTGTACTAAACTTTTCAATGCTGGGCAGGCAGGACCAGGCCAGGGGGCTTGCGGGGGCCAGCACCACATCGTCACCCTCCCCAGACAGCACAACGTCACCCTGGCTTCATTGTGGGCTATCCCAGAAAAGCTTAATTCGGTCACTAAAAACCACAATGGAATAGAAAGGTGGTGACAGAGGAGCACAGCAGTTCCCACTGAGCTTATGGAGCACCCAAGGGTGCAAATGCAAGATTTGCATCCTAAAACAGCACGTGCAAGATGCAGCTTGTGTCCCACTGACCCAAGCTGATGCTTGATTTGTTTGTGGAGAAGGTTTTGCCGGCATGAGGAGCATGTGGTGAACTGTCTTTAGTTCAGCTGGGTGTGTGCAGCTCAGCAGAGGAGAAGAAGAGGAGGAGATGGGGTGGGCAGTGCCTGCTGCTCTGTCTGGGACCCAGGAGAAGCAGCTCCACAAACCTGACCTGGAAAACTGGGCAACAGGGAAAGACAGTTTTGATTTTGGAAGCAACAGGTCATTCCCAAAGCTTGGAAAAGGTGTACTGCAGGCTGGAGAGAAACACGAGACTGCTCTTCTTCCTTCTAATAGCTGAAGGAGAGCAAGGATGGATGTAAAGAAAAGCAGCATCTCCTGGGCTGGTACGTGGAGATGGAAATGGCCAAAGGGGATGGGGCTGGAGTTGGTCCGTAGGGTTCCTGGGCTGCCAGCACCCCCCACCTCCCATGGTGCATGGGAAGACAGAAATACGTAAGGCAGCTTTACAGAGCTGCATTAGTGTCATATAGAAATGTCAGCTCAGTTTCTGAGAGAGGAATTACGTATTGGAAAAACTAAGTATGGAAATAAATCTTTTTGATGTGGAGGAGGTTTAGCTTGATATTAAGAAATAAAACAGTCCGTCTCATGGCAGTTTGAACAAGCGCTGGTAACTGCGACTATGAGCAGACATAAACTTGACAAGGATCAATACTGGTCTTGAAAGCTTCGGCCCCCATGCAGCAGAACCATTACACCAGACAGAAAGAGCAGATCAATGGAGAGCACTGGGCTCACGGGCTCTCCAGAGAGGGTTTAAAAGGAAAGGAAAAAAAAGGCAGCTGTTTGTGAGTTATTTAAAACTAGATTGAACCCCAGCAATCAAACCTATTAATTTTTTGTTTGTCATCAGAAACAAGAAACACGTGAAAAGTAATCCTGAGTGTCGCTATCACACAATCATGGTCACATAGAACACCATAGAATCATTTTGATTGGAAATCAGGACCATTGATTCATCACTCAGTCCAACCTAGACCTGAATCATGTCCCTAAATGGTTCTTTTAAACTTGACCTCCACACTTTTTCTGAGACATTCCCTCCTTCTCCTTGGCACTTCCCATGTTTCATTTTTTGCCTGTGTTACTTTTTTAAGCTTGATCAGAAATCCTTTCATACCAGTGTAAGGGCAAAGGGGATGCTGTATAGAGAGTACCATATTTTTCTGCGAGACCCCCAGGCTGCCCAGTGATTGCTCATCCCTCCCCTTCACCATGCACCAGCCTTTTTGCTGTGAGCTGCTCAAAACCTGCCCCATTTGCCTGGGCCAGGTTTGCAAGGGCAGTTGTTAACAAATAACTGAGCCCACCTTCAGCTCCAGCACTGAACACAAGGAGATCAAGTGATATTCCCAAGGTCAAAGCAGCTTAAACTGAGATTTATTTCGTCACCCCAGCTTCTAACCGGAGACTTTCCCAAACCAGCCAGCTCCGCTGTGCCCGCTGGGGCGATGGCTTCGCTCCAGCTCATTCGCACTAATGGCTGTGGACGATGCCAGCAACTTCCAACAAATAAAATCATTGACTGAACAGCACCCCGGGTCCCGGCTCACACACTGCTGGCACAGCCCGCATCGTACAGTTCATGCGCATTCACATGGTCTTTCTGGATCCACAAACATCCCCCCAAAACCTCTTGTAGAGCACATCCCACACATGTATCTCCTTTCTCGTTGGCTTTTGAAGCTCTTACCTCTTTTAACCCCAGCTGAAGCAACACTTTGGCAAGCGGAAAACCTGCGGTGTTGGCTGCGAAGGTGGGAAGCTCAGGTTCTGGAAGAGGGACTGGGAGGGTCCTCGGTGGATGTTTGGGTTGCTGGGTGGCTCTGGGAGGAGCTGGGAGGCTCCGGCAGCGGGACGGGGGAGCTCCTGGTCTGTAGGAGGGAGCTCAGCCTTGGTCCTCCACTTCTGACTGACTCACACAAGGGATGCCCGAGGCTGGGATGCAGAGACAGGTGGATGGCAGCTCCACAACCATGTACCGGCAGCTCCGACCCTGTGGTTTTGTAGGAAAGGGTGACACAAATTGCATTTCTCAAGAGAAGAATAGGAGCTAAAGCTCTGAGCTTGTAATATTGCCCATGCACCCAAGTCCAATTCTCCAAGTCTAAACTATTTATATGTTCTAAAAGTTTACATTGCTAGCAGCAGCTGAGCCCTTCCCAACACCCTCTCGCCCTCTGCATATCAAAGCTGACGTACAGTGTTCACCTGCTTGCAGCGTGTCAGAGTGTTCGCAGTCAGGGACGTGAGTCAAACTGCTGGTTTCAATGCCCTACAAAGAGCTACAAAAGCAGAATAAAAGGTGGGAATATCTAGTGTTGCAAGGCAAACCTGCTGGGGCCTTTGCTCTAAAACCTGCAGAAATCTCTTTGCTGTGTGGCGTGCAGAGCGGTGCTTGCCCATTAACCTCTGCGTGCTGTACGTTACAGGTTGTACTTTATATCCTAAATACACGAACTCCAGTAACCCAACGATCCAGTGACCCTCTTCTGGCTCTGGCTTCCCTCTGCTCAGCTCGGCGGGGCACAGGGAGCCCGAGCAGACCCAGAAGCAGGGATAAGGGAAAGCACCGTAATCCCACCGCATGTGCCATGGCTGGAGTGGGGCAGCCAGCTCCATCCACTTCACACCAGGACCGAGGCTGGAATATTAATTCTTTAATAGTTGGCTCTTGTTCACTTTCACATGTCATTTAAGGTGGCACAAAGTCCTGCAATAGCCCGGTGTATTAAAAAGAGGAGAATATAAGCCTCTTCCTCACATCATGGCAGCTTTTCAGCCTCTGTGTCCTTCAGCAGCCAGGCAGGTCACAGCGTGACTGAACATCTCAGACGCCTTTTCCATAAGACAGTTATATTGTTTTAAACTGAAGTAGGTATGAACAGAACCCACAAATGCTGTGTAAGCTTTTTCCTTAGCCCTGCAGGAGCCACGAATTCCAAACACCAGCACGTGAAATTTCCCTGGGCTATAAATTTTACAGCTATGGAAGGTCTAGGAACAAGCCCCAGTTACCAGCCCAGGAGTTCGGAGATGTGGCTGCTCAGCAGAAAGGGGCCAGCACCCCCATTTCCTTCTTTTCCCCTTAATGATCAGTGCGTGACAGCTCAAGTTAAATTAAGCAGTGCCAGGAGGTAAAAAAATAGCATCAAGAGCTAATTAAAACTCTTCCGCCTCCCCCGTGTTGGTGGCAGGGAGGGGTGAACCCCAGGTACCTGTGCTGGGGAGGCAGGGCAGCTCCCTATAGCTCTTCTCACCAGCACGGGCAGCTGGAGTGTTTCTATGAACATTTTCAGCGTGATAAATGAGAGAAAGCAAGAAAACCCCCAAGCGCCATTGGTGTGTCTGAGCACTGAAGGCTGCAGACAAGTGGCACGTTGGGCAGGGTGCACACACCGGCCACGGAGACCACCGTCCCCTCAGATATTGTGACAAAGACAAAGCTTTCTGTTCCTGTGAAAAGTGGTGGCATCCACCCTCACCCAGGGAAAAGGCAGGAGAACAAGGCAGAGCAGCCACCAGTCCCACCACGGCTTCACCCTGACCCTGCCGCAGTCCCACGGAGCTCTCTCAGATAACGGGCTTCAATCGTAATTTTAGCTGAGATGAGCGGGATGTTCATGATCCATCACTGTGAGAGCTGATGGACGATGCTCCAGGATTTCCCATCCCACCTTGTGCCCCCACATCGCTGCCTCTCACCTTGCTCCGGCACAGCCTGTGGTGTTTGACTTGAGCATCACTTTGGTTAAGCAGTTCCCAAATAGTTAAATTTTCTCCTGCTGCGATGTATTGTATCTCAGTCCCTGAAGTGCTAATCCTCGGAAAGGAAGGACTGGAAAACTCTTCCTATCTGCATGTGTCTAAGAAATGGTTGAAATGTCTCACCTAGGCTTGAAGTTACGGTATCAACCTCTGTTGCTGAGCTGTTAATAACCAAACCCATACAGGGATCCTCTTCTCATCTACACTCAGCTTTCTGACTGCCACAAAAGGGGAGGTTTCTACCCACCATGCTCACAGCTCTGCTGTCCTGATGGCTGGAGAAGGTGGAGGGACACACATGCCCATCCGGGACCGCCCTGCATCTCCTCCATGCTCAGGGCACCTCTACCAAACACAACCCACCGCACCTCTCCGACTGAGTAGAGATACTCCCAACCAGAGCTGATGCAGAGAAATGGGACACCTGATGTAACCAGGCGTTTCACATCTCCCAAGAAGAAGCCAGGGCCATGGGGCTGCCCACCCATAGGGCTTGGAGCATCCTGCCCCAGCAGACCTGAGCGTCTGCTCCCCGCGGATGGGGACGTCACCCAGCAGCACTGGATGGGCACCCAGTGGGAAAATGAATTATCCGCAAGTTGTCTTGGGTCAGTGGCTGCCATCTGCTGTGCTGCTCAAATAATGCCCCTCAGTGCAGCCACGAGCACCGCTCTGATGAGGTTTTTCACTAATGAGCAATGATACCTCCTTCATAATAAAGGAAAAGCTGCAAGTCCTGTCTTCCAGTGGGACCAAACACAAACCCCACTCATCTGTAACAACCCATTTTCCAAGCCTGATGATGCATCAGTGCGGTCCTCTGGCAAATTCCATTTTCCCAGTAAATATTTTACTATAAATGTCAGAAGTTTGTGGCTATCCATCAACAAAATTTGTGTGACACTGATTCCAAATCCTCTTTCTAGAGCACACCTGGAACTCAACCCCCCTTTAATTTCAGTGAGATTAAGGCTCCCAGATAATAGATGATGCAGTCTAGGTTAAAAGTTTATTTTTAAAATGCCACCTAAAGCCATGGCTTTAAATCTTCCCAGCCAACTTATGAAAAGCCTCCAGCGCTCACTCCAACCACATACTTATGTAGCTCACAGTTTGCTGATACCACTGAAGCCTCTGCAGGCTTGTGCGTTATTTCCCTCTCGTATTTTATATTCCCTTCCCTCTCCATAAATGAAGCTGAAGCTGAAAACGCTGCGGTATGGATGCTGCCAGGTGGGGATTCATTCAGCTCAATGAATATATTCAACAGCTACAATAATACAGCAAGGGATTGGAGAAATAACCACACAGAAGCATTTCTGTCCCCTGGATGCCACGTGGAGCAGCCGCAGGGGAAGGCGTGATGGTGAGAGCCAGTCTCTTGCCATTTGGCTTTTTATGTGGGTCACGCTGTGAGAGACCCAAACGACACCCCTAAAATCCAGCAGCACATGAGCCCCTGAAAGGAGCCCAAACACACGGTGCTTGCGAAACCAAGGGGCAGCAGTGATGGAAATGTGGTAATGCTCCTCCAGCAAAGCTGCCTGCTTGGGTCACGCCGCCGGCACCCGCTGCCGCTGCACTAAACTCAGCTGAAATATTCATCTTCAGCATTCTTGCTGAAGTGCTGCCACTTTCAGTGAATGCAACGCCCTTGCTGCCCTTCCCAAAGGCTGATCTGCACCATGCAGGACACCTACCAGCCCCAACAAGGCCTCCTTTTCATTGCCCTTTCCCCTGTGGAGGTTCAGGGGGTGTGAGGGACACAGTGGGGACAGCAGTGGGGACAGTGGTGCTGCAGGTGAGACCCACTCTCCAGACACCACCCAGGAACCTCCCGCTGCTTTGTGACTGGAAGACCCGGCCTTAAGAGCTGCAAAAATCACCACGCGTCAGGGGCTGATGAAGTTTTACAAAATGCCAAGCAGTTAATCAACAGCTGAGCGGCACATCAGAAACCCTCCCCGCTCGCTGCCATCGTGGCTGAAATACCACATTCCATGTTCCACCACCTTTCATAGGATATGAATAAGTAATGTGTGGAAAAGTGAAGACAGGCTCCATGTCCCCATTCGCCTGTTCATACAGTAACACGATCCAGTTTTTTCTCCTCTACTTTACTCCGCTTAAAAACCATGTCAGGTTTTTCTCAGATAGCATCACTTGAATTCACGCTCCTCTTTCCAAGAGATTTACTACACTGAAAGACCCTGGCAGCCCCTGACTTCCACCAGATTTTATATTCCCTCTGAAAAATCCACTTCTCTTCCTCAGCTCCGTGTTCAAAAGTCACCGCTGGAGACAGGGATGCTCACAGTGCCCACGACATGGCCTCTGTGTCTCCGAGCAGCCTGATAGAGAAGCAGCCCCGGGGATGGAGCCCCGCGATTTACCGGCTCCCCATGTGGCCGGGTCCACCCGGGGCTGTCACCCGGGGCTCGGGTAACCCCCAAAATCCCTTCGCTTCAGCAGAGACGGAGCAACCGGGCAGGTAACGCGAAGCGCTCGGGCGGTCACCGGGACCGGGTCCGGTCGCTCCCGTCTCGGGAGCCGGGGCCGCTCCGGGATCACCGGCTGCTGCCCGGGGCGGTGCCCCCGCTACCGGTGACCCCCCGGGGGAGCTACCGGGGCACAGCCGGCTCTGACTTCAAGCGAGGATATTAAAAAATAAAGATATATATGCCCTAAACACTGCGGCTCCGCACCCAGGCGGCACCTCCCAGACCCCCCTCGCTCCCACCTCCCCAGTCTGAACTTCCAGGTTTTTACACCCAATTCGGGAACCCTGCCACGAAGCCACTTCCAGGGCTGTGCTTCCCCCCTCCCCGGGGGGTGCAGCCTGGTCCAGACACGGGATGGGGTCCCAGCATCTCCCCGCCCCGCACTCACCGGCCCCGCGGGCGCTGCTCCGGCGGCCCCGGGGATGCTCCGCGCCGGGGAGGAACCGGAGAGCCCGGGGAGGAGAGGGCATCACATGGCGCCGGCGGGGACAGCCCACCTCTCCCTCCCTCCCTCCATACCCCCATCCCTCCCTTCATCCCTCCTTCCCTTTCTGCATCCTCCTCTTCTTCCCTCCCCCTTTCTCCATCCATCCCTCTTCCTCCCCCCACTTCCCTCTATCCCTCCTTTCCGCATCCCTCTCTCCCCTTTCACCCTTTCCCTTTACTCTCCTAATTTCCCTCTATTCTCCCCCTCTCTCCTAATTCCCCTCCCCTCCCCCATTCCTCTCTTTTCCTTCCACCCATCCGTGCATCCATCCATTCTCCCTGCTTCCCTCCATCTGTCCCCAGTCCCTGGTGTCTCCAGTTCACCACCGGGGCAGGGATGGGAGCCAGCATTGCCCCAGCCCCTCTGTGTATCCTCCCTTCCCTGCAACCCCCAGCCCCTCTGCACCCCACCTGGAAAAGCGCAGTCCCCACTGGAGTGACACTGGCCGGGGCCGCAGCGCTGGGTGCGCTGCACGCCTCAGGACACGACTCACTGGGTGGCTGAGGAAAGGAAAACTGGCTCTAGCCACCAGTGTCAAACAGAACCACGTCTAAGGACATGGCAGACAACAGGGAGGCTTGGAGGGCAGCGAGCCAGTGTGCTGGAGAAAGCCAGCTTGGCAGGGCTGCGGCCAGGGCAGGGAGAAAGCCAGGGCTAAAGGAGAGAGGAACACGAGGCCAGATGCTGTGGGCTCTGGAAACCAAAGCCAGACTGAGTGATTCAGCCAAAACACAGAGTAAACTGGCAACAGAGCCAAGAATAAGGACGCAGCTCCATCAGAGCATCCGGCAATGGGACACTCACTGCCTTGGATACAGCGGGAAGGACAAGAGAAGGGTCACACACTGTGACAGCCGGGCTGAGGGCAGCTCACGGCCACCAGCGCAGCACCTGAAGCTCAGATTTGTGTGGCAATTTCTGCAACAAGAGCCTCTTGCGTGCAGGGGCTTTGCACGTGTCAGGATCGCTCCTCCAGCTGCAGGGAGCCACGGTGATAACAGCCATGCGGGAGAGCAGGGTGGCTCCCCGGGAAGGCTCTGTGGGATCCCCCAGCAAGAAAACAACAGAAGCAATTGATTGATTACAAGTCTAATAAATTCAGTCTCCAATAAGTACTAGGTCATAGTATCTGCACAGCTTTACCCACAGGTTGTGCTTACCGCAACAAGACTTCAGCGATTCCCAGCGGTATAAAACGTGCTGCATCTCTGCCCAAGATATCCTCAGTTAGCAGAACAGGAATATCTGAAATAGAATAATTCAAAATAAACTGAGATATGAGATGTGGAGGAGGTGTTGATTAGTTGGCTTATTTGGAGTCAATGGAGCTATGTGCTCTGGTTTGTTGAGCTCTGTTTTGATTTATAGAAATAATAGAAGCTGATGCAGATGTAGAAGCTTTAAGTTGTCCAACCAGAACATGGTGGAACCTAATACAGCAAAGCCCCAGCGAGACCCAGGCTGTGAAAACCTGCCTCCCAGGAGGGTCCCAGCTGGCAGCCACAGCATTCTGGTTATTTGTCTTTGTGGAACTGCACTTCTGCATATGTTCTTTCACAGAAAATTACAGTGATGCTTAAATTATAGTGAATTCAGCACGTTTTCCTGGGCTCACGCCTCAGCCCCCTAAGGAAGAACCGGCTGGCATTGCAAAGACGCATCTTTCACTGTATCCTTCCTTGCAGCTGGAGCTCTCAGAACAACCCCCAAAGGTATTTAGTACCTTTCAAACACCTTTCATGAGGGAGAACTGAAGGCAGCAAATCCATCAGGGGATGGACAGTAAGGAGAAAGCAGAGATGGATTCTGAACTGGAAAAAGGTGGATGAAGAGGCAATTCCCTCCAGGACCCCCAGCCCCTGCAGCCCCAGGAGCAGGAGGCTGCCCTGGGATGGAACAAATCAGCAGGGAATTACCGATCTAGTCAAAGAGCTACAAGAGGCAGGTTAGACCTGGATGTTCATCATGTTCTGACAGGGTACATTATTTTAGTACAGTAATTGGCTGTTCAGCATTCTTCTTTTTTCTATCTCGTTTAAGAGCCCCAAACAAAGCAGACCTTCGGTTTTCTCCAGACAGGCAATCTGCTCCATTAGCTGCCCGGCCACTGTGCAGGATTGTTTGAATACAACATGAATAAAGGCTGCAGCACATACAGCCAGTGACATAATTAACCATTACAGTGTAAGAGGCCCCCAGCAGCCATGCATATAATCAATTGAAAATACACATTTTTGGGCTCCAATCCCTCCCCCTCCCACCCCGCTTCTATGCAAATGTACTCAGGCTAAAACACTCGGATGGATTTTCCATCGGTGTTTGTCTCACACAGCAACTTCTGCTGTGCTGAAGCATCTACACGGTGCCAGTGGTTGTACCAGGAGCGAATCCTGTGCAGCCCCAGACCTGCAGCCCAGCTCTCCTACCTCGTTAGCAGCTCTTCTCTCTACCTCGTTAGCAGCTCTCCATGATTCCTTCCCCACCACACCCATCTATCTCTCTGCTGCTGGCAAAAGATGAAGTGGAAACCCCTTCTGGCCAGGAGCTCAGCATGGCAGCCCCAGGCAGGACAATCAGCACTTTGCATCTTCTCAGCATCCTCCAAAACTTGGAGCAGGACTTTGCCAAACCCCACAACAGTCACTTCTTGGAAATTTTGTTGTTATTGTTATTGGATACATCACCTTTCAGCACCATCTCACCATTTCCAGCACTTTGTCCTCCCCACTTTTCACTGTTTCCTGCTGAGCTCCCTCCTGACCAAGAGGGAGGATCTTCCACCACAGCCACATGTGGGGTGAATGGAGCTGGGTGGGACCTTCCATATCACAGGATGTTATTCACCTGTGCCAGTCTTTGCAGGGCTGGAACTTGACCCAGCTGGAGCAGCTCTGCCAACCCTCTCCTTTGAGCCACGAGTGCTGGGTTCCTGCAGGTGACATCCACAGGGAACCTTTTATCTGGTTTGTCCCTTCCAGATGAAGTCATCTTGAAGGCACTCAGGACATTACACAATAAAAGGTCTGCTCTTGTCAACCTGGGCCATGAAGAGAGAGCCTCAGGTTTGTCTCCCCTCCTGCTCTTAATTTGCTCTACACTGACTTGTTCAGACAGTAAATCTGCCCAGCAAACAGCCTGGGATGAGCTGCAGCCGCCCCTTGACTCCATGCACAGCTCTGGTCCAGTGTCAGACAACAGCTATTGACCCAATTTAATTGCATACCAGGATATAAGAAGCATTCTGGGCAGGGGAAGGGAGAGTCCACACCAGCCAGAAATCCCAGCAAAAGAGTGAGAGCAGGTAGATGCAAAGTACTGGCGACGCGATGCTGAAGATGCTGTGACTTGTGTGGGAGGTGACGGATGCTCCATGCCAGCTGCCTCGGCACTTGCTATTTTTTGTCATTTCGTGGGCAGCACAGCTGGGGAGATGCCTGGGGAGATGCTGGAGCAGGGCAGAGAGGCACAACATCCCCGGCACTGTGCTCAGCTGGACCCACTGCCACCCCGCTGCTGTCCCCATGCAGCTTCCAAACACTGGGAATGACTTGCTGGAGAGACTGTTGAGATTTTTCTCTCTCCATGAGGGTGTTTGTGGGGCAGATTTGGCACTGGGTAGCAAAACTGGCATCAGCATCCTGCGTTTGGGCTCCATGGCTGCCGCACCCACGGCTCCTGTGCAGACAGATGCAACCTCGGGACGGGCTGGGGTCAGCACATGCTTGTACAGCAGCTGCTCCTTATCCCAGCAGCAACATTATTATTATTATTATTATTATTATTATTATTATTATTATTATTATTATTATTATTATTATTATATTTCAAGCACTGAAAGTAGGAAAAGAGGGAGAACTCACAGCACCAAAGAACACTAGCTGCTCTCCCCTCTCCAGGGAGGTTTTTCACATCCCGCTTGCACCACAACTAAATTAAAGGGGATAACTCCTGCGGGCTGTTAGAGCTGAAGCTCCTTGTGCTGTTTCTCCTGCACATCCCTCCTCCCGCGGCCGCTGCTCGGGAGGAAGCACAAGGAGAGGTGCAACATTATTTTTATCTTCGCACCCACATGCTGTGCAAAAGCGTTAAAAAAGCAAGGCGCAGAGCCTTTCGCAGCCTCCCCGAGAGGCTCTGACTCACGGAGTAACAAAGGCGCACGTGTGAACGGAAATGGTGTAGTTTATTTAAAATAAAACACCCTCTGTTATCATATGGGTCTACATGGAGCCATCCCCTTTCATGTCTGGTCTCCAGGGTTGGGGCCGGTCCGGGTTCCCATAGGAGCCATAGGGCTGGCTGTAGGACAAGCAGCAGCAGGATGAGCGATGGCTCTGGCCACGGTGATCAGATTTAAAAGGTCATGTTTTGGAAAGCAGTTTAGATGACATTAATTATTAAAGCCTCGCTTGTATTAAGGGTAATAGTTTTCCATGGGATTTATACAGCACTGAAATTCATTACCAATCTTTTAATGATGTTAGGGTCAGTCAGGCACAGGAATGCTAAATGACTTATCCCAAAAGGACCAGAATTGATCCAAGGGGTTTGGGGTGCTCTCATCACTGGCTGTACTCTTCCACTCCTTCTGTCCTTGCACTCATTGCTGGTTGCTTTTGTAACCATTTCTGATGGATTTTTCCTGAAATCAGTTAATCAGTGTCTCAGACATGGTTACACCTGCAGGAGAAGCAAATGAATCCTGTTAAAAGAAGTGTTACTGGAGGTGTCACTGAAAATGTTGAAGCTTTCATGAAGTTGAATATAACTTGTGAAGTGTTTTTATACGGATGAGGAAGTCTACCTGTCACAGGCACTGAGTTTTATTAAATGCCTTGAGTGGAGGAGTGAGATAAGAGGGGACGGATCAAGTCCCCAGGGCTGAAAGAAAAATAACACAGATGTGGAGCAAACAGTGGTTTATAATCTGAGAAACGACTGGTTTGAGTCCACGCTGCCCAGGTACCTGTGCTTCCTGAAAACATCAAGTAAGGAATGAGCGCAGGTTTACTAAAAGGCCAGTCCCTGAAAACCAGACTTTACTGGGCAAACCCAGCAGCTAAAATGCTGCTACAACCACCTGAGCATCCCCAATCACCTGGGTCTGGGGCAGCTTTGTAACACACACCTACACTGGGAAATTGTAGGAGCAGGATGGGAAAAAGCTAATGTGAATGAGGACTAAGCCACGGGTTTTGTAGAAATGAGGAGTATTGCCAACCCCCCTGGGCATTGCAAACCCCTCCAGGCATTGCAAACCTCCCTGAGCAGCTCTGTGGGGCAGCAGAGGTCAATCAGTTTTAAACTAATGCAGGAAACATTGGTATGTGTACACAGCCTTCCAAAACGCAGCTCCTTTCACAAATAGTTCTTGGCTTTGTGGGGCAGCTGGATTTATTGTGCTCCCGAGCCCTATGAGGAAAGGGGAATTCATTCCCAGCACGTGAATCACAGCCTCTGCTGCGGCAGAGCGAGCGAGGGGTGATTTTGATTTTTGTTGGGCGAGAATAAGATTTGAAACACTTCTACGCAGGCTGCCATTGCCCGGTTGTGTGTTTTGTTTCTTTTTATCCTCACTCAGGTATTGCACTTTAAGTTGGATTTGGAATTTCCCTCCATCAGGCGGTGCGGCAGCGTCTCCCGAGGTGGGATGTGGGCGCTGACTCAGGGACCAGCAGCTGGTGTCTGACACCATCACCCCGGCAGCGAGTGCGGCGAGTCCCTGGAGGAGGAGGCGGCATTGACTCATTCCCCATGAGATCTGCCTCATTTCACGCTCCTCTGCTGCAAAAAGCAGAAAAAACTTAAAAAAAAAGGCAAAAAAGAAACCCTTGCAGGTAACTCGGTGGGTCTGGGCTGGGAATGTTGGGGAATGACCTATTAGAGAGCAGCGTAGGGGAAAGGGACCTGGGGGTTCTGGGGACAGCTGGGTGACCATGAGCCAGCACTGGGCCCTTGTGGCCAGGAAGGCCAATGGTACCTGGGGTGGGTTAGAAGGGGGTGGTCAGTAGGTCAGAGAGGTTCTCCTGCCCCTCTGCTCTGCCCTGGGGAGACCACACCTGCAATATTGTGTCCAGTTGTGGCCCCTCAGTTCCAGCAGGACAGGGAACTGCTGGAGAGAGTCCAGCGCAGCCACCAAGATGCTGAAGGGAGTGGAGCATCTCCCGTGTGAGGAAAGGCTGAGGGAGCTGGGGCTCTGGAGCTGGACAAGAGGAGACTGAGGGGGGACTCATTCATGTTTACAGATATCTAAAGGGGGAGTGTCAGGAGGATGGAGCCAGGCTCTTCTCGGTGACAACCAATGGCGTAATGGGTACAAACTGGAACACAAAAGGTTCCACTTAAATTTGAGAAGAAACTTCTTCATGGTGAGGGTGGCAGAGCCTGGCCCAGGCTGCCCAGGGGGGTTGTGGAGTCTCCTTCTGTGCAGACATTCCAACCCGCCTGGACACCTTCCTGTGTAACCTCATCTGGGTGTTCCTGCTCCATGGGGGGATTGCACTGGATGAGCTTTCCAGGGCCCTTCCAACCCCGGACATTCTGTGAGTCTGTGGGCGCCGACTGTTCTGTCAGGTCCCCGTTGCTTTGGGTTTAGCAGCACGATATTCAATACATTTGACAGCAAGCAGAGGAAGAACTCATCTGTCAAGTTGTTGCAATATTTGTACATTGCTTTCAAATTTCGAAAACAAAATGACATCAGTCTAAACAAGGCAGGTGGCTGGACTGGGGTGAGCATGGCCGGTGGGACTGGGAGGCTGTGTCCTTTCCTCCCAAAGGGCTAAAACCAGTTTTTAATGGCAAAGGTGAGTCCCTGAGCCTGATTTACCACCATGAATCATAATCTTCTTCCCAGGAAGACATGGCAGAGGGTAGAATGAACCACTTGGGGCTGACACACACAGGGATGTGAAAAGGTGTGAGATTTTGGGGGTCTAAGTGCTAATAAAGAGGACAGGTCCCTCCACCAGCAAGGCTTGCATCGAGCTTTAACTCAGATGCTCCCACCTCAGTTTCCCCAGTTAAACCTCTTTCGAATGAAAAGGGGCTCAAGTTAAAATTCTGTGTATGGAGAAATCGGGGTCTGGATCTGGAGGCTTTGCGGAGCGGTTTTGGAAATGGGGGTTCACAGACATAGACCAAACTCTTGCAGAAGTAATGATCAGTGATTTTTATTCATACACACTCGCTTTGAAACTACAATTAATGCTTAACAAAAGCATTTCATGCAAACAAAGACTGGAAGAGATTGAGAATTAAGGAAAAAAAAACCCTGTAATTATTAATCAGTTTTGTTCACTATACTTCCATTTTTAAAATTATTTTTTGAAAACTGAATTGCCTCTGCAAAGTTTTTCGTAGATTCTGGGAGACAAATGGTAAGAAAATAAATCACGTTCTCCTCTTTATTAATACAAAATTTGGGTCTTAAAATAATAGTAAAAAAAATGAATGAGTTCACAGTAGGATTACTCGTTTTTAAAAAAAAGATAACATGCAATCACTTCAAAAGTTTCAGGTGTGCTCTGTATTGTGCGATATCACACACGTGTTGGGAACTGCATGTTTCTGAAAGAGGCAACGAGCTGTTTCGGTGTTTTCCTTGCACTCATTTTAATAGCACATGAGAATAAAGTGAAGGCTTCGCAGGGATCAAGCCACAGATCATATTTGTATTACTGCTGCAAGAACGTTGTTTTCTGCCCAAGTCAGCCAAGTGTTGTGTGCGCAGGCTCCACCGACCTCTGTGGGATGTGAAACTGCTCCGAGTTGAGCCCGACGGTCCGGCCAGAAGCACAAACTTCATATTTTTGCTGAACTGGGGTTTATTTGGGTTTTTTTTTTGTGTAACCTCAGTGACTTTCTTTTGAAGTACCAGCTGGTTTCCAGAAGAACTTTCTTCAGTTTGTAAAAGGAAATTCAGTTGTATTTCTGGAAAGATCAGCAAGATAAATCACATTTTTCCTCTATATTAGATTGAGGGGGAGTGTTTTATTATGGGAACGCGCTCGCTCCTTCTCATGTGTGTGCAATCGCTGCTGGCCAAGGGGCTGTCCTGGAAACCCACGTTCTCTAGAAAACCAAATCTTGTGAAAAATATGATATAAATAACATCTGTATTTAAAAATATACGAAAATGCTTGCTTGGTACTTAAGGTTTCGCTTGCCATTATAAATTCCTGCATGATAATGAAGCCATTTGGAGTTCTTGTTAAAGGGCTGGTCCAAGCTTGAGTGCGCTAGGCGGAGCAGAGAGGAATTAACACAAATGTCCCACCCCCACCCCTGCTTGACACAACCTTTCGTAAGAGTCGCAGATGCCTTGAGAAGACAATGTGAGATATTGCAAGCCCAGGAACTTGAGGTAACAACGCTACAGAGGAATTTCTGCTTCTGCATCAGAAAAACGGGGGAGCAAATGCTAAGAAAGTGGCTGAGAGAAGTAGCCAGAAAATGAGCAGCTCTGCCCAGATGTTGGGCCAGCTCTGTCCAGATGTTGGGCCAGCTCTTTAGTGTTCTGGTGTGACCTGCACTGACCATCGCAGCTGTGCCAGCAACAACCGCTCACAACGGGACTTCCCTGCACAATTCATATTTAATGCTGCAAATGTCGGCCCGGGACCCCCTGCCCATCTTGGCTGGGTTGGTTCTGCCCCTCTTCTGCTTTTCTTACCGCAAAACCCCACGTGCTGCTATTTCTCCTTCTATTTTCCTTTTGAAAAAGTCTCTTTTTCACTTTGTGTTCTTAAAACACGTGTAACGCCGCCTCTCAGCAGATTGACTTATTTGAGAGCCCCTTATTTATCCAAAATCTGAGCCTCACTAATCTGTTGAATCTATTATCTTCTACATCTTGATACCCAGATATTCTTAAACTATGTCAGGCTAATAATATTCAGTAAAACTTAAATAGTGATGAATGCTGCACCAGCCCACCTGCTTTATGGTGAATACCATAAAGTATGCAACATACAAACAACATGAAATCCCAAACTTGGCTGGTAACATATTTGAGATAGAACAGTTTAAAAACTATATTCCTGAAGATTGTGAGTTCTGTTGGTTCAGGCCACAATGAGTTCTCGTTAGCTGGTCAATGCCCCTCATTAGCAGTGTGTTATCCCAGGGCTCAGGAGGGTCCAGTTCACCCCTTAAAGCCGGGGAGATGCTCGAGCTGGGGCAGCAAAGGGGCTTAAACTGGGAAAGAGTCCAACTTCTGGATATTGCAAATCACGGGTCCCAGTCACCAAAAATCCGGCTCCCTGAGGGCACTGCGGGTGCAGAACCATGACAGCCACAGTTCACATCCAACCGTGTTTCACCCCAAAACTGTACCCCCCCCATCCCAGGTCACCCCCTTCAGTCAAACCCACCCACCCGGCTCCCAAATCGCAGGACTGGATCTTTCTAACAGAATCTTTGGCGCAGGTTCCATGGTTTATTGTCATAAAAGACCATTAGAAAGTAGATCCCCCCACCCCCCTGCCCCAAGTTACATATTCTAGTGTAAATGTAAGACTTTTATGGCAAATATCTTACTTTTTGAATGTGTTTACATGCTGGAAAAATTGTAATCAGTCTGCATGCAGCAACAGAGACATCATGCTTCTGGCATCCTCATGCACATCGACACAAACCGTGCCTATGGCTGCTACGGTAACAAGGCGGAAGGAAAGAAAAGGAAAATGCACCGACTACCGTTTTACGTGCTGTAACAAAACCAAAATATGCACAAAAAGTATTGACTGATACTTGAATTAATGTCTTCTGGTAAGTTGTAAGAGGAAATATCAAAACTTTTTTATCTAAGTGACAGAGGAGGAGAAGATTGCATTAATTACAGTGTTCATCATTGCAAATAAAGTCTATTTCTTTCTCTGCAAGTAATAAGCAGACGTGAAATGAAAGCCTAATTGAACCTCGTATAAAACCTGCAGGTAGCAATTATTGTTTAAAAGTAGATCTACCTTTAAAAAAAGAGATTATACCCTAAGCTATTAACAATATCCAAAACCTAAAGTAAAAACCGAAACAGGAGCAATAAAACATCGAGCTACATCTAAATGATGTCATTTAGAACAAGAACCTTCACAAATAAAGCACAATTTGTTTTATAAAATTTTTCTAATACTCTTTATGCTTGATACGATTATATCAATAATATAGATCTGCTTATTATTAACCCTTATTATTAAGAGTTGTTACTAAACATGCAAAATTCATTGCATGAAGCATATGTAAAACGTATTAAATTCCATTCTATCAATAAAACAAGTTTTAGGTGCTGCTTCTTTCAGGCTTGGTTATTCTACAGCCCCAAGTTTGTTCAATTAAAACTCTTTATTTTAAGACTAAATCTCACTTGAGTCATTCTGGAGACATCAGGAAGTCACTTGGGGCTGCATCTTTTGTTAGTTTAGTATATATAATGATTCCTTCCATTTACTGCCCTATCCTGCAGACTATAAATAAACACGTGTAAATAAGCTTGAAGGGATTAGAGTTTTGTTTTACATTCCAGGTTAACAAATTTCATAGTAAAATACCGGTATTAGAACTGGTTAACAGTAAACTCGAGGAGTGGTGCAAATTAAATGAACTGAACAAACAATGGCACCCTGGATCACAGAATAATCTCACGGAGATTAAAAGTCACAAAAATATTGTTAAAATTATTACTATTATTTTTATTATTATTATTCTTATTATTAAAGACAACATACCACCCTTGAGTTTATCACATGCTACTTAGCAAAGATCCTAGAGATCTGGCCACCGCTGGAGTGTTTCAACTCGGTGTCGCCTCATGAAGCCCCGGGGTCTAATTGGATTTTGCGTCCCATTGCCACCCATTCCCAGTTTGTTTCTGTCACATTTTCAAAGCAAATCCTTCCAACGAGTGTTGTGCAAGTCCTTTCGTTCCCGGTGCCGTCGCCGTTTCAGTCTCTCGTGCTGCTCGTCTCCCCGACGTCCCCAGGCGGAGGTTGGGTTATTATTTTCGGCCTGTGTGTTAGATTATTTCTAACACAGTGGAGTGGAGCAAAAGGACAGTGGGCAAGTTGCAAAAATATACAACGTACCAAAAAATGGGTAAGTTTAGACAAGTTAGTGGTGACTTCAAGAGGAATAAGTGGGTACCGTATACTGATTTATCTCCCAGTAAGACAATATCGCTGTTGCAAAGCCAAGATCCTGGATAAGTGGCCTCTTCCCCACATCTTACACCTCCTAACCCTACAATTTACAGGCCTAAATGGAATCAACAAGGCAAAAGCCTAAAAATTGTAGGGTTAAGGACCATTCCCCACTGCGGGATTTGTTCCTGGTTTGCTCTTTCATGCTGTGTTTTGTAAAAGGGGGTGTAGGAACTGGGGGTTGACGTAAGAGAACCCTTCAAAATCGGTTTGGTCTATGTTAGCAATGACCAGCTGATCCGGGGGCGTTAACACCGGCTGTCCTCGCGTGAAGAATTTGTCGAAGTTTTCGGCACCTTTGCCACACTGTAAGATAAAAAAAGCAAACAGAAAAAAGGCTGAAAAACGAGGAATACATAGGCAGTTGCGGGGATTATCCTTGCGAAGTCAAATGCCACTCCAGGGTGGGGAATACAAACCCACCGGGGAGAAAATTCAACCCAGTAATTCAGACTCCTTCAATCACTGACTTTAGATGATGTTCAGAAGGGATAGTTGGGAACTGCATTTATTACAGGCCTCAAGTGCCAATTCTCCCCGTTTTCAGCTTGTCACGCAACACATGATCGTCTGGCCAGCACTCAAACCACTGACAGACTCTTTCACAAGGAACGAAGTGTGTTGGGTTACAGCACCAGGTGCCGAAACACGAGCAGATTTACAGACTGGTCTGGCACAATCGAATTGCCTTATCTCAGAAGCGTCCCGGGATTGCAGCACCGCTAATCTCGCCCCACGGGGCAGCACGACTGCAGACGCATTTAATAGGGAAGCGCCTGGCATCTCACTCACCACTTTGGGTTTGAAAGGTGGCTGAATCTCTCTGTTTTCCAGTTTCTCCCAGTCAATTCTCCTGAAGAAAGCGTGTTCCCTGATATCTCTTTCACCTTCCAGGCCGCAGCCAAGGCGTTTTGCAGGATGTTTAGTCATCAGCTGTTGGGAAGAAACACCACGTGATTTTAAATGAATTTAACGCTGGAATGAAAGCGAGACAGACTTTCCCCAGACTGCGATGCTCTTGCTTCTCCCGTGAAGATGCATAGCTGCTAATAAAATTGTTCTGGAAAGCTAAAATTCATTTTTTGAGGATTAATTTTCTTGTTTGATTACTGGAGACAGCACTTCGGCAGCAAAATCAAGGGTTGCGGTTGAGAACGTTCTCCATTCGGCAGAGGCTGCTGCTGGGGGTGCGGGTGGGGACAACCTCCCAACATATTAGCTCACAACTCACTCCTGAATCTCACCTTTGGTCTTTCAGTTCAGGCTTATAAATCTCCAGAACAGCTTCTGCCCTATCTCAACAATCAATTAAACTTAATAAATTCCAATATACTAAAGCTGTACGAAGCACAACCCCGCCTTTCATCTTTCTGGGCTTGTTCGAGACATCTCATTACAGAGTCTACAATTTCTTGGCAGCCGGCTGACAATATCTAATCAGCGTTTCCTCCCTTGCATCCTTAATGACATGCTGGTCAATATTATGCCCAGTTGCAGAGATTAAGTAGACTTGGAAAAAACATCCAAAACAACACAACAAACCCACCAGCACTGCATGCTTGGAAACAGTTATGTGCTCCTTAATTAACAAGCTCCTCAAAAGCTTTTGAATTGATATGTACATTAGGAACATAATGTAGCCTTTGACTCTCAGTTCCAGTGTTGTGGGGACTTTTTAAAGCTCTTTCACAAATTAGATATGATTAATATACTGTGACACCTCAACACATCTTCTTAAAAGCTCAGCTGTACCGCGTTAGTCTTCCTCCAAATGTTGAGTTGATCAGATTCCAATTCTGAACCGAAAATAAAAGCGACTCGGAGCAGACTTTGGGAAGTCAGCTGTGCACTGGGCAAGGAATCGCACCCTGCTTCAAGCTTATGGCAACTTTGCCATTTTCGTTACATTCTCTAAACCCCTTGCTTTAACAGTAGGGGATATAAGAAAATGCAAATGATGATTCCACTGGTGTTAATTCTGTTTCAAAGTCACTGCGTTTACCAAACCAAACAAACTCTGTATTGGTGCAGCAGATGTTAAGCAACCAATTCTATCTCAAGAGCACAGCGGGCACGTTCCTCTTGCCCCACGGTGCACAGTCCGGGATTGCGGAGCTACTGCTGACCACAAGGTTCAGAAGATTTCTCATATTGCCTTCTTAGCTCACGTATAATGCTCACTGAAATCTGGGATTAATTTGTTAGTTTAATACAGAAGATGAAGGTGTTATTACCACAGAGACTTGACCCTAAACCTAGCGGTGCCGTTTCATTTGAGCTTCCTGACCTCCCTTTGCATCAGCACCTTGCGAAACAGCAACAGCAGGAGAGCTGAAAACATGGTAATTAGATCAGGTTCAAACTGTGCTGTTTGAATATATGATTTTCACAAGGCATCAATCTGCATGTACTTTGCAAAAATATATCACGCTCAGTTTTTGTTGGCCAGCATTTCTACACCGGGATAGGCTCCAAAATTAGAGTGGGCTTTCTTTCTACCTTGTTCCGAACAGCTTTTCTTTTTCTTGATGGTTTTTCCCTTACGGGATTAATATCCAGCTCCTGTACAAGACTTCATCAATGGTTGCAAGGGAAAGGAAGAAAGTAAATACCAAATTAACTAAGTACACTGATATTTTATCAGTGTTAAGTAAGACATCAAAGTAACACTTTATAGACGGTGGTTTGGAAAAGCTACAGACTGACAGTACTCTGGGGAATCACATGGAGTCAAGGGAAAGTCTAATGAATTCTTTTTTCATGAGCTAATCCCCTGAAGTTAAATCTATTATTTTCCTGGAAAAAAAAGCTCTAAATTAACTTAGAAGCTTAGTTGGTTTTTAGGCCCCACAGGTTACAACTGCGTCAGGATTTCCGCACAGTTTCCTTGTGTTTACACTCAAGATTTTCACATAAGCTCATCTTTACCTACATTTAATAATTATTCTTACTAGCTCTTCTATCACGCAGCACACTGGGCTGAGGACTACAGCGTGTTCGACGGTGTATCTAGTATACCTGGTAAATTCATCTGAGCTCAGATAAATCCTTGCCTTGTAAAACCAGGGTTGTGCTGCTGAGGGTCAGGAGGAAAGGTGCTTGGAGACGGCTCGCATTGTCGTCCTGTTTACACACTCTGCTTTGGATTTGGCAGCTACTGATTGTGACATTTGTTCTTACCGAAAAACAAGCAGGCACAGCGGGAAGAGCTGAACACTTCTCGGGGACACCAAGCGGTGAGCATTTCATGGCAGCACCGCTGAGCACAGCCTGACAGAAGCTGCGCTTAAAAATACTACAGCGCCACATCCAAGCCAGACACATTTAGTTGTTCACAAGGATTGCCAAAAATGAACTTAATGGTAATATCTCACCCCCTTGCAGATGGAGACAGCTTCTTTGGACAGTGATTTTGGATAGGAAACATTATGCTCCATTATGGACTGGAAAAGTTCGTCTTCATCTTCTCCATCAAATGGAGGCTGTTGAGAATAAATCACAGGTAAGTATCTGCTGACCCAGAAGCCAGTGTTCATCAGTCTCAGGTAGAAATTGAGGAGAAAATTTCATTTCTTCCCCCAGCATGGCACTCAGGCCAAGGAAATGTGTGCAGGATTATCTCTGTGATCATCTTCAATCAGCTTTTAGAGCTACTGTGCACCAGACAGCCCAAACATTTTAGAGGGTGAAGTTTGGAGACTGCAACTTCCCATTAGCTTGTATTAAGATATATCCATTCCTCACTTGATTCCAGTTAAACTCCAGTTTGTATCTGTAGACTTTGCTTCTGTGGAGACTGTATCACAAGTACAGGCTGCATTTTATTAGTAAATACGGGTGATGAGCAAAGTGCCCGTGGGTGAGTCCCCAGGAGCCGGCATGGTGCAAAGCTCAAGTAATGGTAAAGCTCATTTTCTCAAAAGCATTCAAGATGCCTAACAGTTGCAATGCAGACTGTAAATGTTAACAACTGCAATTGCTACACTCCAAAAACTTTTAAAATGTTGACAGGAATTTAGCAGAGAAACAATTACAAGGCATTTGTTAAAAACATACATTTTAAGCTCAGGAAATGCATGCCTTTAGCTAACGCTCATTGAAAGCCAATTGCACAAATCTTTTTGAACTCGGGACTAATAGAATTGCTTAAAGTTGGTAGTTATCTGCCATTTACAGTGTTGCTTTCTCCTTGAGTGGCTCAAAGAGCAGCATGTCATTAGCTGTGCAGAATAAGGGGTCTGAAACTGAGCATATTTCAAGTGGTGAGACCCATACTTTACCCCTAGGACATATAGCACAAAAACTGTATTCTTGTGACTGAACTGCAAGACAGAGCATATACACACTCTTATTATGTCTCCCTGTGGTTCCAAACCACTGAATGATATTTCTTCCATGTGCCGTGCATTTCCCTGCTCAAGTGCCTCCCATTCCATTTTGAAGACGGCTATTTATAACATTATTACAGTACAAAGGAGCCGTATTCAAAGGCAGTGTTGGATTATGTGGGTGCAATACAAAGAGCTTAAAGCCTAAATACATTCTCAGTGGAGTCAGTCAGGAGGACAAGGAGATAATATCAGTATGAAAGGCCCCAGCCCTGTCCCCTAAGGGTCCAACCTTTGGGGTGCCCGGAAACAGAGAGGTCACAGCGAGCCGGGGGTGGCTCTTACCTGCCCAGCCAACATCTCATAGAGCAGCACTCCGTACGCCCACCAGTCCACAGACTTCCCATACGGCTGGTAAGCAATAATCTGTACAATCGCAAAACAAAGAAAAACAAAACACAAATTAAAAACCCCTATGTTAACCAGCACCCAGTCTCCTGACATATCAGATAAACAGTAACGTGCAGAGATGAACATATTTCCTTGAAAAAGCCCAGAAAGCCAGTCCTATAATCCTCACTCCAGCTACTCATCGGTTTCAGTGGGAGTTGAACCGTTTTGCAAATGTTAGTCCCATGTCTTTTGGTTCTCCGCTATCTTGGGAAATGAGGCTCTTGGGAGACCCTGGGATGTGTGTGAGAAGGCAAAGGAGGACATGCAGCACCACGAGGTGGGAGACAAGGCAAACGTTATTCATCCCTTTGTGTCAAAGCCCGAAATAATAACATTCACTTAACTTACAGATTATCAATAATTAAACTTCTCTTTTCAACATTTATATTTTTGTTCTGCTGTAAAAGGAATCAGAATTTAAGAAAAGAGCAAAACCCTGAAACATTCAGTTCCATCTTCCCAAGTTGCAGGATTAAGATACTCTTAGTATGAAGCTAGATACCATCTCCACCAAAAAGAAAGGGCTTTCTGCTGTTCAGCCTAATGGAAATTTCAAGTATTTTGCATCCTCTGGGTTCACATCTGATTCACAGAAGCACAAATTGAGTTCTGACACAAGAACCCACAAGTGCCACCCGCACGTAGTTCCCCTTGTACGTCTTTTTCTTTAATCGAGGCCTCTTCAGAGACTGGTGTTAATTTATTTAAGAGATGCATCTGGGCATGCTATGGAGGGGCTTTGAGGTGGAGAACTTCTCTTGGATCTCCATCTAAACAACTGTGACGGATCCGGTGAGTCGTGAAGGGACGTGGAACCTGGTCCACCCGCTCCAGGGACAGCACCAGCCTCGACTGCTCCACCATTGCAGCGGTTACTCCAGATGTGCTTGTGTTTATTCTCCTGTTTGCACGCGTTTTTATTCTTTGTGAAACAAATTGCTAAGACAAGTACACATCACATATCCTAGATTTTTTTGTTAGCTTTCTGAAAGGGGAGTCCAACTGGTAAGTTTTGGAGTTTCTCAGGGAAATAAATGAGTCATCGGTTCAATAAAGCAGGACTACTAAGTAAAATTACAGTCTCTATGTGAATATGCTTTCACTGAGATAGCAGCAGCACATGAATTAAAAATTACTGCAATGCTTCTAAGCAAAGGATTTCAAAATCAATTGCACTTCGAAATATATTACACATCCAGAGGTAATAACAAGATTCTCAGCTGTAAGGTCCTACATAAAGGCAATCTTTATTAGGTATCTTTTAGCAGTAATATGTCATTGAAAATATATATTTGGGACATTATTTTATACTGTAGTAACTGAAGTACTTGGTTGCTCTCCCTTTCGTTCCTATCACAAGTTCCCAAAGGTCCACTGGAATCAATGTGGCTTCTTGAGAGAACAAACACTTTCAAACTTTAATCTAGAAAAACTACTGGCCTTTACACACAGAAAATGATGAAACATTTCATCCTCGACCCCTCTCTGTCAATCTCTCCTTGACTTACAGAAGAAAGCACTGTATGAGGAAAAAAGAACCCAGTATTTTTCAGAAGGTCATTAATTTATAAGGGCAGAACATTTTGCACACTAAGTGCGCTTCATGTTAGTAGTTTTGGTAGGAAGAATTTATTTCAGTTAGCAAATGAGAAGAAGATGCACCCATAGCACTGAGAAAGAAGATGCTGCTACACCCCCCTGGCACTGAGGTCTGTCCAGGAGGCCACAGACTGTTTCTCCTCCTATTGTGAAAGAGTTTTATGGGATTATTGAGGAGAGGAAGTATTTTAAATACAGCAATACAATGTCATAAAATGAAAGATGTAACAAAGCACAGACTCAATGACACTGGCTTGTTTATCCAGCAAGAGGTGACTCAAGATTGGGTTGTTCTCTAAATAGCATTCTCATCAGCAAATGTAATCTGCCCCAATTAAATCTGCCTTTGTGAGAGAGCAGCAAACAGAATCATCAAGAGAGACGGAATTAACATGAGAAAAAGCTCCTACATTTAACTTAACATATGGTCAGTGTCACTAAAATTTTTGTCCTATTCGATGCCACATGTCACCAAGAAAAGAAGCATCTGCTGGCCAGAGCAGGGTCCCCTCTGAGCTTCCCAACCAGTCGTGTGACTGGAGACGTATGGACACCAAGTTCCACTGGGACTGGAGATGTCCCACTGCAGAAAAGTCCCACTGCAAATGCAATGAAAACACTGAATTCACCGCAACGTAGGAAAAGGTGGTACCGTCAACATCTGCTGCTGTGCACCGGGAGGCTTTTTCCTTTAATCCTAATTAGATACACCCAGTTTGAATACCCAACTTAATCCTGGTAAGGATGTGATACAAGTGGAACACAGAAAAGCAATCTGCCCTGTTCATTCATCAACCGGCATCTCGCGCATGCAAACAGCGGTTATACTCATAATACTGGGAACTATTCAAAGCGTTAATTGGAAAATGTAAATGTGAGGAAGGAACGCTCACTTCAAGGAAGGAATTACATGTGGGAGGATGAGCAGATGAGTTTTCAATATACAGTCAAACATGCATTGGTACAGTCAGCAAGTCCTAAATGTCGTATTTTCAGCAGTTCCCTCCTCCTCATTCAGAAATCATCATGTTTTACCCACCAGCTGCTGCACTGCGAACCGTCACTGCCTGCCCTGAGCAGCTGCCTAAACAATCCTACCAGTAGGTACAAATGTGGTATATTTTAGAATACAGAAGGTTTACTGGTGTGAGCTCCTGTCTCACCACAGTGTGCAGAGCAGACCCACAGAGCCGTGAGGTTCTTCATGGACCCAGAGACCAAGATCTCCTCCTCCTCCAGCTACAATCTCTGCCTTCCACTGGCCAGGGAGGGGCAGAAAGCTCCCAAAACCCCTCCCTTCTCCTCCTCCTCCTCCACCATTAATTTAAATGACTCTCTTTTTCACCTCCTTTTTCATTTCAAATGTCCCATTTTACCCATCTATTGTCGTGTTTTAAGAGCTCTTCATTTTCAGGTTCCGTGGATTTGAGAGCTCAGGAAGACCTCACATGGAATTTCTCTCACCAAACCAAATTGGCAGAGGAATGTTGATTTTTTTTCCTTTTTTTTTTTTGTTCTTTTACTTCTTTTCCTCCCAGGAAGGCACAGTTAACAGCATGACACAGAGATTAATACCAGAAATTCATAGGAAAGTTTAGATCACTGCAGCCAGTGGCCAGTGGCCAGTGGGATAAATGGATTATATCCCAGAGGCAAGAGAGAAAGCGGTTTGTGAACGTATCTTCTGTCTACTGTAAGAGTTAAAACTTAGTTATTAGAAGAAATAAATATTACCAGCACAAGAAAGTCTTACTTATTAGCCTCCCACAATCCCAGCAAATGCAAGGTTAGAACTTGAAGTTTCGAGGCTATCAGAGGAGGAGATGGGAAACAGAGTTTCTAATTCAAATCCTTCTGAAATTCAGCATCAGCTCTGGCTGCGGCGGGGATGCTGGTGGGGGGCACATCCAGCCCCTTCTGCCTCTCTTGACCAGTCAAGAAAATACAAATTATTTGATTTCACGGCTATTCTACCACTCTGACCATACAGATTTAAGTTCAGCACATCAAGAAATAGTCTTTACTGCCTGACAGAAGTGGTCAATCTACCAGTTTAACCTCTACGTGTTCCTCAATCACATAGGATTAAAAAATGAATATTTATTCCAGTGTGTTATACACCTAAGTAATAACAAATGGTAACTTCCCCAGTCACTAGGAAAGCATTATTTTACAGTACACCAAATACTGATGGAAACAGCTAATTCTCTGTGTTTGAGTGGCACATGCTCCCAGGATTACTCTGCTCTAGATACCTTCAACAGTTTATTTAGATTTAGCTCATTCACCTCCACCCGTCAGGGAACGGTGTCGTGCAAATGCATCCTCATTATCATCTATTATACATTTTAGGCCATGGTTACACGCTGAAATGCTCCTGCAAGCAAAACACGAACCTCACTTTGAAGTTTGCCACAGACCTAGCTTGCAATTTGTCAGTCATAATAATGTCTTCAGAAACTAAAGAAAATCAGTCAAAAAAAAAACAGAGAATAGAAAGACTCATTTCCTCCCAGTTACTGCATGTTTGGTTAATTTCTTTATATCAAATTTCCAAATAAAGCAAAATAAAT
Organism: Columba livia; assembly: GCF_036013475.1. Lineage (NCBI taxonomy): Eukaryota > Metazoa > Chordata > Aves > Columbiformes > Columbidae > Columba > Columba livia. Next base: position 11,023,080 of record NC_088619.1, read on the forward strand.
AATCGCATCGCTGACCCACACTGAGCATTTTGGCTCTGACAGCACGTTCTTTGGGATTAACTGGCACAAGACTATTGCCACAGAAAGGACACTTTTTAGTTGGTAATATTGGCTTCCTTTATGTTTTGATAGGAGCGACTGAAATACTGCTCTGGCTGTTCTCATACCCTACTGCAAGCAACAGTAATTTGTGAAAAAATCAAGGTTTTATAATACACAATATTTCACTCCAAAAAGCATGAATTAGGAACTGGTAAGAAACAAACTATTCTTCATTCCAGTTTCACGGAGATGACAAAATTCACCTTAGACACTAATTTACTTGTCCGTGTGTAAATCTCCCATATTCCAACAAACATCCATTTACAGCCAGAAATGTTCCAGCCAGAGCTGCCTCTTGCCCAGCACTCAGTGAAAAACTGAGCCTCTTGGATCAGGATTCAGGTCGTGTATTGAATTTGCAGCCAAACAAATCAAGACACTTGAAAGCTCAATATGCACAAATACCAGATTCTAATATTCATATATTTGAATCCTTTCCAAATCACCACATGTGCTTGTTTTCAGTGTTTTATACCTAAACCATTGAAATACAAATCATATCCAGACTAAAAATCTTAAGTCTAAGCTCGTGTTTATCACGGCGCTTTAAAATAGAACTGTGTTCTTCATGATCAAATGTTCATTTTGGACAGGTTGGTGACCGAACGTGATTTTCAGTGGCTTGAACGCAGCACAGGTATCGCCAAGTCACAGAAAACTGAAGGCAAATGATGGATTTATTACGTCTACTCCACTCAAGCCCTGATCTGAGAGCTCAGTTGAGGTTTTCGATGACTGGACCTTTACAGGGATCGACTGTGGGAGCTCATGAGCTTCCAAGGTCCATTCCAACCCAAACCGTCCTGTGACTCTGCACCGTCTGAAAGACACGGACTGGAAAAAACCACAGTAGTTTTCAATGGAAAACCTTCAACACCTCATGAGTCCCTTCCCAAAAATCAATGAGTGGTTTGTGGTTTCCTCAAAATGGCAAATAATCCTTTAAATATACGTATTTTGGCAGCTGTGTGAACCCGTGGAGAAATCCATTAAAGAAGCTATGTTTGCTCCCAGTAAAATGTTTGCTGACCTCAGCAACAACCTCAGCAACAACCATGGAGTCTCTATGACTTCAAAAATTAAAGCACAAAGTTCAGTATAACAACATTTCCAGGCCACGAATTTAAAATCACAATGTCGTGATCCCACTTCTTTAGTTGCTAGTGTGAACAAAACCTGAAGCACTGATCTCGTCAAGTTAGGTTTTCAATCAACTAGGTGTTTTTTAAAAATGGTGAAGTCTTATTGATAATATTGTGTTCATTCACAAAGTTATTCAATATACCTGCAGGAGTATAAGTGGTACCATCCACGGTACAATCCAGGGTTACAGCTATCAAAACTCGTCGGTGTAAATGTGCATAGGGACAATTTGCACTTGAGAGACTAAAAGGTTGTTGGAATGGTCAATATTTACCTCTGGTGCAATGTAGTCTGGAGTGCCACAGAAGGTCCTGGTTGTGACGCCGTTTAACATATGTTCTTTGCACATACCAAAATCGGCAATTTTAATGTGTCCTTCTGAATCCAACATCACATTATCTAATTTCAGATCTCTACGAGGAATCACAGCAATTTAATGTTAACATTTAGGATCAACCAGGGCAAATTTACCCACTTGAGTCTGGGTGAGGAACATGCGCAGGAATTTGGGGGGTGGAGGGGACAGGGATGCACACACACAGTCTACGAGGGACCTTTTGTGGGTTTCTAAACAGTTCAGGAATTACATATGTGAGATTTTACTCACCTATAAACGATCCCTTTGTTATGGAGAAAGAATAACCCAATAGAGATCTCTGCTGCATAGAACCTGTATGAAAAAAAACAAGTGATTCCTTATTGCCCCATGATTCCAATTCTTACAAAACATTTCAGAAATGAATCATGGTAAAGCATGATAATATAACAGCATATAAAATATATAATGCATAGTTTGTATATATATATTAAAGTATAAAAATATATATTGCAGGCAGCTGACACAAAAGACACCTTTATTTCGATTTTGACAGACATTTTCAAGTATTTGATGGTAAAATAATGCAGAATTTTTTTAGAAATTGAAAACGCCTCCCAGGACCACACAAAATGATGCTGCTGGAGCACAGCATTCACTGCACCGGCCTGACTGCCTGCAAAGGTCACTCTCCCTAATCACATATCAACGCTCAATTCACATTGCAATTCATACGGCATGAAACAATTTGCAGAAATAGTATTCCTTTATACAGGCTGTTAATGGATTAATTACATAAAGCTAATTTAAATGATTACCATATAAAATATAATTGCTGAATATAGTTAAAGGATATATAATGTTGATGGATGTTTGAAGGCAGTTGCTGTGGAACTATGCAAATTACATGCAGGAGGATAATTTAATGATGAGATGAATTTTGAGGCTAGTTCTGAAACACTTCTCAGAGGTGTTTGCGAACGCCTGTGCTGGAAGATGCTCCACAGGCGTGAGCTGTCATAACGCACCCTAAATTGCAACGGGTGTTGGCAAGTGACTTGAGCTGGGAGTCAAGGATGATCCGACACCATCTAGTTGTTATTTAGAGAGTTGTCGAAACTTTGCTCCATATCTCAAGTACTTACATTTAAAAGGCCTTTCATTTAAACAAGCCCTGATTACTTAATTCAAAACAAGACATTATTTAGCTGGATTCTTAAAACACTTGGCCATAGTCAATTTTAAAGTTTCATTGGTAAATGATTTATGAAACACTAATAATTGATGATGAGATGTTACAAAGCATGACTAAAGTGGTATTGATGGATTGATTTACATTTTAATATGTTACAGATCATTATCAGTAGCTCCCTGATATGCCAGATGCACAACTACCTAAAAGGGATCATGTACATAAACAACTTCTAGCCATTTATTAACTCAACGCTAATGAAACTTCTACAAAAAAGGAGAATCACAGAACTTCTTATAAGCTACACATTGAATTTATCTTGTAAATACTATCATTTATATTGCAACACTGAGTCTGTTTATATTGCCTTTCCTTATAATATTAATTCAGACTGAATCTACTCACTTTTTTATGTTCGCTTTTAAAACCAACACCAGAATACCAAGTAACATCTTTAATTTCCTGTTGCCTAGTTTAAATTCTTGTCGCTTTTAAAGCAGGCATTGCACGCCTTTATTCTTGCTGTATTTTTGAATACAAAGGCACAGCTACCTTTGGTCCATGTGTGCAAACAACATTTGTTAGCATAACCTTCAGCTTTTTGGCCTTAGAGCACAGTAAAAAAATGTCAGCTTAGACTTCACACCGAATCTGGGAAGAAGAAGAAACCTAAGCTTCGTACAGGGTAAAATTAAGATGATGACATGATTTAAATATATAAACGTGAACACTCACACTGCTTGTGGCTCCTTAAATTTTCCTACTTGCTGAATGTGATACATGAGATCACCCCCATTCACATACTCCATAACAAAATAGAGACGGTCCTAGGATAAAGTATTAAAGATGCACATGAACACATTAGAGAAAATATTAGATATGCACTGATCAGCAAAAGAGTCGCTAGCATGTTATTATAAAGCTTTTAAGATTATTAGGCCTGGTTGCACATTCTGGCAAAACCAATAGATGAGGAAATGGAATGTTCTGTATAAAACCTGCAGGAGTAAGTGACCGATGAGATCTGTCCAGATTGGCCAATTTTAGTGAAGTGGTTTTATTTATTATTTGTCTACAATGGTTCCCATAATTATTCACATATAGTTCTGTCTGGAAAATCTCTCTCTCTAAAAGTACATGTAGAAAAAAGAAATTAATGATGGCTGGAAATTCTTGCTTTGAAGATATTTCTGATCCTTCCTAATACATTTTCCTTTGGAAGATGGGAGATATTATTTGGATTATCAAAAAGAGGCAAGAAGAAAAGTAGTTGTAATGTTTAAAGTATCTGGAAACTTTACAAGTGAGACTAAATTAATTGCTTGTAGGTGTATATTTCAGCCAGAGGAAGATGGTGATATGGTATTTTGGCGGGAGATTTTTCTTGCACACTGAGGGCTTTTAAAGCCCACATCCAGGTATCTCAAATCAAACACGACCATAAAATATTTAAGTGCACTTAAGTAATATTTTCCCATCCAGTGACTCTCAGACAATAAGACTTAAACCAGTAGGTATGAACCCCAGTTTTCAGACAACTGAAACCTAGGTTTAATATTTGAAATACAAAGGATAATTGCACACAGTATCTCTTGGCCATTTTCTGTGTGCAGACACTATGATATATAGGTTGGATGATAATAAATGCTATTGGACTGAGAAAATCCATGATCACATAGTACACAAAACATGAGGGTGGCAAGAAAGACGGAGCTCACGTACAACTGTTTGGAAACAAGAGTGAAGCTGTGTCAGGAACGGTGGTTTATCTTGCAACGCCAGGACTCGTTTTTCCACCATGGTACATTCAACATCATCGTCCTGAATCACCACGTCTTTTTTCAGTATTTTGATTGCATAGAGCTCCTCTGTCCCCTTCCTATCTGCCAGCATCACCTGCACAAACAGAAACCACCGGGTGAAAACCTTCCCCATTGCCAAGGAGAGAAGGTGATTTATCTACCTGATGATTGTATAGCTGGCAATCCAGCCTTCCCTTTTATTGGTATAGACTAACTCAATCAAAACCCCAAAAATATCAGTATTACTCACCCATTGCAAAGAGCTGCACCAGTCGTTTCAGACAAAGCCTGTGCCAAAACCCGCTGGTTAATCGCAGGCACATTGCCAACAGGCTGAGAAAATGTTAAGTCCCATATGACTTCTCCAGTAAAGGGCACTTTATCATATAAGTGGTTGTTCAAAGAGACAGAAAAATAGCAGTCCTTTCATTCGGCTAACAGATTTCAGATATCTATCTATCTATCTATCTATCTATCTATCTATCTATCTATCTATCTATCTATATCCCACTCCTGTTTTTTCCCCATACTCAGCCTTATCAATGTTGACGACTTACAGAACCGGCAGAGTGACCTGGGTAGTAAAGCCAGAAAAGTAGACTTAATTTCCTTGAAACGGCCGAGAAGTGGGGATCTGAAAGTCAGCAACTGTTTCTTACATCCTGCCCAACAGTCTGAGCTTTTGGGTTTGTTTCGCTTGTTTTGTTTTCAAGCTAACTGTCCAATCATGACTGAAGCTGGCCTGTCCCAAGGGAACCAGGCTATTCCATGTTAAGAAAGCCTCCCTCAAAAATGCACGTCCTTTTGCTCCTTAGAGAATTCTTCACCCATTCCTCCTCAATAAAAACTAAAAGAATATAAAGAGTGCGAGCGGAACAGTAATGCAGAATCCCTACCTTTCCGAAGCTCCCCTTTCCAAGAACCATGAGAAAGTTGAAATCTGTGAGCTTCACCCTGTCCAGGTTGTTGGACGGCACGCTTGAGCTCTTGTCTTCTGTTGGAGTAATGACTTTGTTACCAGCTGGCCCAAGTTTGGCTTTCTGAAGAACACACACACACATACACACACAAAAACAGGAAAGTAAGAAGAGGAGCCCGTTTTCTCGGCCGGATGGGTGAAGGTCAGAACTGGAGACGACCAGATTTGAGGTGGCATTCCCAGGAGAGAGGCTGCACAACAACATCTGCACAGACACAACTTCAAAGACTCATTCCAACAACGCTTTTGACGTTATTGAGCGAATTGAAGTGGAAAACTGTGTTCAGGTATAACCAGATCAAAGCAGTTATCTGGTTAGAAGAGCAAAACCAAAGCAAAAAACAAAGCCAAAGCAACAACCAAAAAATCACTTATTTTCATGCCAAAAGCAGGTTTATCTCCTGTTTTTGTTTTGAAATACAATAGATGCTTTTCAAAAATATCATGCTGTAAACCACACAGGGTGTTTTAGGGTATGAACAGTCTCCTCAATACATTCTCTTTTAAAACTGAATTCTTAAACGCACTTCATAGCAAGAGTTCGTAAATTTTTGACATGCATTAAGAAAAATAACCCACACTAAAAAAAACCACCACAACACATGAGAATTAATGCAAATGAACATGGCCACTTGCAAAACAGTGACACATCAACTTTGATTTTCAATCAAGTGTTGATCTGGAAGTATCACATACAAGGGCTCTGCCTTGGCAAGACGGGCTGGTTTGCAGAAGGTTGCAACAATCTCAGTATTTCACACCACGCACCACAGAATTGCTCAGGTAAGTCGCATTTCAAATCTCAAATTTAATAGAAAAAAGTAAGACTCACCAAAAGATAATGCAGGCTACAACCTAACGTCCCTCTTTTGCTCAAAATAATCCCATATACCAGCAGAAGCAAAGCCAAGAGGGTTTAATAATACTTTGGGATTTAAGCGCTTTCCCTCATTTACCTAATGTGTGTAAATAACCTCTCTTTGGTTAATTTACTTCATGCCATTGACATATGCTTGACAATTAAGGATAAGTGATTTTCTCACTGCACCACAAATGGACAGTATTTACATACCATCACTGTTTTGCAGATAAAGAAAACTACAGCGTTTAAAGTTCATTCAAAGTCACACAATCAATCACCTTACAAGCCTGGCCTGGCATATACCTTCAGCAGCCTCTCTGGAAACCACACAACGCAACCTTCTCCTCTCTCCAGAGGTGTTTAAAGTGTAAGATTAAAAGGGATGAGTTGATTCAGACTCCAGCCCTGTACGAGTGCGGGCAGTAATGCCAAGTCAACCTCTGATAAAATAACCACATCACTTGAAAAGCGCATTCAGATTGGATGGCTCTTCCTGCAGCTTCATAAATGCAGAAAGTTTCCACCCTGCCGCAGGGGTAGGAGTTTTGCCAGCTCTGATTTCTTTAAAAAAATCATTATTTTTAAATTGTAATACAGCTTAAACCGTGGAATTTCTTCCACCACTACTAGTACTTGCGGGCACGAAAGCAGCGCTTGGAGAGGCTAATCAGGACCATGTGTTGTGCGAAGGTTTAGGAAAAGCTAGTCCTGGGCACCAGCCTAAGTCCCTGATTGTGCAAAGGAAAGATGGTCCCTGGGCAGCCCTGGCTGGGACACATCCAGTGTCTGTGATGGAGCTTTGGTTTGGGACAAAGCTCCTTTTAAAGATCACAATGCAAGACCGAGCCATAAGCCAAAGAAGTAAAAAGGCTATTTTAATAACCTTTATTTGTACAAGATGAAGAAATGGTTTTAAGGAACAGCTTTGCTGGCCGTGTCTTTGCGATCCCCCCACAGACGGGATCTCAGATAAGAGAACAGATCCTGTTCTTATGCTATGAGAAGAGATTTCAATATCCGTCTTTTCACCAAGAAGTAATGGAGATCCAAATCAGGCACTGAATGGAAAATCCTGGCTTTATTACTGACATTTCTAACCCACTCGGTAGGTTGTCAGCAGTCTATCTGAAGCCACAAATCAGCTTTTGTTCGAGTCAGTTTGTTTCTTGGGGTCCAAGCCCCGTTTGGGCAGGGAGCGCTTCCTGCGGTGCTGCAATCCCAGACTTGAGGTGAACAGCACTTTTTACAACAAAAAACCCCCAAACGAGCGGCAGATCCACCAGCAGGTCCCAGTGCTGAAGGCACCACGCTCGCTCCATCAAACACACAAGACAGAATTGTCAGGATCTGCAGGCGGCATCTTAAAATAATATTAGAGAAGCCAGCCAAGGCCTGTGTGCGCCGCTCAGATTCAGTGAGCTACCGAGACGTGCTGCTCTGCTTCCCTCTTTTATCTGTTTTAATAGACACTGCTCTCAATTTGATAACTTCTTTTTCTCCATTCGGTCAGGTGGGCACTGTGTTCATTTTCGATCTACATTCGGACTGCTTCGCTTAATATCTTCGATAAAAACACAATATTGTTACAACAAAGCCAGCTTGCAGCCAACAAACCCAGAAAAACAGTATGTTAAAGATAAATTAGTCTGCGCTGGCAGCAGAAAAGTTAATGTGAGAAGAAACCAAGACATGCACATCGCCTTACTGCCTCTGGTTTGGACGCACCTTATCTCGGCCAGTTCTTTTACCCTGGAACCACAGGTGAGACACGTTTTAGTTATCCAGCCCAAACGCACTTCTCCATGGAGTCTCACAGAACCTGCAGCGTGTTACACTGGAGACTCTCTTGGAATGTGGTGTGTGCTTTTTGGAAGAGATATCTCAGGTCTTGCAGTAAAAATGATTTTGATTTATTTTGAATCTAAGTGTAACAATTGTTACTTTAATTAGATATGAAAAAAAGAGAGTTTTCTCCAAAACCTAATGATACGCATGAGGCAAAGAAGAAAAATAAGCGATTAGTGTATAGTAATCCATCATTGCACTCAATTTTCCATCACTGCAAATGTTCTTATTGAGACTTCAAAACTTAGTTGTTTTTTTTTTTTTTACTGTGAAAACAATATAATAGGACAAAACAATAAATCTGAATATCGGTGTTTCTGCCTTCTAGGTATTAACTATAGTTCAGTAACTTCAGAATTACAGAGCAAAAAGACTGAATTGGTCATTTTCCCCACCAGCCAATAAATAAAATTTGCGAAGAATCAAAAAAAAAATAAATCTACACAATTCACATTCCTACCCGCAGTCTCTCCAGGTCATTGTGTTGGTGCTTTAACACCTTGTACTGCTCATTTTCCTTAATTCTCTTTCGCTGCTGTTTGCAGCATTCGCCCCAGCACGTTGGGTGTTCCCGGCGGGAAAACAAATTGTGGGTTCCAAAACCACCCAAACTTGCTGCCAGCCCTGAGCACATAGGGCAGGACCCCCGTCCTTGCCCAGGAATAAGTATTCAAGCCAAAAAAGAGGCCCCGTGACGTGCAGTTCACTAGAGGATGCGTTTCTGTGTTGTCAAGGCAACTCGCTCTCAGCAAGTTCAGCTGCCCAGCGGGGAGATCTGCTGGTAATGCGTTTTCAAGAGGAGAACGTGATAAATGGAAAAATATTTAACAACAATGCTGAATTCCCAGCGCACGTGGGGAGGTATATACCCCGCAGCAAACGCTCTGCCAGGGAACACGATTATCTCCATGTTTCACCCATTACTGGTTCCACCGAGAGCTCTGTCCCCCTCCAGAACCACAGCTCTGCTCCCCATCACCCACCAGCATCCCCTCCCCAGATCCCACCCACGCAGCGACATTAATCGACTGAATGATGAACACCAGAGAGCAGCGCTGGCTTCAGTCCGCAGTGCAAAGACCCACAGTTTAGATTGCATGAGGGTCAGCAGTCCAAGGACTGACTGAACAGGCTTTATCTTGGACCCCAAGACTTTCTTGAGGTCCATGGAGCAGGAATGTCCTCTTGCCACGATTCGATCCCTCCACCTAAGTCTAACTAACAAAATCCCTGCTGCTCACACTGCAACAGGTTCTCACCAGTTCTCTGCTAGACCCCAATGTGCTCTCCAAATGTCACCAGGTGGTGGAACAAGCCACCTCACGCTACCCTGCCTTTTCTTAATGTGTCTGTTCCCAATTCTGAAGTTAACCCAAAGCAGGTAACACTCTGCATGTCACTTAAAGAAAACGCAAAATAGGCGGTGAGAAGCGTGGAAAAGAACAGTGTGAACAGTAATGCTTGGGTTTCACCATTTCAGCCCAGGAGGCTTCAGCCACGAGAGTGAAATTAATGCTCAGTTATGTCTGTCAATACCTGGACTCTACGTAATAAACATGAGAGCAGCTCAGATCTCTGACAAACCGTAGATGTCACTGGCAGAACTGACAAATCTCATACTAAGGATGCAAAAAGGAGCAACCGAAATAACTCAGCCGAGTCTCAAGGAAGGACGAAAAGCCTATTCAGGTTTCCAGTCATGACAGCTCAGTGGGGACTCTGATCAACAGGTCGAGCCATTAGCAAGCCTTTAATAAAGTAAATAAATTAGAACAAATTCCAAGTCAAAATCTGGAGGAAACAACCTCCCATTTGCTGAAATGTTCTCCATCATCGTGGCAGCTTGTTTCTTACATTATTGCATTTCCAATTCCATGTAATTATAGATGCTATGAAGGGCTATCAATTTCCTAGTTCATACAACTTAATTGTTAGGATGCGGAGAATCTGAAATGAGAAGAGTCCATTTCTAAGCTCCTGCAAGACCTAATACTTCACCAGACTGAGTTTTAAGCTTAATACCATAACCTAATGCAAGCTTATAATTCATTAGCTGAGAGTTTTGTAGTCATGGAAACAACACAGCAAAGAGAAAGTTCGAGCCTGAGCTGCGGATGACTTGGGGACGGTCGCACCTGAGCTCGTGCTGCTCATGGTCAGAGGAGAGAAGGAATGCCAGTGGCCATTTTACCTGTTTCCCTACAAAACGTGTGCTGAGCAATCTGGGGAGACGCTTTTGCAATAAATTTCCTGTGAAATAGAACAAAAGACACAGCTCTTGTGCTTCTGACCTTGGCTGAACAAAGAGGAAGGCAACCCATCCTTACTGTGCACTCTCATTCTTTCTTGTTCCTCTCAAGAACAAATAACGAATGAACTAAATTACAGAAACGCATTGCACTAATGAACATATACACACGTACTTATCCATACAGAAAGGAGCAGACTGAAGGTGCCTACAGGAGATATGGCAAAGCGGCCAGACACATGGGTACAGGAACAGGCACCGCAGACACCAAGGACTCGTGAAACCGCATTCTAGCAAAGCCTCTTTGCAGCAAGGGCAACACTGAAAATCTGCAAATAATCCAAAATCCGCACTCAGGTTTATTTTCATGATGGTAATGCCACTACGGTGAGCTACAACATAATTCGTAAATAATGCAATATATAGAAATGAAGTAAAACGCGATTTTACCTCGCTAAAATAGTTATTAAAAATAGCTAGGAAAAAAAAAATCTTATTCCCATTGCTAATAAAAAGGCACAAAGGGAAACAGGATGCCTATTGGTGATATTGGTGATAAAACCCTACCGGGGAGTTAAATATGGACTATTTTACGGCTTTAGTTTTCCCCTCATTTCCTCTCCTCCACCCCTTAAATTAGTGTCATATTTACCCTTTTGTTTAGTAATAGTAAATTTATTTAAAGGATTTGCATGAAAAGGATTCAAAATGCCTTTTTGCAGAAAGCCCGTCCGGAAACACAGGGAACCCACCCGGGGAACCTACTCGGGAACCCACTCCTGAAGCCGCCCACACGCCGCGCTGCTCCGCTCATCACATTGGAACGATGATACCACAACCTATGTGAATTAATTCGGGCCACAAATTAAAGAAGAGAGAGCAGCGTGTTCCAAAATGAATTCTAGATGGTTAGTAAACCGGAGTTCTTTTGCCCGACCCAGTCTGAGCTGAGCGTTTGGAACCCGGGCCTCTTGTAACGCCGTGCGGGCTCACAACATCAATGAGATCATTCTTCTATCATCAATGCCAGCTAATAATCTTGAATAAAGGGCTGTATGAAAAAACACCATAATGAATTTTATCAAAATAGCGGTTTAATTTAACAGGTTTGTGTATTTTAAAATATACAGATGCAAACAATGTGCATTATTTCATTTCTTTCAGGCCTTTACGCAGCCCTGTTTCTGCTTTGGGAGCTATTCCGTGTTCTGTACTGACCCCTTGTGGTTCCTCACTCCGAGGAGAAATCATGTTCTCAAGCTCAACATTATGTTAATTGGATGTTTACTTAGGATAAAGGTAGTGAGAGAACCCAAAAGGCCAATACAAGAGTTTCATATACCATACAGCATCTCGACAGAGTTGCTTCTTTTGGGGGGGTTATAATCACATTCATTAATTTTGTTAATTGGTTTTTTTTTTTTTTTTTTTTTTTACTGTTTTGTGTTGCTGTAGAGAAATTAGAACTGTGTGAAGTACTTGAATACATGGTTTCCAAAAAACCTTCAAATTAAATTTGCGAGGCACAAGATTAAGGTAACCACATCCCCTAGAAAATGTACATAATGAAGTCAAATGATTGTGAATGATAATAACTTGAAAAGAGATATATGAACATCTATCCTAACACAGGAGTTTTGGGGAATATTGCCCTGGACAACTGTCTGGCTGTGAGCAGCACAATGGAGAGAGGGAAGAGTTCCCTGTTTGGCACTGTCAACATGTTTAATCTGTTTAATAATCCTGCGGCCACCTGAGTCTACTTTGTTTTCTGCCTTTATTGCCAAACCCTGCAATGGAGCAGTGTCTAACCAGATGAAATGTAATTAAATAGCCTGCCTAGGAATAATAGTCAAGAATCTTTGAAAATACCCTGTGATAGCGGTAATAAAAAACACCCTGAAATAACAAATACAATGGCAGAACTGCAAATCCTTAAGTGGCAAAAAAAGCACTGCTTTTATATATGCTCCTTCATTTTTAATTATGCAAATTACTACTAATTTTCAATAATAAAACCTCCTAAGGTATATAAATTGCTTTTAAGCATAAAACATTTCAATATGGACAAAAAATTTCTGCTCTAAAATAATCCTTAATGACTTCAGTTCTACCCGATCGAAGCGCAAATGCCTGCGATCAAACACAACAGCCAAGAAAAGCTACAAAGCCTTGGGATTCTGCATCTGGGTCTTAACATGCTATGTAATTATTAAACACACACACAGACACACAAAGATAAAGGTGTTTTCTGCATGATGTTGTGAAAACAAAATAATGTATTTAAATATGTACTTTGCTAAGGGAACAAACGCAGCATAAATGCGTGATCCGCCCCAGTATCTGGTAACTCCCCAAACAAGTATTTACGCTGTTTGACTTTGCTCACAGGTTCTCAAATTTGCTACGAAATTATAAAGTCATTTTTGTACATTCTGCTGCTTTCTAGCTCCGAAGGGTCACGATACGCTCAGGAACACAGCCTGTCTTCTCCATCCGCTCCTGCTGTCCCCTCCAATTCCAACCCTGGAAACCTGGGGCTGGAAACCTCTCCATCAGCCCCACATTAACTGCTTATTTACAACATGATTTCCAAGACATGCGAACGCCAGGGGTGATGGGCTCGGGGAACGCGGCGTGCGGTGATGCTTTGAGCTCAGGTTAGCGATGCGAACTCGCTGCAATCATTTAGAGAGAAAAGGCAGACAATAAACAGGGAACCATTCTTTCTCCATGAAATACATGGAATTTTTGAGCCTTGTCTCCACATCAGAACAGAGTGCCAACTTTCTATGCTGGAATTCATGTTTATAATTCACAAGGAATGCGTCTGAATTCTGCCCAAGCAGCAGCGGCTGCAGGAAACCGTTCAGCTCTTTTTTTTGGGTGCAACTCCTACGATGGAAACACAAACTGTCCAAGGATTTTCCTCAGTTTCTATCAGTGCACTTCAGGGTCTGGATTTTACAACAAAGTGACAAAATTGTGTCAGATATAACTTCATATTTATCCCAGATGGGGTTTTTCAGGGTAGGTTCTGCTCTGTTTTAACACACCTTTCAACAGAGAAACTTGTAACTTCACTTCATTAAACAAGTTTCATCAATTAAACCAACACGGGCTTCTATTTTCAAATAAGAAGAGGTATAAAGGATTGAGGAAGGATAGTCCTCTTCTGTACAGGCTCTTCTGAGATAAAAATACCAGATAAAGAATCAAAGTTAAGAAAAAAAATCAGTTACTGATTACATGACAAATGATTACTGCATTAGGAAATACTTGGCAACGACAAATGGTCTTTTTCTTTGTTTTTTTTCTGGTTGAGTATTAAAACATTCGGTAAAAACATGCATTAATAACACAAGCAACTCTTCAAAAATAAAACTTGATTTTTAAATTAAGTATTTTAAGCTTTGAGCTACAGGATGTAAGCTGGTCTAGGTCAACTTGAATTGTAAAAATAGTATTGGAAGATGATAATGGCTTCAATAACAATGGCTTAAAGTCTTACAACAGTTTACAACACAAGAGCTTCAAATTTCAACTTAAATTCAACCAATGTATGAGACTGAAAGTGTGATTTGTGTCCATAACCTTTGCCCTGAGAAAGCAAGATAATTTGTTAGAGATACATGCACATTAGAAGTTCACACAGGTATGTTCTCAATGCTGATACGCGTCTTTTATGGCAATAATTCAGTGAGGTGTGAAAGAGGTAAAATGGGATGTAAACAGGTGAACTGGTAAATCAGGTATCAGAGCATCTGTGCATATGGGCAATATCTCTTATGATATAGTATACTCCAACTAACATATAGCAATATATGTAGTATATTATATCATAAAACATGCATGCTATAGTATGCAAATGTATCTATTTAAGTATAGGGTGAACATGAGCATCACTTAATCTGTGGAAGTTCCATGAGTGTCTTTCAAATTAAAGATGCACCATTTTCCATGAGAAAGTGGCATTCATTTAACTAATTCCTTCAAAAGGAAAGGCATGCCGCACCTGCTGAGGCTTGGTGACCCCTTTTGGTGAGTAAACTTCTAACCTAAGGAGGACTTTGTGACAAATCAGGGAAGATTTATGCTTCAATTGTTTTTTATCCATCAGAAAACGCTTAGAAGCCTTAGAAAAAAACAAGTGCATCCTTAAAACATGGTGAGAATGAAATAAACTTCAAACACTGGTAGAGGCGGTTGGGTGAAGAGGAAGGTGTGGGAGAACACCAAGGAGAAAACTACCTTGAAGAAGCTGGGATTGACATGACAGTCCTGGAAGAGACAGGAAAGGAGACACTGCGCCGTTAGTACAGGGCTGGCAGAGCAAAGCGACAACAATTAGCAGCAGAAGTAAATGAATAAAGACGGAGCAGCGAGGACACGGAGATGGACACGTCTGGTATGTACAGAAAGTCACGGCGAGGGCTCGGGGCAGCGCGGCACGACGACGGGCACGTCACAAAACCGCTCTGCAGCGTGGGACTGGGTCTGAACACGCACACGCTTCATGCATGAACATTCCTTGTGTCGTTAACCACTGCGATGCGCCAAGCTGAATGTATGTACAGATGTATGCGGTCTGGGCTCTTACCAACTACGAGCACTGGAGACGGGTGACAGCACAAATGTTATTTTTTGCCTTGTTTTGAGACACAAATTTAACCTTTATATAAAGGAAACAGAAATCCCTGCTATCAATATGATTTTCTATGCACACTCCTCACCTTAAATCACAACACGCAGGCTGAGAAAAGCCCTACAGAAATAACAAGCTGATCAGAACCGAGACCAGATATGGATGGCATCTGGTTAAGCAACTTCAAGTTCTCTACTTCCAGAGACGGTGAGAGGATGGGAAACTCCAGATATCTGCATATGGGAATTCCCCACGCCAAACTATAGCATAGAACAGATGGAGTCATCTAACAGCATCCCTATAGTGCTGCAAACTATTCTCTAATGATTAAATCTGCACCACTTAAAATTAGGAATGAGTGCCATGGCCAAAAAAAGGAAGCTCTTCTTTTTATATCCCTATATGCATAATGTGAATTGATGTGCCAGTGATATTCTAGCTGGTCATGGTTTCAGTATAACTCAGTGTCTCTTTCCCGAAAAGTCAATTTAATCTTTTCTTTTACAAATAGAAGCAGCAGCAACCTTATTTCTCTTTTCCCTGAACTGCCTGAAGTTACAGCTCTTGCTTCAAAATGGGGAAGCATACTGGTTAGATACAGGTATGGCAGAGATCATACCTTTTATCTATTAAAAAAAAATAATAGAATAAAGTAAATGCAGTATAACAGCTCTGGGGCACAAACATTGTCATCCTGCAAAGACTTAAGAGAAATGTCTAATGTTACAAGACTTTACACAGAGACCTGAAGAACTTTACTTACAATTTAACAAAATCACAAGCTCTTCTCCAGGTTTTTGGGTTTTTTTGAATGGAAGTATCGTATGTAATTAGAAAAGTCATTGGGTTCATAAGCTACTGAAACAGTCCCTGGAGCCTTGTGCTACCGCCCCAGCTGTGCAAGTGCGGCACGTTCATTTACCCAACCTCCAGCTCACAATTAAAACTGCTCCGGGATGCCCTGGATGTTGATTAAAGGAAAGAAAGAAAACGTCCTTTCGACCTAAAACTGTTGTGAACACCAGAAAAACGCCAGCTTAATGCAGAAAGTACTGTCCTTCCTAATAAAACAGCTGGAAGCTGCTTTAAAAAAGAACAAAACTAAAGGGAGTGTTGAAGATCTAAGAAATGCAGTACGAGCCGTGAAACAAACATGATTCGCTGATGTTCAGAAAGGGAATGATGAATAAACCAAGGGGGTTTCTTTAGAGTATAACAAGATTGGAACTCGTCAGAAAGCTTTAATTGTGCCTTGGAATCTGGGGACATTTTCAAATACCGTCTAACACCGGCTGCACCGCACAGAGGGCGGCCTGGTGGTGTCAGTGAACATCAGCTCTGCATGCTATATACATACAGAGGTGAGTTGCTAGTTCACAAAATCGCATCTGCACAAGGATTAACACACAAGTTGGGTCAAACTAAATGCTGTCCTGCATATTGGGGGAATTTAGTAGAAACACCTACAGCTCCATCACTGGAGAGGTTCTTGGTATTTACAGCCAAGCCTGATGGCCAAGCACAACATTGTCCTGTTCTTATATTTTAAATGGTAAGGCATTTTAAAGGACATTTACTTTAAGATCACCATGTTACTAGTTATGTTTAGAAGCACTGAGGTGTCACCAAAATGTCACCACTTCCAATTCCTAGATACAGTATCTACCCTGTTTCCTCTCTCCTTACTTTTCAATCCATTCAGTCTGCAAAAGAAACTACAGGTCTGGCTTCTGTGCAGCCTTCATCAGCGACTCCTCTGGCACAAAGCAGCTGTGAAAGGAACTCGTGTGATGATGATAATCTGAGAAGAACCGAAGCAGCAGCCTCGGGGTGTCCGGCCCCAGCAGCTACAGACCTGGGGATGCTGGAAAGCCGGGGCACGTCACTTCTTGGCAGCTGAAAGTCCATCGGGCGAGTGGACAATAATACGTAAGAGCTGCTCCTGGATGGTTTACCCAGTACCTGCATCAATCCCAGCGAGGGGAGACTGGAAATGCAGCACAAAACCAGTATGGTCCCCCAGCTACATGGGTTTACGGATCTGGCCCACAACGTCAACTAGTATAATAGATTAAAATGGTACCTGCATTTCCTCACCCTGACTGGTAACTATTTCATAGAAAAAGTACTTATATGAACAACTATACTTATTTATCAGCAATTGTTTTATTGTGGAGTGATTTTATCGTTACTCACGCAGTTAAATGGAATGGTACAAAACCAGCGGCCATGAAAAGCCACTGGCACCAGCTGCGATCTCTAACCAAGCCCGGCTGGAAGCCGGTGGCCACGGCAGCAGACGGGGATGGACATCCCCAAGGAGGCTCCTCCCCAGTGCCACCAGAACGGTCCCGTGCGGGTCCCCTCGGTGGGGACAGCACTGAAACTAAGGGAATGATTTTGTTCTGCTGAAACCTACACAAAGAGCTACACTTAAAGAAAATAATTAGAACAAAAGCAAATGTCTGACATCTTAAAGAGGATGTACCAGGAGGAGCATTACGTATCTTCCCCACAGATGCCCTAAAATGAGGATTATATGAGCAGTAACCTATTCCCTCGTAACAACTTGCCTGGATGACTTCAATTAGCAAAGCTGCCTGTAGTGACTTGCTCGCATCGCTTAATATACCTTGTACTTGGTAAATGTATCTACATGTAAGGATTATAGCTTCTCTGTTCTCTTTTTAATTAAAGAAAGTCATTGATATGGACCATAACAGCTGCTTTATTTTTAATAACATTTTCCATGATGGTGATGTGGAAAGGAGGGGACAGACGGAACAATTAGCCAGTCTACTTTTAAACCAGTATTATCCCATTATTATCCTAAGGTGATATTTAAGTATCAAGAAGTGCTTTAATAAGCAGCAAATTACAGGAAACAGGCATCGACAAAACCGAAATAACTTCCTACAACAGAAGTTTTAGAATCTGCATATTTCTTTTCGCCAAATAAAAAAACCAGAACAACTCCCTAAATGGCAAAAAAAATGCTACTGCTCAAATCATAGCCAGGTAGGAAAAACACAATTAGGTTGTGTTATTTCAATATTCTGCTTTTTGACTAGCAAAATATTGTAACCAGAAAATAAGTATATAACACATAGCAGATATTGCAGCTAAGATTTGCTCATTTGGGTCCATGGAGCCACCTGGGACCATTGGGGGTTCCCATGGCAACCTCAGCATGGACAATTATGGAGCAGCTACAATTATTCCGAATACGTCTGTTGAGAGCCGAGTTTTGTTTAGAGATGGCCACAAATAATGCCATTCGGAGAGAAAAATCACAACCCAAGGTGAAAATCAGATGAAAAACAGTGACAGATTTTATCCCGCCTCCACTTCCTACAGGAGGGTATTTTTATCTCTAAGTATTAATAATGATGTATCATCTATAAATCACTGAAGACAGATTTGATCACACCGTTAAATGAGCAGATAATTAATTCGTAAGTTTTAGTGATAGGTGAGATCCAGAAAATACGTAGATTGATTAAACGTTGCATAGAAAATACTGCAGTGCACCTCAAATTCTATATATCGGACAACTTCATATAGATAATACATAGACAGTATATAAAAAGAAAACTCCTCACAATAAAATCTAAAATTAATTAGCAAAGTCACTGTGTGATTCCATTAATGAAACCACCATTCTTCTCAATTCTTCTTTCCCAAATTTTGTATGACTAACAACCCCATTTAAATACGAAGTCGGGGTTGTTAAAGTGGAGCCAGAAAGACGTGACAGGCTTGTGTAAACAGCTTGAAATCAATGAGAACTTGAAACCAAACCTTAAAGAACTACAGACGCAGGCAGATACTTTAAAAACTCCCATTGATTTCAATGGCAAGTAGCTCCCAAGTGCTTTCTAAACTTTAATCAAAAGGGCAAAGTCAGTTTTAAGAGTGTCAGACTTTTTTTTTTAAGACTAGAAACTGGTTTCAGAAATTTCACATCTATGGGTTCTCTGATCTTTTATAACTCGAAAATATCCTTATTCTTCCTTAATATTAAGCAATGAGACTCTCATCCTAAAGTTTGTCTGTTCTTGTACAGCTTAGGTTGGTGTATCGCTCTTCACTACCACCATTATTCGTTTTAAGTATTTGATATTAGTAATGCAATATTTTTGTAGAAATTGTTGCAATTTTGTACTCAAAATTAAATCAGTGCAGCTTGGATATCAATCACACTGTCGTATATTGAAAAGTAGACCTGGCACCACAAATCCGGACTTGGTTAGCGAGCACCCTGAAGTTACTCTTTTCTAAAACCTGATAAATGAGCAGATAGCCCAGTATGACCCCTCGGTCCATCTATATTCTTGATCTTCCTGGCAAATACACTCCCCTGACCTGCAATCCTCTTCCTGTAAGGTTCCAAAGCTCATTTCGGAACAGTGGAAATATTTATTTAGGTGATGTCATTAAATCACAAATAGCAGCATATTTCCCAGTGCTACATGCTCCTTAGCCCAGGGCACCTAAAATAAAACGACTATGGAAGCCAAGACAGAAATGATACAAAAAATAACGTCAAAGATGATCAGAGTCAGCACCACTTGTGTACCGTACCAGAATAGCTAATAAGTTAAATACCACCATTCAGACATCTGTGCTGTTAATTTTCATGAGCCATCACAGTAATTCCCCTTGAAACCAAGTGAGAACATTACTTGGAAGATGCTGCTTGCCTCTGTATCTTCTCATAATGATAAACTTTGAGAGGCTGACCCTAAATCTCTTTGCCCTGTAATCGTGCATTATACTGGTCTTGGCCTAGTTTTAATTATATATTTTGCTTTGCTACCAATATCCCCATATATCATCGCTAAGTTATTTTTTTAAAACCCCAAAACTAAGAGATTGCAAATTCAATTTGTGAACATACTGCATATAATAACTGACATTTTAAAATAAGATAATTCTAGTGACTTTGCGCTGTCTCCGTCCTGAGAAAAAGCAGGTTGGTTTCCATACCTATATCACCAACACACACACATCCCCCCAATTCCAGAGTCTGTATATGGCAAAGAGACATGTACAGGGTGAAGAGAATTACTCTTAATGCTGTTCTTCCTAGGGAGGATAAAAAGTTAATATGATCTTGACTAGAAAATGACCTGGTGCAGCAAAATAAAATCACACTGGTCAGATCACAACTGTAAGGAAAGGAAAATGAAATGGAGATTCGAATACTTCTCAAATGTGTAACAAAAATCATAATTCATGCTGCAGACAGAAGTATGGTAGCTGATCCAAATGTGTTCAGAAGAAACTGATGCACCTTTTCTTTTCCTCTCTTGGAAGTTGAACATATGCCGATTTTCCTCACTTTCTTGGGTTAACCCATCTTTATTAATAATAATGTAGAATTCTGCCTGATGGTGAACATAAAAAACGCCATTTGAGGTTGAAAGGAACAGGCGTGTTTGTTTATGCACAATAGGTACATTCATTACTTTTTGGATAAACAGATAAAGTTGTAAATATTGTGTAAACGCCTCTTATCTTTAAAAACTTCCATACCCGTGTTAAAGACACCGGAATTTCAGATGACAACCTTCTACACAGATTTTGAGGCTCCAAATAATCAGTAATTAACACTGTAAATATTTTCTTTAAAAAAAAAGGGACTTAGTGCAAATCACTGTAAGTATGAAAATGCTGTTGTTTCTGAGAACTTCATTTGTCAAATAATATAGATACCAGATAACAGGTGGCAGATATTGCAGTAAGTATTAAAATACACTGAAATGATCACACATACTTGACACAGAGTATTTTAAAATACCGATTTATAAATGTCATGGCAGAGAAACTAAACGGTTAAAAAATGATACCACTACTGGATTAAACCATTTGGTCTGATCTGCTAGTAACCCAAAGGTACACGCTGCTGCCACAGGCAACAGAAACAGTAACACTCTAATATAAACTTCTAGCAGGTGTTTTTGGTTTATTTTTGTAATAAAGGGTAAAATTCACCCAATAAATATAGTCGCACCCATGTGTGCTTAATCCTCACCTCAAACTTCTGCCGGAGCTCTGCATTTCCATCCTCATCGGCATCTGGAATGGGAACATTATAATATTCACCTTCTTCTTGATTCAGCAGCTTGTACCTGTGCAACATTTGAGAAAAAAGTGGTGACTTTCCAGCTTTATTCCTGTTAGCCTCAAAATCTGATTTAGTTGTGTGTGTGGCTTGTATCAACGTCACAGGTATGTCAAGAACTGCTTTCAAAGATCTAAAGCAAACTCAGCAACACCATAGATTCAACCTAAAATTAGATCTTTAATCCCAGGCTATCTGCCAAGGCGGTTTCATAGGCAAGGAAATTCTTCCCACCCATCCTGTGATATGATGGGAGATACAAACCCTGAAGAACCTTCATCTCCAGTGCTTCTGTAGCCCTAAACAATCATCTCTGATGAGATGTCCTTTTGGAGATGTGATGAGTTCTAACCCTAACCTGGCATGTAATAAGATGGCATTTTAAAAAATCAGTTCCCATGTAATTCGAATTTGCTGAGCTATATATAACGTGATACGCTTAGTAATGAATAGATCGTATTTGAGATAAAAATAAAATGCGTATCACAAGACTATGTACACAGAATGGAGTTTGCAGCAGCTCCTGGCTCCAGCAGGAGTTTCACCAACACCACAAAAGAAAAGCATTCCTTTTATTATCCTCCTTTGTCATATAAAGCCTATGTTTCCCAGGCCTGGTTGCATTTTCAGTTAATTTATAGCATGAGATACAGCGAAAAGCTCAAACAAGGCTAGATTACATTGAAGAAAAATACCAGTTTTAATCTTTTTGTGAAATATTCTCTCCCTCTGTCTTCTCAGAAACTCTTACCATCCACTGGCCGGCATTTTCATAAGCTCTGACACCCCAAATGAAAGAGATCCCATGAAATCATTCCTGGTTGTTCGGTCCCAGTCCCAGACCTCCACGGACAACCGCCGATCTTTGTCTGCAGGTTTTAACTTGCTGGAAAAGAGAGAAATAGAGGGGTTTCCAATGCAAAGCTGAAATACATGATTCAATATGCACAAAGATACTCCAGCAAAAGCCATTAGACTTACAATGTGAATGACTCGTTCCAGTCTGGGTTCAGAGTGGAACGGATGGTTTTTGTTTTTTGTTTGCTTTCGTTCTTAGGATCCGGGATGAGCTTCAGTTTAACATAAGGATCTGAAAGTCCATTTGGATCCATAGGAATTAAGTTTTTTGCTTCTCGCACTGTCAATATAAAACAGAGATCATTTGTATAGGATTACAAATCACCAGTAAGAGAGCAACAACATGTCAGACCAGAGTTATTGAAACGCTGAAAAATAAAACAGATAAGACGTGAAACCCACTTGTCAGACTTGGCATGGAAGAAATTAGTTGTTTTAAAGTAACGTTGCACTTAGTGGTATTTATAAGAACAGTCCAGAGAAACGACAGGAGAGAAGAGCAATTCACAAACAACATGCACCTTCCAGGCAGCTCCTTCCCTGCAATGGAATGATTAAGTGTCCAAATCCATCACTATAAATAGCCATTCTTTGTGCTTTTATTTAGTCATCAGTCTTAGGTTATACTACTACAGGAGAATCAGCCAAATACTATAATGGCAACAGCCAGATGACAACAGATTCCAGACGACAGGTTATTTGATACAATCCACCCTTGGAAGATACCTAACAGTAAGCTTTCCTTGGATTCACAGCTCGTTAGCTGTCAGATGGAATCACTGAAAGCATTATGTCATGACAGCAACCAAAGTAAAAGCGCAGAGAAGACAATTTTAACTTCAGCTTCACAAAAAACTTAATATAGCTTCTATTTTTACAATGTCAAAAGAAGACAAAGTAAGCTGTTATATCATGTTGCTACCGATCCCGCACAATGACTGTGTAACATTCATACGACACGGAAGGTTTCATTCTGCCCTAGCAGCACTCAGCCATCACCTCCTGCTGAACCTCAGAAAAAGTGCATTTTCGTGATGCTGTGAGACCCCAACCCACCCAAAGCAGACGTGCTGTGATGAGCCGCGGGGACCGCGCTGGGATGGGGAATTCAGAGCTCAAAACCTACTGGGAGCAATAACCCTCTGCGCTTGTTTTGGACACAAAACTGCTTTCGTTTGGGAATTCCTTTGTGAGGTTCATAGTTTAAGATTAGAATTGCTCCTGGAAGGAAAATGGCAAGAAGCTCGGAGGGTGCCGTGGTTCCCAGGGCATGGAGGAAGGACAGCGATGGAGAGAGTCACTGGGGAGGTTCTCCAGGGCTGACGGTGCCTCAGCTTCTGCTTTCACAGTGTCAGCATCAGAAGGGGTTTTAAATTTATCTACCGAACTGCAGAAATGTGAAAGGAAATTTAGGAAAGATCAACCCTTATGTCACCCAATATTTCTTGATGGAAAACATCTCCTACAAAAATCTGAACTTCAGAGTCTCTTAAGAACTCCAACAGAACTAATGCAAAAAACCATGTTGTCAGGATCAGCAGCTCAAGCTCCTCCTTTTCCCCTAGATGTCAATGGCATTTTCACATTGCAAGAAAAATCACAGACCTTCCCAGGATTTCAACTTGTTACCTCCCAGCACGGAGGTTGAAAGGCATCAAAGCAACACAGATATTTCATAATGAGTCTCATTATTTATAGCATAAGAAGGGGACAGGTTTTATGCTAATACGTAATGGCACGTCGGCCAGCTGAAGTATCACAGAATCACAGCATGTTAGGTACATCTTTCCTAAACACCCTTTGCTCTCCCTTTAGAAATCCAGGCAGGGCTGTGGTGGATGACAATAAGACCAAAGAGATGGACAATGAACGCCAAGCACAGGACAGATATTACTGTGTCTTATTAAGGCCAGTGAAACGAAAGGTTGCGGTGCAGATAACACACCCGTTGTACCACAGCACAGAAGGTGATTTACAAAACTAGGTAAGTGTTCTGTTCCATTTCCTACACACAGGTGAATTCAGCTCTGGGGAGACCTTTTCCTTTCACGCGATGGAGAGAGCGGTTCAGTGCCCATAACACGTGCATTCTGCCAAATGACAGAACTGCTCAACAGCGCTTTAGTGCGAATCTACTGCTGAGCCGCTGTGTCGATTGATTCAAGCTGGAGAGGGAAAATTTTTTGGGGAAAGCAACAGCCCCTGCCACACAAAACACAGTTTGATCAAACAGTCTGATCTGCTCTATTTCATTAGGTATTACGTGTGGTCGAACAAGCTGGAAGAGAGAAACAGCAGATAAAACTGTGGCACTTTCTATCCAAAATAGCTGTAGAAAGAAGGCAGAGTACAGGAATGCAGGCTACTTGTTTGGAACATACTAGCGTCAAGATAACCCTCATGCAGAACAGATACCCTGATGTAAATTAATTATTGAAATTAGACCATGGCTGGAAAGGAATCACATTAACTTGAACCGAAAATTGATACTGATTAAGCTACGTATCTTAAATTTGTGTTTTTAAAATGACAGATGGAAAATGCTTATGGGCTAAAACTTTAAAATAAAATGTAATTCTCTTCACTAACTATATTACTCAAATAATTGTACCAGAAAAATACACTGTTTTAGAAGAACAGAAAGGCGCATCTTTCTTGCAGAGCACTTAATCTGGAGGTTTCCACAATCTCTGCAATCAGGGAGATGAGCTCTGGGTCCGAGAAATGGTCTCCACTCTCATTTACTCTGAGTTTGCTCTTTGAGGGTCTTCACACCCAGTGGTCAGCTGGAAAACCACTTGTTTTCAACCCATGAAAGGAAAAAACATCCAATACTCAAATTTAGCACCCTGAAAGTGATCTTCAAATCCTTCTGAGGAGTAACATCGAGATTCAAAATCAACTTCTTATTTTTTATTTCTATACTGTAGACGGGTATAAGCGAACAGCAGAACTCTCTACATGTTCTACAGCTTCCAGCTTTCCAGAAATACACACTAGGAAGTTTTCCGTTAAAATTCCTTGAACAGAATTGCTTAATTTTAACGTGGTGTCTTCAGGCTGATCTTTTATGCTTAATTTTTAAGCGGAGACACTCGGTGTGAAACCCGGCAGCATTCTGAGAGTTGTCCCATCTGTGCTCTGGGGAAGCCACCACTGATGCCAGCCCAGAGACCACCAGCAGAGCGGGACATGCAGCGTGTGTAAGGTCACTTCTTTCTTTATCAGCAAACATGGGAAACAGAAAAAAGTCCTCTAAATACAAGAAAAAGAGAAGCTCGAAGATGAATTGGGAAGGAAAGATGCAACATACACTAAATACAGCCTGCCAAATAAGTCATTATCTCACTCTTTGTTTTAAGATATCTGGCCCAATTGTACTTTTGTCTACATAATTAGTACCCTTAGACAGCTCTTCTCGACTGACTTAGTGCTTCTTGAGGAAACAGCATGATGATTCTAGTGCTAAATAGTGCTTATAAAGAATTAGCATCTAAGTGGTCCACCTCTTGAAGGGCACCCTATTTTTAACAGAGTAGGTCAGGTTTCTGTAAGAGGATTGACAAGACAAACAGATTTCCCCTCCCCACCAAAGGCTCTTTCTTGTGCGTGGCTGAAACAGAGAAAGTTAAACGAAAAATAACTCCAGGAAAACAAATCAACTTACTCTCATACTGCTTTATAATTATTAGTTAATTCAATACTATGATGGGGATGTTATTCTGATTTATAAATGGTTGAAGTGAGATACAGTTCAGCATCGCTTGGAGCGCAACTCGGACAGCAATTTAAAATACTACTTGCCAGTTTTCTGTCATAAAATAAGCATGATAATGACCTTTGTACTGAGCACAGTAGATGGTACAAGTTACATTTCCTATCATTGTGTCCAGATTAGACTATTAACAGGGGCTGAGAATGCACACAGGTGGAAAGAGAGTGAAGAGTAGAACATATTGAAGTTTCTAACAAATCCACAATTGCCCAGGTTTTCCTTCTAAAAAACCAGAAATAGTTAATTTGCCATGGGAAAAAAAGCACCATTTCCCTCCTCATTGTTAATGAAGATCATAAACGTTCAGTCAGCAGAAAATGTGGAATATTTGACATCTGTCCTATGGCTGATCTATTATGTGCTACTTATAACCCAGCAGTATCTATCCAGAAGCCGGGTCTAAATCTGGGACGCCCACTTTTCCAGGAATAGTATAAAGACATAAAGCAAATACAGAGCTGGCTCTTAGGTATTCACACTTTAAATAAATATCTAAATAAGACGGAGTGGGCTGGCAGAGAACAACCGACATTTTACGTAAAGAGAAGAAATTCGGGCGGAATTTTGAGGAATTCAGAGAGCGGATGACAAAACCGAATCTTTTTCCATGAGATCGCATAGGTCAAAAGCTGCAAGCCATATGCGGTTATGGATTTATAACTTCTTGCAATACCAGCAAATAAATTTAGTCATGGGAATGAGTAAATAAATGTTTCTGTCCCTAAAACAAAACTGTTACTCAGTTCCTTTTCAAGTGAGTCACAGCTACCTTTTTCCTGAATTCCCAATGTTGATAATAAAACAGTTTACTAATCACAGCAACCGCTTCTTGCCAATCTTCTCCTCCCCACAGGCAACTTAGATGAGCAGAAATCTCTCAACTGCAGGCGAAGCGCTGCTTTTAGAACAGGCTTCGAGTCTCAAATTGTCCCGTCTAGCAAACTATCCCGCAAAATGAAACAAAAGGGAGACCTTTATTGGCTCCAATGCACCATAAAGTTTCTGTCTTCCCCTAATAACGCATCAGTGAATTATTCCATAATTCTCGTGACTTCCTGAAGGAGATTTTGATGTGGATTCCAGTGATGTGCCCAGCTGACAGATGACTTAGGGGAGCGACAGACGATCTTGTGTTCCCAGCCAAGGACCTTTCTATACAGTTTTCAGCCACTAAAAGGGTTTCTCAATATGAGACTCTTCTCTATTCCATAACTACTTCCTATACCCAACTAGAATTTCTTTTAACATCCCTCCCAAGGCCAATTCCTACTCATTACACCCCATGTCCTGAATCCTGACCGATGGACATGTAACAAATGTCAGCTCTTGTTACGCCTGCAATTCACAGGTGATTAACACACAAGAAACAGATGATTAATCCCCTTCCTAGAACAAGAATAACAACGAACCACTGTTGCATGATACTTCATTCCTCTGTATTTATTAAGTTACACTCTCCTACTAACCAAAAATGTACCATCATCTCTAATGCCCCTTAAGAATACTTGCGCCTGCAATAGGTTCTCCGGTTTCAATTTCAACTGGAAATCTCATAGGAGCAACTGTATTTTACTTGTATAATAACATTACCTTTATAAAAACTATCATAATAAAAAATATGTGCTACTGGGTAGGACAGCTACTTAATAAAACATAAGTCTTAACATAGATGTATCAAGTCATCTGAAAAAGCATCTAGACTACTAAATTTCTAATTCTTACTCGCTTATATTCTTACATAAACGTATAGCATTTCAATTGATTTTTTATATGCATGCAGATGGCCATTTATGAAAATCTAATGCTACTTTTAAATACTACGTGTTGCCTATTTCTTCATGGTAAAGTAAATTTAATTAAGGAAATGGGGAGCATTCAGTTGCTACCGGGGTTGGCATTTATTAAAGGCAGAGATCTTTCTGTTAGGAACACAGCAACCCTGCAGATCCTGGGAATGCCAGGAAGACAGAAGATATCAGTGAGATGAAACATGCAGTTCACACTCTTTGAGATATTAAAAATGCCTCCCACATGCAAGTAATTATTTGGGATCGTTTTATAGGTATTTGGTACTAAAAACTCGCCAAATAGCTGTAATATTCATATATGTTCCCCTTTAAAATCAGATGCAGAATATGATGAAATTAATGCTAACAAAGACAGACACTAATTCTGACCTAGACAACCATAAATAAAGTTATTTAGAGTGTGCGTGGGTGGTTCTTCAAGGAAACAATTTTTATGAGCATCTAGAAACGTGGCAAAATTCTCCAGTTTGTCTCTCGAGCTTGTTTGGTCAGAGGCCCTTAACCCAGCTGCCCACAGCCAGTGGATGTTAATATGTGGTGCCACGGGGGGTTCGGCATTCACACATTCATCAAGAATGTGAGTGCAGAACTCCCAGGGTGGTTATTGCTGGAGAGCCTGTTCTGTGCCCTGACCCTCTGCAGAGATCACTGCCAGCTCTTCTCTTCTAAATCACAGCGTATCACTGAGGAACAGAACCAGATTTTCTGCATTCTTTCAGCTCATGAAAATACACTTAAAATCCCTGAAAACTCTGGGCTGTGTGTGTGTATATATATATTTTAATGACATTTACGTAACGGTGGGGTGCATTAGCTGACAGCGAGTGGGTAACAACCCGCCTCTAAATCGGTGTCTGTGTCGGGAGGGCAATTCTTTATTGTCAGCTGCTGTCAAATCCAACTCCCAGCGACTGATAGGTCACAGTTTCGGATCCCAATAATGAGGCAGCTTTTCATATGTCAGTGCACCAGATGGGGTTATTTTCTCACAAAGGTGATTGTTTATTCACTACAAAAATAATGCAAAAACAAAACTAAACAAAAAAAAAAAATCAGAACTGTGATTCAACCACCTACAATCTCAGCCAGAAGAGTCCCAAATTATAAGATGGGTCAACAAGTAAATGTGAGTGGCAAAATTTTTAAGGTACATCAGGAGGAAGAAAATTCAGTGCAAAAAGCATGGATTAAGAATAGCAAAAACTGCTTTACTATGCAGAAAAGCAGAATCTCCAAGTCAGTTCAATCTATGAAAGCATCACGAATTCAGTAACTTCAGAAAAAGCAATTGAAGAGTATTCCTATAAAAAGAAAGCTACCACACTGATTTTCTGCAATAAGTTATCAATATCCAATGCAACTCTCAAGTTAGAAGCTATAAAATACACCACTGACATCAAAGAATTGCAACACAAATGAGCCCTGGGGGTGGCACAGTGACTAGCACTGGGAGGACAGCCAGGTTTGGGCAAAGCGTATAACACAAAATCCCGATTTATTTGTGAAAGGGTGTTGCAGAGTCTCCAGTGTTCACACAGAAACGACTGCACGTCCACCTTTAAGCACCCAGATTGACGACTGAAAGAATCAGCAGGAAGTAATTAACGACCAAAACAGAATGCAGAGCACAGATATTAAGGAATTCAGCTGAAGGAGTTCAACACCTACACAGTAATTCCCTTGACAAAGATGCAGGTAAAGGCTCAAACCAAACAGCCAATCATTTATTATTTTTCCCGCTGTTTCTAAACCTCCTGGACATTTAATTCACCTCCTTTCCTGAATCTGAAGGCGGTGCCATCGCACTCGGCAGCTCTGCGAACCGCATATTCTAACAAAGGCTTTGTCAGTCAGTATTTTAGAAGCACTGCCGTACTGGGAGAAAAGGAGTTCAATATTTTTGCATAGCAATAACGAGCTATCGGACAATTGGTTATTTCCTTTTCAGTTAAACATGCACAGAAGTATCCCAAATGTCACCCGGTCTGGGCTTGGTCTGTAGAGTGTTTTTTATTGAAAAAAAGTATATCTTAATTTCAAGGCCACTGCCACTTTTATGTAAAGAACTTTTCTGCAAGCTTGAACTGCTAAAACAGGAAGAATGTACAGAACAAATATAACATGCTGTAAATACAAATTCTTATGCAGATCCCAAGCGATAAACTCCAATCTCTGACACCGCACAAGGAAGTTCTGTTGGAGTTAAACCGTCTACTACACGTCTATCTAGGGGGACAAAACAGTCCTTCCACTTGCAAAATGTATTTTTCAGAGCTTTTTCAGACTGGGGATGGCCAGGGTGTGTGTGCGTGTGTGTGTGTGTGTGTGTGTGTGTTTGCATGGCCAGAGCTGACTCAGAAATCCTGGGAGAAACCCTCCCTTTCCTTCCTCTCCATCCCTATCTCCATAACCTTAACCTTACAGAATGCCATGATGTCTTTATTTTATAACTCACTGCGAGTATCTGGGATTGAATCCAAGGTGCTTGTGTTTATCAAATACTCCAAAATGCAGGAAACAAGTCCTCAGCTGATGGAAGTTGAGAGTGTTCCTTGTGTTCAGAAGTCGATGGCTAACTTCTGCAACAGTGAGCGATCCTACACGGAAAACTGGCATTACGGTGGCTTTCTAATTAATATTCCTGAGTTTTAAAGCTATTACTACAGCTTTCATTTTTCTATTTGTTTTCAAGAACACCAGTTCACAGCACTTCTTGATTCAAGATACATTGAATGAAATCCTCACACTTCTGAAGGGAAATACACTCTCGGTGGCTTTAATATAGAAAGATGTGACCAAGGTACATAAACCCAGTTTATATTACACACTCATAATACCTGCCAAAACTCCAGATTGAGTTGTTTACCTGTTACTTCCAGTTTGTCACCAGTGACTTCAGCTTTCAGATAAATCCTTCCCCGTTTCTCCGTGTGATCCATGCCGCAGAGGCTCGGCACGTTTATTACGCATTGCTTATGAACGTTCATATCGCAGGCTGTGAATACAAAATCGGTTCAGACAGCTATGAGAAGCCAATAATATGATTACACTGCAAACACCGAGCACAGTGAAAGTTAATATTACAATGCTTAATGCTGGCAAGATTTCAGATTACAGATGTGTGTATCTCAACTGAACGACACAGCTGGTTTCTGTCTTTTTGTGGACTCAATGGAACAGAGAATAAAACAGGCTATGTCATAAAACTAAAGATATTATTAGTGAAGTGCAAGGAAAAAAATAGTGAATATGGAATAAAACCTTGCTGGGAATGTGACTAAGAAAACAGAGCACTCGTGCCAGCATCAGCAACAAAGGGAGTAAAGTTTAAATTGATTGTTAGGTTTTCTAGCAGGAGACTTCCAAGACAAATGAAATGCAAGAAAAATATAGGACATTGGCTACCAAAGGAACTGAAATTCCAGTCTTTGACAGTGCATTCACCAGACTAGTGCAAAAAAAGCCTTCCTCAAACTGCCACGGCAAATGCTCTTCGGCCACATCAAACTCAATACACCATTAGTATAGCAGTATAGTGCTGAAGTATCTACTTGAAATATAACAGTACTATAAATAGCTGACATTTGAAATGGTATTTTCCACAGAAAAGAAATAAGAAGCTGTTACCAAGTGTTTCCACTCCACTTTCTAGAATCCCCTTTTGGGAACACAGAAGACCTTCACTTACTGTCACATTTCATCCCTTGGTGCAGAAGCCCGTAGAGCAGCGACCCGCAATGGTCACAAAAGGTCGGGCTGCCATAGGTGTGGATCTTGAATTTGTGCTTGCTTCTGGGATCCTGAAGGAAAAACACAAAAAGAGATTCTCAAGTCATAACAAATAAGATCGACACACCTTTAAAATATTACTTTAAATACCAAAAATTTCCCTTTTCTGCCAGTTAAGCTATTCCAGCACGTAATTCATTCACAACCCTTAGAGCGGTACCTACATTGGTGCAGGTATGTTGGCCTTGGTTCCTATTTAACATTGAGACTATTTTGACAGTTCTCTTTGTTATACAGCCCAAGATATGAAAGGCAAACTGCTAACAACCATATTTATTTTGTAAACACAGTTACCCTAAGTGGAATGACATTCGATGCTCCAGAGAACATCTGTTTCGTTATTTATTAAAGATACAGCCAATGGGTCATGGGAACATTGCGTTACTACGGCCTCATCTGATGGATCCACTCGGACTATATGCCTCCCAAACAATTTAAATGACATTTTCAAAGCTAATTCTTCCTTAATTAGTTTTTTTTAGAAGATGTAAGGGAACTTGTTGCCTTTATAGACACTTAAACACTCCTTTGGTAAGAACATCTGATGCTGAGAAGGACAAAACAGCTTCTAAGAACAACACTGAAAAACCTGATTTTTAAAGTTGTGTTTAACATCTGACATAAGTGGTATTTATAACGTAATGATATAGAGGAGAAAGAACTATGGGAAATTACTATAATGAACGTCTACTAAGTACATTGAACCTATATATTATACTGAAATTCTATAACAAACACTGCCGAATAATCCCATTCCAATCAATGGAATATACATTGTTATCAAGTTAAGCAGGTCACCTGAATGAAGAAATCCCGTTGGATCAAACTCTGAGGTTGGCCCTGCATAACTCAATGGATACAGTTGGAATCATCATCTGCTCACTATGATAAATATTAGTTTTCTATCATTGAGTGAAAATGCCTACACTGTGTGATGTTTAAAAGGAACAACTGAATATGATTATTAGTTATTATTCTATATGCACACAAGAAATCACCTATTCCAGGCACAAAAGAAAAAAGTGCGAAAACTACTCCTGACATGGAAACTTTGCATGTAGGAATTCTCTCTTTTAAAATCCCTTTATAGAAGTAAACAGAAGCACCTCAAAAATATTTAAAAGCTAACAAATAAGAGAGTACGCTCTTCATCAGCATTTAATCCTTATTTTCTATTTCAGTCCTCTGCATTTTATCATTTTTGGTAAACTGAAATACACAAATCATTACTTTCCAAGCAAGGCTGAGAACATACAGAGAAAGCCACGAGATCTCTATACACCCATCACAGATGATAAAACCCTTTTATCTTATTCCCCATATTAACATGTGCTTCTTATGCACTTGGAATTACCCTTCAATCTGTAGTTCACACTTTAATTATAAGCAACTATATTAGTAATAATTTCTACACTGCCAGTACTAATTACTTATATCATTAACAGAAATTAAGACTTATTAGTTGCTAGTACAGTTTATTACTTCCCAATGTTAAATATGCATTAAGTGACATAAATGCATTATTGAGGAAAGAACGCCGTCTTTAATATTTTTCAGCTAGAGGTAAAATCCTGCGGGAGAGGTAAGGCCCTGCAAATTTCCTTCAAATATCCCCTTTTAATCAATGTAAACCTTCAATAATTCCTGAAGCTGAGCTGGCAGTCGCATTTCATAGTAAACACAGGGAGCCAAGCCAGGATATGACAGATGAACTGCCAAATAATGGCTGCTATTTGCAAGAGAACTGAACTTTGCACTAAACTTGGCATAGATTAATTGTGAAACTCCAAAGGGAAAACCCACTGCCGTTTCCAAAATCCATCAAAATTACAAAGGGGGAGAGTGGCAGTGGGAAAGCAATGGGAAAGCACTTGTTAAGCAGTGATGAATAACATACTCTATTTAAATTCATGTTATTTTCATGCTAAAAAGTGAATTCTCTGCTATTATTAAGACAATTCCCCACTTTTATAAGTACAGCTGAATGCAATGTAGCATAATTAAATGAGAAAGGAAACTCTGGGCAATCAATATCTCAGACATTTAAATATTTGTCTTTGAGAAACCTTTAAATTGGCAGAAAACTAGCCAGCGCTCTGCAATTCCAACGGACTGGAGTCCCAGAGCCTGTGATGACACATGCGGGTGCGGAATCCCTATAAAGACAAATCACAATCGGGCATCTACGGCTCTGAAAACATAGATCAAATTATTCCTTAGTCTCCAAGCTGAGAGGTGCTGATGTTCTGCTGTGCCCTGACCCGTAGATCCGCGTTGTGCACTACATGGACCTACGGAAAGAAAACCAAAAATGGAGCAGAAACCCTTAAAAAGTAAATAAATGAGTTTGCAGCTCTGGCTCTGCCCAAAGGGGCTGGGGCTTGGAGGGGATCCTGCCGCACCCCAGCAGAGGGAAGCAGAACAACACGGAGCGTTTCACCCAAACGGCACATCCTGCAATCTGTGCGCGGCCAGCGAGCCCCATCTCGCCCCCCTGCAGCAGCATCGCCACCGTTCCTGCCTTCTTTATTTTGTTTAGCACAAATGAATCCATTCCCCTTATTGAACGGCAAGGGGAAGCACCCTCCTGCGAGAAATCGTTCCGTAATTTCTCTGTCTCGAAGCCGGGGGTGTGCGGTAATTGAAAGCGCATGGTTAACCAGCAGCACATGTCCAACTGTGCTTTAACACATCGCGGAACAGCTTATGAGCATTGTATTTCTGAATTCTTGCTAAAAACTCCCTTTTGATTACAATTTTATTCCCCTTGGTAGCAACACCGAACCGACTACAATTTTGCAGGCACTAAATCATCGCATTGCTTTAAAGTATAAAATACATAAAGAAGACTTATGAGGTTGCATCAGTGGAGATTTTAGACACGAAGCAGCACTACATTGCTACTTGTTTTCCTATTAACAGAAACATCAATTGGTGATTTGCATGGCATCTTCATTTGAGAAAGCAGCTTTAACCTTGAGATGCTGCGGGAGCCAAGAAGCCAGATGCTTCTACTGAAATGACTTCCAGGGCTTAAAATACGGCTTCTGTGATCCCAGAAGCAAGACACGCCAAAAAGTCCTTGTTTAGCTAGTCACCAGCTTTACTCTCTCCTGACCAAACGTGGCTGTGCACATGGGAGAGGGAAAGCAAAGAGAATTTGAGACTCTTGCGAGTGATTAAGTAACATTATGAAGTCAGCAATATAAAGAATACATCACTTTTTATTACAAAACGTACAAATGCTTAAAGCTTATTTGATATTTCCCTCGCAGAGCTGCAGTATAGAAAAGATACAACTTCTATTGCCTGAAGAGTCAAAAACAGGTGGGGATCACAGCCGGGCTGAGCCTGGCACAGACCTCTGGAGCCCACTGAGCCCAAGGCCTGGCTCAAGGCAGGCTCAGCTCTGGATCAGCCGGGTTTTACAGTGGTTATTCCTACCCAGAGCTCTAAATCTACCTGCCAAACACCCCCAAAAATCTTCCACAGGTTGACATGTAGCTACTAAGAACGCCCTTCTGCAAAGAAGGAGAGGAATGACACAACCCCATGTTGTTACTCGGAATAGTAAGAAAGTGCACACTGACTCCTTCCAGGAATCCTCCCTGCGGGCACAATGTGGAGTTTCACTGTTTGGAGTGACTCTAAGGAGTAACTCAGAGAAAAGCATCAATTTCACTGCGGAATGGGAAACGACTCGTACACCGTAACACACGGAGAGGTGTTCAGAGCATGAACGGAGCTGCATTCAACTCTATTTAAAAGAAGAAAAAAGGTAGTGGTGGGATAAGAAAACCAAGGCAAAGCAAAAATACAAGGTAATAAACCCAATGTAAATAAGTCTTTAAGACTGTACAAGAAGGATGCAATGGAGAACAGAAGAGGCAGGCTGTTCTCATGATGGATTTCAGAGACACCGGAGTCATAGA
The DNA here is from genome assembly GCF_036013475.1 of Columba livia. Taxonomy (NCBI): domain Eukaryota; kingdom Metazoa; phylum Chordata; class Aves; order Columbiformes; family Columbidae; genus Columba; species Columba livia. The sequence continues at coordinate 11,058,503 of NC_088619.1, forward strand.
ATGTCCTGAGTTTGAAGGGACCCAACAGGATCATGGAGTCCAACTCCTGTCCCTGCACAGGACAACCCCACAGGTCACACCGTGTGTCTGAGGACGTTGTCCAATCTCAAACACTGTCAGGTTGGGGTTGTGACACCCCCCTGGGGAGCCTGTTCAGTGTCCAGCACCTCTGGGTGAAGAACCTTTTCTGAATGTCCCACTGAACCTCCCTGGCACATCTTCTGCCATTCCCTGGGGTCTGTCATTGGTCACTAAAGTGAAGAGGTACACAAACAGAAAAACATCGTATTTAATTAACAGCGACAATTACCAATCAACTATTTCCTTCTCTATACTTCTACAGAAGACAACTTGACCACGGTTCAAAAATGATTCAATGGCCGATTTTTCAGTCTTTTCCTGGAATCCACATTAAATTATTATTTTTAATTAAAAGAAACAGGTGGTCATTGAATGAACTGACTTTGATTGCTGCGTTTTGTTCATGTTCTTCTTGTGTAGAATAGTACTGATTGAGTTGGCAAATGGAGAAAGAGCCGCATGACTGTACTCAGAGGGATTTGTAATTTCTTAATTACTATAAAGACAGTTAAATTTGGAAGGGACTTGGTGTTTACCAGCTATTTTTTCTTCATTCTTTTTTAATGAAGAAACTGCAGTACAATTACAGAAAGTGCATAAACAAAAGATCCTGTCAGAAGCTGATTCATGACTAGGAAGAAATGGGGCAAGATTGTGCTTCAGATACAACTCAACATCAAGTTACATTGTATAAATCATTGTAATAAAGACTGAATCCAGGGATCTGGATTCAATAGTAGTACTAGAAAGACAGACAGCTGTATAAGCCTTGCTTAAGAAAATAGTTTATTATTAGTTTTATTATTTGGCAATCTATTTATTTGTTGAACATACTTTTTAACGCAAAGTATCGCTTACATCTTGAATACGTTTAACAACCTATAGTTTAACGTTCATCAGACGGAAGAAGTCATTTAAACAAATTCCTGCTGAATAAAAGCATATCGCTAGTTTTTGATAGGATAGGTACAATATCCTGAATTGTTTAATTTAATAATTTAATTGTTTAATTGTTTACACATTACAAGGTAGTTTTCATGCTTTCCAATGGAGCTGAAACATGGTTAGGTGTAGTGCATCATCAGCGTAATAAAGGACTTAATGACAATAGATAGTTGTCATTGTCATTGCACTGTGCGACATCACGTTGCATGACAATTATTTTACATTAATACGTTCGTTAATACGACTTCCTCCCGCCCCCGCCTTATCCTCATCTGGAGCTCAAACTGTCCTTCTGGCATTCACTTAAACAGGAGATAACATGCGATAAAGGCTGAAAACACCTCACCCAAAATGCCCCGGTATCTCCATTAAGGCAATGACCCTGAGTACAGAGGTATCAGGTCAAGCAGCTCAACATCTGTCGGGCCTTAAACACTGTTTATACAGGAAAGTGATCCACACTTATTCAAGAAGGAATCAGAATTAAGGCAGGGGAAAAAGGGAATGACTACAAATGCTCTTTCAGAAGACATCACAGCCATAAACTGAGATATTATTTAGCATGTTAAGTGTTATGAAAGCATCTCTGTGACGCCAAACTTCTTGACTGCTGACAACAGCAAAAGTGAAACACAATCATAAGATTCAATTTGCAAAGCCAGACCTGCCCTCAGTTAGTTCTAATGTGGGTTGAATGAAGGTCTTCACAACTATTAAGCAATAGATTTGAGCACATAAAGACGATTTGCCAAAAAGATCTGAGTAAATCAGCAGCAGCACTACGAACGTAGCTGATGAATGTATTGCGAAGATGCTGCTCTCGCCTCTGAGCGTCTTCACCATGCGAGGCCATGAATAATAACTGGTTTACATTTCCCACTCCTCCTCGCAGTGCAGAACTCCCCGTTCTCCTCTAAAACAGTGAACGCTACTGAAGAACCCACCGATTTATAAACACACACCTTACATGTTCTCACTAAACCCTTCCCCGCTTATTTCCACCACACCTTGGCTCCTTCCCACCTCCCCCGGCAGCATCTGCACACGTTGGTCCCCGTCCAAGTACAGGCAGTTATGTGTCTGGATGTATCACTACCAAACAGGAAGATGCAATATCCATATACATCAACATATGGTTCAAAATTGAACGCCAAACCCCACTGACTTCTGTGCAGATTTGTTTGTGGAAGCCGAGCACTGCAGGAGGCTGAATGGAAAGCCAGAGAGAAGTTTTAAGTTCAGACACATACTTTTTATACTTTATGTTATTGCATTGATGTTTCAACAGCAAAGTTTCTAAAAAATGCACGTTGATCTTCCTGAGAGAAGAGAGGACTCCGTCTTCCTGGAGGAAGGGATCTAAGAGATCCAGAAAACCAAACTACATGGGGAGCTATCACAACCACCTACTTTTTGTTTGAGATGACAGGCATGTGCCATTTTAAAAGGTTTCTCCTCTAAATACTTTGTCCTTACTTTTAAGACTAAATACTTCTAAGAGGGCTTTAATCATCAAGGAGGGTATTCACACCATTACCTTCAGGTATCTCTATAGTAAAAGATTTGCAGCTGTCCCTTGGAAGAGCTTTATTCTCTACCAAGCTTACAAGGTATTTAATTGAAATGCTGACTCCTGCGTGTCCCTCCCATCACAGACCCCAAACCACAAATACCAAACCCACTTAACACACAAAATACTGCAACGCAGGACTTGACCTATCGTTTCAGAAAAGATGGCAGAATAAAGCCCAACCGCTGTGGAAAAGCACAGGAGTAAAATCAGGGTTGCAATGAAGCTTTGCAGCCACAGGGCAAGAACTTTATATTTGCCATCACTTTATCCAGCTCCGCATGTCACAGCTCAAGAGCTCATGTAAACGCCGAGGCCAACAGTACACTTGCTTTCCTGTAATTTATAAAGAATTCATAAAGAAAGACCGCTTAGATACGACCCTACAGACTGATACAACCGTGGAGGAAATAAAAGGCACTACAGCGCGATGTTTAGTCAGGGACTACAGAGCAGGCGTGTATGAACATTGCTTGTCGTGTATGAAACCACAATAAGTGCATTTTCCCTCATCTGCATGCAATGTAGATGTTGAAAAAGAAGAAGAAAAGAATCTGCTCTTCCTCTGTAATCCCAGTATAGAGATTAACACAGGCTTTCCCTAGCGCTGCTAGCTAAGCCTTTGTAAGGCTGCAGCAAAAACAATTATTAAAATTAATCCCAGGTACAAATGGAATTGCACAATATTAATCCTGATAAAAGAAAAATCTGAAACACTAAACATGTGGAAGACTGACATGAAGAGCAAAACAAGGAGAAAGAACAATTTCTGAAAAGCAGTTTTGCTGGCACCGGTCAAGTGACAGGCCAGTAGAACCACAGGAAAATTAGTGTTGTCTTCCTTCTACAGTGGCCATTTGGGCACCAATTTAGACATGCACAGCCTATGAAGAAGTGGCTGGAGGAAATTAGTTGAAGATAAAACAATATAAAAACTGTGGAGAAAAATCCTTCTGTAATAGACTACTCCAAGTGCAAAACATGGAAAATCTTAAACGCAAAGCAAATATTTATAAACTGGCAGCCAGAAATTACATTGTCTCCAAGAGTCCTTACCAAACCTCACTTCAGCACAGGAAATCTCTCCTCACCATTAAATGAAACAAAACCGAGGAGACAATAGATGCCTTCCAGATGAAAGCATTTAAAAGGAAAACAAATGGTTTCAGATAACACTTTTACAGTGTGCATAACCCAAGGTATTAGATGGCATTATAATGCAATTAGCATGAAGTTACTTAATAATAACATAAATGCTTCTGTGACAGTTTACATTGAGAATTTCATAGTCAGGAAAAAATATGTCTCATGCATTGCTCTTCACTGGGCATCTGATTTTTGGCAAAAATAAATTAATAGCTGAATATCAGATTTACACTAAATCCTTTACGTGTCCAAAAAGGTGAAGATGCACTGCATCGAGCAGTGTATTATTCAATGCCCTGTGTATGGATTGTGTGTCTTGCACAACATACCTATAATTATGGGGCATAACATCCTGTAGTCCCTCTGAGCCAAGACTAACAGTAAATATCGCTTGGTAAAACAGGCTTGAGGTAAATCTGTAAATTTTGCGAAGAGGAAGGGACAGAGGTATGAAGATGCAGAACTAAGCCTCATGTGGCTTCTACAATCATCATCAGATCTACAGCACGTCCACCAAATTCACGGAGGAGTTGTGCGAATAAAAACCAATTCCTGGTACAAAAATAAAATACGCCTTTTCAGATATAAGCAACATCTCAACCTTCTCCCCATATCCCGGACATTCATATTCAGCCAAGATCACGCCTGAAGTGCCAATTCCACTTGGATTTTAGTTAGAACTCTTTACACTGCCCTTCAATGAGATGTATGGCCAGGTGTAACGCCTACAACAGTCGGTCGCGATGGATAATGACAAAGGACTTGTTTGCTAGAGCAGACTCGGCCTTTGCAGGTGCTTTTGTAATTTGCCATGTTTTCCAAGCCCAGCCCAGTCGCTGTCTCTGCATCCACCACCCTTCAGATTAACTCCAGATAAACCACTTCTGTGGATATAACCCCCAGAAGGACATACCCCAGTTCAACCATCAGACACACACAGTATGTTACACAAACAGCCCAGGAAATTAGACTTGCACTAAAATACATCACCCGGTTATGAGACAAAAAAAGGAATAATAATGTGTTATATATTTACAAAATCACATTATCTTCCCTAAACACGTTTTGAAAAGTGACTAAAACAAATGTGTCTATTAACCAGTGCTACTGTTAGCCCCAAATTCACCCAATCACTTCAAATTCATTCACGTCTTTCAATCCTTGCCCACAGTTTCTGCCATTACCTGTGTGCCTGGCTCGTCAATCACACTATTAAAGATTGGCACCTCTCTACTTACATTCATCACTTTTCCATTTTCCTTCAGCACTTAGCATCATTAATTTATCAAGTCTCATTCCATTCGACTCCCACGGCTACTTTAAGCATGACAGAGCAAGGGCTCGCTTTATTATTTGTGCTTTTTTCTACATATTTCACGTCAGGCACAACAAATGAGGCTCCTCACCAACAGCGATGCGGCGTTAAAAGAAAAGCTTAATAAAAGTTTAAGTAAACAAACTATAAACACAGCTCTATGCTGCATTTATACAGCGTTTTTATTCATAATATAGCAGCATCTGAAACAATTAGAACATTTTCCACATAGAGACACAGGCACATTCTCATCCTTGTGTTGTATGTTCTATTTGTAAAGCTGTACTAAAGCATTTAGAGACGTAATAATATTTGTATCAAAAAGTTCTTTTGAACTCGAGTACATTTCGAGCCTGTCAACCAGCTGATACTCCAAAATATACCGTCCTGCAGAAAACAACAGCTCAGTTCAGCACAATTCATTTAACTTATTAGCTACTGCCAGACACAGCGGACGCTTTTCCTACCCAGTCATCTGGGCACTTTCAAAGGTCACAGCAAACCTTGTTTGTTTAAGATTTTTCAAGTAATTGCAGCTCTAGAACCCCAAATTTTTAAAAAAAGAGGCAAAATAAAGGCACGACAGCTTCTCCTTTTTTTAAAAAATCAGCAACAAAACCATTTCATTTGGAAGGCACCGAATTATTGTCCAGAGATTTTACATTATGCATCCAGCAGCCCTGCAAATTATTAAATACCTACAACTAAGAGAACAGAAAGAATCACAACAGATTTGTAATACGACACTTGTCTGTGCAACCGAGACCACTGATCCACTCACTTCACAGACTAATTCCAGACACCGTTAGTCAGATCTCCTCTCGTTATTAACTTTTGCGTTATACTGATTTTATATAACTGAAGTCTCGCGCAACAAATCACTGCAAGAGTCAATTCTCAAATGCTCCGAAAGTCAAACTCAAGCAGTTTGCGTGACTGAGAGAGGTTAACTCGGAGTCCAGCAGCTGTGCACTTGCTTCTTCACTTTATATTTGACATGGTTATATTACCGCTCTCCATCTTCTGGCCGGTGTTTGAGCTGTATCACATCCACCCGTGCTCGTCATCTAGGGGTGGTGGCAGAAGCTAATCAAGTATAGATTTAAAATGGCGTGAGTGCCTTTATCCAATCATTTAGCCTATCATTCCTCCTTTCACTACCGATCCATATACCACTTGTGTCTGCCTCCTTCAACCTTCTCATCAACCTGAACATTTGTACTTTATCTTCAGCCTGCCAATCCATAGGTTTCAGACCCAACACTCACTATCAGTACAGAAATGTTCTAGTACCTCCTAAAACATGTAGCATTGCAGGACTTGTTTATTCTTCAACAATGTCAGTGATTAGCCCAAGCACATAGAACAAATTAAAAAAAACACCACGAAACCACCTAAAACTACCCTTTAACCAGTGGAAAAAGACACTTTTTTCCGTGGATAAATGGGTGCCACATGAATACGAAATCAGTGTGCTGACAATGAGCTATTCCATTGTTGGGGCCCTATGAATCCTGAAGCACAGACATCTGCTTCCAGATCTCTGGGGGTTTGAATTATTTTTAAACTCTAAACAAAGAACACTTAGTACCACATACTTTCAGTTTCACAGCTGGGTTATTTTAAGGAGGCAAAAAAACTCACTGGAATATAACTTTCTTATTTTGAAATATTTTAGCTTGAAGTTATTAATCTGTCCCCGGAGAATTCAGAACATCTTAGAACACTTGTTTTAAATATTCAATATCTTTCAAAGACACAATCTTCTCACATGGCCTTAAAATAAATGCCTGAAATATCAGACTATAATAACCCAAAAGGGATGCGGGTTCTTCTTGATTAGAAAACTTATTCTCCCAATCTCCAAATCCTTCTCCTCTAAAACATTTCCTGAGGATGAGAAGCAAATACCATTTATTTTTACAGAGCTTTGTGGAGGCAGCGAGAGCGACAGACTCGGCAACACGGGGGGTCTGGAACAAATCTGAGGTCATGAGAATGGGGATTGTGTCCCTTTCACTGTACATCCAGGCAGGGCTCATTTATTGTGTCTAACTAACCATTTGTAAAATACCTGTGTTAAGAGGAAAGCTCCAGGAATTCCTCAGCACAAACTCAGACCCTGAATTTCTAACCGATAGGGAAACCGTCAGGAGAAAGAAGCTGTCAGGTGAATTAATTGGTGTGACACGGGTTAAGTCCCAAAGGCTGAGCTGCAGGATGGACCAAGTGTCCTAATAAGCCACGTGTGGATTCCTGGCAAAATCAGCCTAAAAGCTGGAAAATGAGCAGGTAAAAAACATGCAAGAAGCTCAACAAAATCTGTGCTAATATTGAAAGCCTGTTTCTGCATTTGCTACTGTTCCATTACAGACCTGATGATCGTTCCTAGGTTCTTAATGAATTCAAACTTATTTTACTTCCAGTAACATCTAGCTTTAGTAAATTTTCATCTTACGCACTGACAATGAAATTGAATTTCCCTCTTTATTGCAGCATGACGAATTTTGTAGCTAAACCCCAAACTTCAATTCAAAATGTTTAAGAGACGGTCCGTCAACCTTCACTGAATCACCCAAACAGGAAAAATCACTGCTTGTCTTCTGTTGTTCCGCATTGCAAAGAAATACATAGTGCTATTTTCTGCACAATAACCGAATCTCTTTTAAAATACCATTAAATGTGTTTTAAAGAAAACTGTGGAATAGTGTTGTACAGTCACAGTGTGTAATCACACAGGATATTCAGGAGGTTTGTGCAAGGTCAGGGCAGAGAAACATCCCAAAGGAAAACCCGGCACAGCAAAGCCACACAGTTCACAAGCTGCTTTAGCTTCGACCAGGCTCTTGCTTAAGACAGACAGTGCTTTAAATCTGCTGGACGGTTATTCCAACGGATTAATCTGGAGCATAAAAACTGGCTGTATATTTGGCTCTTCCATTTCTTTAACTCGCTCTCCTGCATGAACAACATAATCAGTGTCATTTCAAAAAATGCTTTGCTGTTGACGAGACCCGTGGCACGCTGCCGTGTTCACCAGGCCCCAGGCTGCGAAGGAACTCGGAAGGCCACTAAAATGATTTGATCACGTAAAGTAAAGGTGTGTGATCGCCCCAAAACTTCTGCCAGCTGGTTCGTGAAGATGCTTTGGCAGCATCTTGTGCAGAGACGATTTCCAGCAAGAAATGAAACACCATCTGCACACGCAGAGAAGGGAAAAATGGTGGCTTGGTATTAAAGATGAATTCCTGATCCAGCATCCAATTGAGAGGAATGTTAGGGGTCAAGAGAGTGATAAAAGGATAAATTATTATGTTAAAAGCATGATTAATTAATCAAAGCTAGCAAACACCGAAGTGAACTTAAGGAAAATATCACCAGTCAAGCGAAAAGCCTTTAAGAACAGTAGTAACTCAAAAAACCCTGTTCACTTCATTATAGAGCAGAAAATAATTCTTACATATGACTGACAGTGTATCAGCAGTCCGTACACTTAATTGAGTTTATCTTTTGCGATCTACTCAAGCCCAGAAATCTCTTATCTATGGTGAAAATTTAAGAAGGGTTTCAAGTTTCTGCTGTAAGTGGAAAAATATCCATTTTAATTTCATCTTAGTTATGCAGATGGGCATTTTTTTCTATCTTTTTTCCAGCAGACAGTAAGTATTGCCTCGAGAGACGACAATTTATCTTGAAGGAACTGTACAGACTAATAACACGCTTTGAAGAGTATTAAGGAGGTCAATCTGTCCAATTCATTTTAATTGAACTAGACACAGACGATATATGATTTAGTTTAATTAGGCTGCAGATAAAGAATATCTCAACATAAGGCAAGCCAGTGAAGGATAAATCATTAAATAGCAGCATATACTTGAAAATGCGTAAGGCCGAAAAACTCGCTGCATAACTGCAAAGACTGGTGCAATAGCCCTTCAAAAGGTCGGTATCAGGAGAAAGGATAGAGAAAACCTTCACAGGTGACGTATAAATCTCTGCTAAACTAAGAAAATAAAGCATTTTGAGAAAAAAAAGTATTTACTACAACAGTAATGCTGCTTCTTCCATTATAGATCCATAACACAATAAGGCATAGTACTGTACCACAAACTATAGTTACAATTAAATGGATTATCCTACCCATCCATTAAGGAGATCTAATTATGGAATATCATTAGCAAGGACTTAACTCAATTTTTTTCTTTGTTTTTTGATTACTACCTATTAGTTTTCTCCCTTTATTGACAGACTTCACTTTCAAGTTGTTAGTTTTTAAGTCAGAAGAGCATTAACAGACTTTTAAGCCTGGTTATGCCAGGACAATATTGCACCAGGTCAGAGCTATTGAAGAAACCCAGATAAAACATCTTTTTCCCAGTCTCCTTTTTTTTATATTATTATATTCTAGCAAGTTTTTGAAACAACAGTTTCTTGCCATTGGCCTTATTTACACCCCCACTTCTTTTAAATCACAAGAAAATGTATGTCAATACTGCAAAGCTCATTGGAAAAAATGGCGTGGCTGTGTAACACTGTATATTTTAGGCAAAATACACAGTACCTATAGGCACATTTAGTCTTCATTGTAGTCTTACATACTCTTTATTTTTGTGTTAAGGAAACGGTTTAAATAAAGAGTTTGTAAATCAAGCACGGTTCATTAAGCACCGAAAAGACTCCCACTGACTTAGATGCAAATTTTGTACTAATCTTAGAAATGCCGAGAAACCCACTGGTTCTGAGACCTTTTCCTGAATTTGTCTTTCCAAAGCAGCGTGTAGCATTCAGTACATTTTACAGAGCCGTAATGTTAGCGCGATCAATTCAGAGACACTCTCATTTATATAGAGAGATTTCCCTTGAAAAATAAGTGATTTCTTAAAATTGATGCGCTGAGCCATATTACTTGCAGTACTGAGGGTTTTTCTCCATTCAGATATTAGTGTAAGTGTAATGCTTTTTAAACATATAGCTACCATAAATAATGATATATGGTGATAATATTTATGCAGCAATAGGCATGTAATTGCATTAGGAAAAAAAACAGTGCAAACACCATCTATCTTATTATTTGAAGCAGCACCACACGGTCCCAGCTCAGGTGTTCATGATTAATTAGCCTCATTTTCGCCTCCTTGCAGCTCCTGTTGACTCTGCTGGTGAACACAAAGGAGCATGTAAAATTCACAGTATCTGTGTGTATATGTCAGATGTGTACGCATGGCTGAGGAATTTCACATTGTTTTGTCAAAAGGCCTTAATTAACAATAAGAAAATCACACGTTAAAGATACCTTCATGTGTGGCATTCTCAGAAGACAAAAGAAATCTTCCGTTTGTTAAGGAGAAACTTTATGTGAACATTTTGAACCACAACTTGAGGAAATGTTTAATTTTTGGAAGGCTGTATTGATCAGGATGCATTGGTCTTTTACTGCAGTGACTAATAACCCAAATTCTTGGAGCGTGTCCCAACAGCATTGGCAAAACAAGCGGTAATGAACCTGAGCGGATGGACTGGACAGGAGCAGATAGATTAGAAGAATAAAATGCAGTGCAGTGACAGCTAATGTGAAAAAAATCTAAATGGCACTTGTTTCCTCATTCATTTTAGAGCTACTTCGAAATAAACGTGCATTATAGTACCCATTTCTGGACTGTTATGGCACTGAAGTGACTTAGATATACACCATATCTCCTCCATAGGGTGCCTGGAGTACTCCGGGTATGCATTCTGGCGCAGAAGTCGTCTCCTCATTTGACCCCAAGGCATTTATTGTTGCCAAAGACTTTGATTTGGGCTTGTAAGATCAGTAACCAGCTGTACTTTCTCACAGAAGAGCAAAGGATTAGCCTGGAATGGTAGAATAGAACATTTTCTACCCCTCTCATTCTAATAATGTGCTTCCAGCAAATTAAAAAAGGATGTGTATTCCCATTTCTCTTAATTTCACCTCTGTGTGGCACGTTTCTACACTAAGCATGTTGAATACAAAGCCCTTTGCGTGTGAGTGAAGTCTTTCCTATCATTTACCGCAAATCCCCTTTCCGCGGGAATATCGAACAAAGTCTGTTGATTGCGCAGCTCTTTTTCTTCTCATCAATGGCTCAATCATGCTCCTGGCACACGAAGATCCAAGTGACAGATGTTAAACAAAACTGCGGGATTATACATTTCTCCTAAAAGTTCCAGGACTGCTTTAATTTCTGCTGGTTTTGCCACTGTCCTTCTATCTTTTTTCCTTCTATCTCTTTTGCTTCTCCTTCTCCAAAGCGTTTTCCTTTCTCTTGCACCCCGAGCCATCTGGGAGCTGTGGGCACCTCGGCAGGGGATGCAGAGCCCATTCAACTCTGGTTCTGCTTGCCAATATTAAACCAGAGCACTGACTTAAATCTTGACGACAGACTTTCATTTGGTAGAACAAGATCAACACGACAAACAGAATAAACTTGGAGAACAATCATAAATTCAAGTCTCTGATTATTAAAATTCTTATTTGTTTTAATTAAGTGAAGTGAAAAGCTTTGTAAGACGTTAAAAAAGGAACACTGTTAATGTCTGTTGACAAATTTCAGGCTTCAGATTTAACAATACATTTACTTGTAAGTAAGTCAATCTGTAGGTACTAATATAGACCTTGAAAAATAAAAGTGGATTTTGACTAAGGAAGCATTTTATAAGGCTGTTTGTAAGAAGAGATAGCCAGGTCTTCCTCCTGTTGAGTGTTCCAGGACTGTTGGGCTCAAATTATCTTTAATTAATAGCAAAGAATTTTCTCGGGAAGAAAATGATCTGGGATACTCTCAGATGCCAAGTGGGGAAAAGGATTTTCTAGGAAAAGAAAAATTCTGGAAAACTCTTCCAGAAAAAAAATCTATGACAATCAAACTAAGAATCCTCTTCATCAACACTATATGTATATATGTATAGCCTATAAAAAGTAGGCTTTATGGATATTCTTATGCCTAACTGCTCCCAACTCCCTCCAAACTCATCAGTGCAGTCAGGTTGCTTTTTAGCCTACTTTTTGGACAACGTGTATCGGAATTTTTAGTTCTATAAAGAAATGACTGGGTAGATTCTTTCAATAATATGGCAACACTGTGTTGCTGTGTTATTTATGCAGATTAATTTACTTGGGCTGTTCTTTTGTCTGCTTCCAAAGCCCCCCGAGGCCAGACTTCTGAACAGCAACACATTGCACAGCACCTGTAGAACCACGCGTAAGGAAGATCTAACGCACAAAACCCAGATCTGGAATATTTTCAATAGGTTTCTTCTTTTCTAAATATTGCTAATTTGTACAACACAAGTTAAATAGTTAAATATGCATCCCATTTTTAAACTAGAAACTTTGAAAATGTGAAATAAAGAGCGAACCGTAATAGAAGTAAGCTTGGCTAAAAATAGAGATAAGGAGATTTCGTTTTCAAGAAGTATTAGAGTATTAACACCAAGTTCATAAGTATATTGCACTAATTCCACACTTTTTCATAAGTGTTGGGGCCAAGCAACAGGAACAGCTCCTTTCCTACTGCAATGGCCAGAATTAAACATCTGAAATACTGGGGAAAAGCATTTTGATTCTTTTTTACATGGTCCTATGCATTCTCTAGCATCACAAGGACAAAGGAGGATATGGATGGACCACATGGAGGGCCAGTATGTGATTACCAATTCATACACTTGCAATTGAACACCAAAAAGAAAACGTAATGATAATAAAGCAACTAGTTGGATAGGAGAACAGGCTATTTGCAGACCAAAGATAGATCATTTCCCATCTCATTATAACTTTTATAAAAAAAGATTAATACCCTAAAGTTCAGAAACTGCTTTAAGAGTTACATAAAAATCCCTTTCAAAATTGCATTGCTTCTAGTAAGCTTGGATTTTAGATTGTTTTTTATAAACTCTTCTTAATTAATGTCCTTGAATTTCATAATTTGCCATTATTCTACTAGTCCTCCAGTGCCAATAGAGTGTAACCTAAATAGCTACCATAATAATGAGGTTTAAAAACCTCCAAGTTTGGGGCTTTTTTTTCCTCTTTTAAAGGAACTAAAGTAGCCAGAGCTATGCACACGCCTTTTGTAACTATTTTTACAGAAGCTTTTATCTCCCTTCTGGTCCATTCTTTGCTGGTCTGATGCTCCTGTTGCCATAGGAACAGCCCTGGAGGTGGTTTTGTTACAGATTACAATGGTTTCCCCAACACAGAGACATTTCTTTCATACCTTAGTTCAGCAGGTACCTCCTCACGGGAACAAAAAGAACAAAGAGTAAATCAATCTCTGACTCTTATATCTATTAACTTCTCATTACCAGAATTTATTACATGCTTTTGCTTTTAGTTTATGAGCTCAGCCTATGACCACTGGTACTTCACAGATTAAGTTTCATTACTCACATGGGTCACGCTACAGTTTATTTATTTGCAAGAAAACAGCTGAAATCAAATGATGAAAGGAGTCACGACTGGGAAAATGGTACTTCAATGGAAGCATCAGGATTTTGTTTTTCAGTGCAAGTAATCTGCAGTTGTTTTAAATTCTGTATCAAATTTCATTAGGTTGTTATAAAAGCCCGACCAAGTATAAAAATGAGACCGTATTTTGTGACAATGACATCATCTACTACATGTTCCAATCTTTTCCAAAGGCTGAAGAAAAATCTGTGAACTGTTTGGACCTCTTAAGAGTATCATCCAATAACAGACAGTGAAAATTAAGAGAAACCAAACAAAATAAGAAAAGCATGTCCAAGAATCCAACTAAACTGTTCTCGTTTATGCAAAGCTACCCAACTGCTTTACTGCGACCCATTAGATAAATGGGGCTCAAATGGGGTTCTCACCAGTCGGGATGTCTCTGTCTCCCCTCTCTGCTTTTCCACCTCCCTATTTCTGGGCCAAACACCCCAATAAAGGCACTTGCTCTCTCCTACCAAGCACAAGTGGTTCTTTTTTCCCCAACCCCACAGGCGCTTTACTGGAGTTGTGTGATTTATAGGAAGAAACAGCAGCTGTACCAGTTGAACTCAGCAGCCATTAGCAAACTTTCCCCAGCACCCCAAGGGAAGAGCTCCCAATATTAACTTAGGAAAATCACTGACATTTTTAGATTCATTTATATAAATTTCCCAACTCTCTTCAGCAGTCCTGTCTCTGTTTAATTATTAAATTTTAAAAAGGATCATCTGTGTTATACGGTGCACTGCACAGCAAAAACCTAGAAAATAAAAAATATAAGCTCATTTCTTATCATACAGTTATTCAGCATTTGAATCACTCTGGTATGGGTAAATTAAAAAATATACTCTTTATAAATAAAAAGCTTTTGAAAGTGTTGAACTGTCAGAGCTCAGAGACCATAACACAACCTCATTAAACTCCACATCCAGTGTCTCAAGTACAAGGTCTGTCAACTGAAGGACTAAGAGCTGCAGTAAGACCTAAGCCAAGGTGCCTTTGGAGTCATGGCCCTTGTGTCAGTCCATGCTCTTCCTAAAAAGCGGGTGCACAGAAGGAGAAGATTCACACGGCTCTTTTCAACACCGCAGTGACATTTTTTCCATGTGCCTCCTGCAGCTGGACAACCCAAGCGAGTCGGTTCTGGGACTGCGCCGCAGGGCTGGGGATTACGAGGAGTTATTAAAGTTCATGAACCTGTTCCTTTGGAATTTAATTCTATTGCTCTTGAGAATCATCTGCTCTGGCTTAAAAGCCATTTCAGTTGCAATAAAAGCAGCCTGTGCTTTAATTTAGGAATAGAAGGTCCAACTGTTTTCTCAGTAGATGATAAATGCAAAAGCGTTCCAGTACGCAAACAGCTTTCAAGTAACTCGTGAAGCCACTTCCAACCCCTCTAGTGACGGGATTTAGGTGAGCAGGGCCACGAACGGGCAGCTACGGGCAATGAAAACCTGCCCTGAAGGAGCACGGACCTGGCTGGGCAGTAAATAAAACCTGAGCACGGGCAGCGAGAAAACCCGCC
Organism: Columba livia; assembly: GCF_036013475.1. NCBI lineage: Eukaryota > Metazoa > Chordata > Aves > Columbiformes > Columbidae > Columba > Columba livia. The sequence continues at coordinate 11,073,555 of NC_088619.1, forward strand.
CGAGGTGAGGAGCAGATTTCTGCCCGCAGGGATGGACAGAAGGTGCAGAGGGTGACATATGGCTGCAATTCATTCCCTGAGATGGGTGGGAAAACAGCGCTTGGATTCTGAAGGAACGGGTAAGGGGAGAGGAACGTCACGGGACATCGGACCCCGTGCTGTTTAAGAGGAGGAAACGGAGGCACGAGCTCCCTACCAGATACACGAACTTCCTTCAGATGCTGCTGAATATAAGCAGAACACACACTCAGCACATACAGAGCCCTTTTGGGGAGATCTCCTTTAATTTTTCTCTCTTCCATCAAAAAGGAGTCTTACTTTAAGACTGATTCTGTTCAAATTGGAATTTGTCAATATCCTCAAATACCAATATTTCATAATGAGCCATTATAGCTGTGCACAGCACCATTTAAGTACCATTTCAAAACGCTTAGAAAAAATTATGTAAGTTTTCCATGCAGTTAATCTTTAAGGCTTTGAGGTCAAAACCATAAGCAGGAAACCTTGATTTCTCCATAAATAACTCTGGGCGCTCTGCAGAGATCCAGGAGTCAGCGGAATCACGAGAAACAACATCCCACAGAACCCCACAGTTGTTTGCGTTTGCTTAAGATAATAAGCTCCCAAATAACTTCAATATCAAGAGGCTTATCGACTTTAAAATCTTTCCCGTATCGATCCCCTCCGACATCCATGAGGTCGGTTACTCTGCCAAATGGGATGAGATGGCTTTGCTGTTTCATTTGCCATAAACCCACATCTGTATCTTATCAATTCATTCTCTTCTAGGAGCTTAAATATTAAGAACCCACTGCAATTCTGGGAAGCAAAAAATCAGGGTTAATCTCCCTTGACTGTCCAGTTATTTGCTCTCATTTAGATTTATTTTTAATTTCTATTTATTTTGCCCATAAACCTCTTTTAGATTCTGGATTACAATCTGAAAGGAAAACAGTGCTGATCCACGGTCTGAATTGTTGTGCACTCTATATGAACTTTCATAAATTCATACTGAAAAAAATTAATACAGCCAAACGCTTCTAAATTGCTGGTGATTACTGTTTAATTCTATGTGGCACTGAATTGGGAACATTTTAATAAATCACATTCAGTTTGACAATACATTCTGGTCAATATGTCCCTATAGCAAAGGGAGCAAAGATTTAACTCTCAATTTTAAATTATCCTTTTTGAAGGAAACTTGACCAGTTATTCTTTAATATTAAACACATCTTAATGCCAGTTACAGAAGCAGTCAATTTTTGGAGTTGCTCTAACATTTTTACAGTCATTCACTCAAGTTTTAAAGCATTTCATCAATGATTTAAAATAGTTTTTTGGAACACCAAGCAATCTTCCAAAATCAAGTATGTGCATTGGAGACGATGCTTCATGGAACTTTAAAGTATCATCACAGCGGCCCTGAAACGCAGGAGCTGTTAAATTGCACTCGGTAGCACCACCATAAAAGAGCTGGCCATGGAGAGAAGATGAATAATTTCTATTCAATTTCTATTCAAGCGACAGAGAGCCATTAGAGAGCAGCAAAATAACTTCCTGAGCTCAAACATCAGAGCTCGCACCCTGCCAAGTATTAGGGAAACGCAACATCTTTTGATTGTGTGAGTTTTTCTGTCGTCTGAAACAGGATATTGCTCCCCAGACCCCGTCACTTCAGTCCTGGGCAAGGACAACCGCTTTATTCACCAGGATTATTTTCCTTCTGGCACTAACTCAGACTTTTCCACCTTTTCAGCTAGTCTGAGTGAAGCAAAACCAAGACGGTCTTAAGCTGTTCTTTGACACTCACCTTTATCAGGGCATTTAATTTTAAGGCAATAATGTGTTCTGTCTTTTACAGCAGTAGAAAACCGTAGCAAATAAAAGTGTTACACAAGGAGACAATATTTGTACACCACTATTTTTAGCACGACACAGACCAGAGGACTTTTCTACCGCTGGGTAGTCTGTTTATTAAATACTCAGCTATATGCATGTATAGGAAACGAGAAAATGTGTGTGGAGAGCATAATCGAAAACCGCTTTTGTTTTCTGAATGACTGTATTTAAATACCTAGAAATTAAACTAAATTAGTTTTGTTGCAACTGTTAAATGTATGTAGAGAACTTACGGGAAGTGCCGGTGCAGCTCCCCCTTCCCGTTGGGGATTCCTGCGCCAAAAAATGTGCTGAAAATAACTATGTGACAGTTTCTTTTGAATTCTCCTGCCCCGCAACCCCAGTGCTGGGAACGTCTCTGTCCCGGTGCCAGAGCAGCTCAGGACACGGCTATAAATACATCCTTGTCACCATGTCCCCAACGGCCACGGCGGGGACGCCCCTGAACGCCCACCTGCACAAAACGCCCCCTTGGCTGTTACAGGCGGTTTGGTTTTGTTCCAGAAGCGGAAATGTTTTGTCTATTGACATAATTATTATGATTTTAAATTATTGCTCCGGAAATTTTCACTTTATTAATGACGATATTACTCTTCTTACAATGGATGGAAAGGCTCCATCATGCAAAGGTGCCGGACAATTTGCAAATTCATTGTGCACATGCGCGAAATAATTTGGAAAATTACTCCTTCATATTTAAAAACCTGCTAAATATTATGATAAGCTTTATAGCGCACTACATTTCAGAGCAAAGCTTGTACTAACTCAGATAGGAGTAAGTTACTGAACTGTGAAAGGGTAGACATTGTAGTCAAACACTTGAGTAAATGAACGTATAACATTCTACAGTCCTCTTTGTGTAATAGGACCCACTAATATAGCTCAATTTAATAAAACATATTTATTTCTGTTTGCTTTCAAAGTGTTTTTGAGATATCGCTTCTGTGTAAATACTGAAAATGATCATTTGGTAACCCAAATACTGAAATAAGGCGTGAGGCTGATTTATTTCATCACCAAGGCCAAAAAACCCAGATCACAAATTACAGTCAGCAATATTAAAGACTCGTAACAACCTGCCACATACCACATTCTAGAATCATGACGAGATTCTCAATAAAATTAAGCATTTTTCTTACGTAGCTAAATTCAGATTATGTGAAATGTTAAAAAAAAAAAAAAAAAAAGAACTTTTCAAAATTCTTCGCAGTTCTTTGGTGTTTCTCTGCATTTAAATTTAAAAATGAGAAAACTTTTTAACACCTCGAATTTTCTGAACCCCCTTTTGGCTTCTGCCCATGTGTTGTTCACTGATCTCATGGCTAGCATATTAAAACAATCCATGAGAAGCACATTAAAACCTTGCAAGAAGTCTTCTGGTGCATTTCATCCGAGGAGACAATAGCCCCCAATCTAGAGCATGAATATGTTATAAGAAACAAAGCAGAGCCATTCAGACAAAGAACGCTCGGAATGCATTGTTCCCATAAGCAGATGTTAAATTACTTCACTGTAAAGTAGAATTTGCAAAACCCAAAGAAATGTTATTTTCATGGGAACAAACAACATTAGTTTATTATTTGGGCAGGGTGACGCTAAATTCTTGTACACGTCTCGCCACGCAGGCAGATGTGTTCAAGTAAAAACTGGTTGTTGACCAAAGTAGTATTGACAGAGCAAGATAGAAGGGGCGTATCCTGCCCAGTGCTCAAGCATAAATATAATTGTTTCAAAAGCTTATAAACCAGCTGGCTCAAGATTAATCTGGCATTTAATTGGGGCTACAGATCCTTGTGTGCACAGAGGACGAGGACCTGAGTCAGCTCTGAACGCTTACCTGGAGATAAGATGGACACAAAGAAAGCTCAGAGAAAACCTCAGCCTTTCCTGAGAATCGTTAATATTAAATACACCCAACATAAAGCAAACAAAACTAAAATGATGACTTCATACACGAGTAAACACCTCTGGGTTGTCACATCGGAGGAATATTGTTCTTGGGGACACATTTATTGTTGCTTTTCTTATCAAAACCAGATTTTACAGTCCATAAAACCCCTCAGACTGCAATTATTTATCAGAAAGAGCCTATGGATATTGTTTGTAATTCATTCTCACAGGTGTAACAACACAGGACTATGTGTAAAAGCAACACATGAAGTGTCTGTGTACTCACATCAGTGTCGGGCCCCTTGTCAGCCCCAGGACAGGAGAAGGTGACGAACTCATGGCACCTCTTGTGAACCACGAAACAGCAAACTGGTCAGAAAAGGGAAACCAACAGTTAGAACAGCAGTCTTCATCACAGAGGAAATAGAACTCAGAGTCACATATTTCACCTGTAAGCCAATGAAAGAAAGCAGAGCCTAACGTTGAATAACGACACAAGAAAGGCAGGTATCAAGTAGACAATATAACTAAAGAGGAGATAAGCATGTACATTTCAAAATCAAAAGACTCTACACGATGATAGTTTTTTAGTGTTTAAGTGCTAAAATATAGTGTGGGATGAACAATTCTATTGAGGCAGATTTCCTGAACCTAAATCCTCGTACATAACAAAACTGTCGATGTATTTTCAGACAAGACTCAGGGGCATTAACAAGGAACGTGAAGCTGGAATGAAACCCGTCCTTGGGTATGAGCTTCGTTCACCTGCATGTCTTGGTGAAGGTGTCTACGAAGTTCCGACGGCTTCAGTAGTTAATTATGCCTGTGAGAACCCAAAGCTCTCAGTGAAGACTGTTGTGGAGAACAAAGTGTTCTCGTACCATGGAATGGCAGGAGATAATGGGAAAAGAAAATTAGCTCCCAATAACAGTGTGAGCCCCATTCAAAATTTATGAATGATCTGAAATGACTTTTTCTTTCTGAGATAAGGAAAGCTTTTTTACTATTTTAATTTAATTATGTCACATATGAGGTTATACGTTGTCACCTGGCAACAGGTCATACATGTCCCCAAGCCACATAAAAAGCCCAATTTGCTTTTTTTTGAGTGTCCTTACTTAGAGCAGCAGCTGTTTCAGCTTCTCACCCTCACTACAGCTTCTTTCTTAATGTTAAGCTTAGTTCAGATATTTCACAACTGGTCCACATTTCAACAAAACAGAACAATCTAGACTTGAGAATGTGACAATCTCAAAATAAACGTCATACCATCAAGCAACGTGCCAGGAGACTACAACGGAAAGATGCTCAAGTAATTCACACTTCAAATTTTTCATTTCAAATACACACAAATGCACTATTTCAAAGGACACTTCCAAAGAACAAAACAGATTTCAATTGTTTGGCAACTGCAAACACCGAATTTCCTCAACTTTGGTGGAAATCAAACCAAATTATCTCGTTTTTTCTAAACAGTTCATTTCATAAGGCATCTGAAACAGTTCTCTTTCCCACTTAAAACGTACATGGATTTATTTCACCTCATGAAGAGAGCTGAGAAAGATGGTATCAAGTTCACGTTCACGTCACTGCCAGCAAACACTGATGATTCCACCACAATTCCAGGCTGGAATTGTAGTCTAATCATCCTTCTATCTTTTTCCAGCTATTTTTCATCCTCACCCCATGCAGCAATTGTTTCCAACTGCTCTATTTCTGACACGGCACATGTTTATTCTTTGGGCAAATGGAGTAAAATGGGCTTTGCTCCCCTGATTCCAGATAAGCTCCGACTCCACATAAGCCAGAGCTGTGGTTCAGTGTGTGCTGCCCACTTGGATGTCTAGTTTGTTAATCAACCTAAATCCCAGTGAATCCTACAATTATCATTTCGATGGTTTGTTTCTACCAACTGAAAGATCACTAAGCAGCAATTACTAATAATATTACTTGCAGCTGAATAATGTTTCGCTTCCAAACTGTATTTTTGGTTACAAATCTTCCCCTCTTGAAGACAATAGCCCGTTACATCCTTCAGAAAACAAAGAAGTTAACTAATTACTTTTGTATGCCGCGATCACACAGTTGCAAAATACAACATAATAATCTATGCGAAAGATATGAGAAATAGTTCTGGAAAGGTGGTTGAACTGAGCTGCTTTACCGATGTCTGCCTCCCAAATTCGGCTTCTGGGCTGGTGCTCCAGCTCTGCCTCTATTCTGCAAGAGTGTACATTAAAAACTCCTGCGTATTTGGGCATCTATTTTGGGCAATATGTCTGAAATACAGTAGTCACATCCTATCTCCGAGCTGACAGCCTCTCATGGCCCGTTAAAGAGTTCATTCAACTAAAGACAATGTTGACCTTGTTTTTAATTTCATATATCATGAGTGTCAAGATAGATACGTGGGAAAACCAGTGCCAAACTTCGTTCCATGAACTTTAGCTACTAAATTCCGTGGAAACGATGCTAATTACGCTACAATGCAAACTCCACTTCAGTTGTCAAAGTAAGTAAAGCAGACAGTGTTGTCCTTTTGGACTTTAAGCTACACTTCAAAAAAAGTCACTTATTAAGGCTTCAATTCTCCACATTGACTACTGAACTTCTTAAAACCCTTCCGTTCAGTCTGCCAATTGGCTGCTATTTGCCTTTATTACCCATTTCCCTTTGTAATGGATTATCTGTCTCCAAAGAACTTGGTTCCTTGGTAAGCGATTCAAAAGCATCAGACCTGTCCTGCCTTTTGACAACGCTCAAATAAGAACCAAAGAGTTCAAAATAAACAATGGAAAAGGCAACTCTCATGGAATCATAAATCCAAAGGAAAAAGGATAAGGGGGAACTAAAAAATCTTGTTAATAGTTATGATTTCCATACATCCAAATTTTAATTTTCAAATCCAGCCATTAGTGTATTTTAGCATTAGTTTGTAAAGTCGTCTTAGTTTCACAAAGCAATACAGAGTTACAGAATTCATGTAAACGTTTACTTACTTCAGATAAGTATAGACAAAATGTTATCTGCTTAAAATAGCATTTATTTTTTTATGAATAGAGATGAAAAATAACCTCTCGCTTGTTTGGAGAAGACATTAATAGCTTCGCATCACCTATTGCAGCTGTTAAGAAGTCACATTATGTTCATCACCTTCTTGTAATGAAAGTTGTATTGCACTCTTCACAGAGACTGCCAGGAAATGTGTTGCTTTACATTTTAAGGAGAGCGTAAGCAGAAGCGAGCTGGCACACATTATGCAGAGCAGCTCGAGCACAAGTGCTGTCTCAAGGCTGACGGTTAAAATTAAAAAGGAAATTATTGAGGTATTTTCATGTTTTGACAGCGTGGTTTTGATCTGTGCTATATATCATACAGCGGGGAGATTCCATCCTCCCCAGCTCTGGGCTCGCAGGAGATAAAATGATCTCTCAATATCCCTGAGAGGGAGGAGAGAACAGACCCGGCTTTGTCTGGCAAAGCTGGGCTCAGAGCAGCATCGGCCAGGATGATCCATCGCCCTCCGTCCTCCCCCAAAGCTGCGGGGAGCAGAAAACGCCAAATGGGTCTCATGAAAACGGGAGAACGTGGTCAGGAGCACTCAATGTGTTCTCGAAGCCAACAAGCAGAAGCACTGCGTGATTTGTGGGATTTATGGCACATAATGGAGGGCAATTCATTCTGTCCAACACTTCGCTGTCAGCGCACAGTACTGGGAAAAACACGTTATTAATATTATATAGATATATAGTCATCAGTCACTTCGAGTTACAAGGCACTGCCATAAATAAATTTCAAGCTGTTTTCTAAATTATGTGATGTGCAAAGGTTATAATGATATATTGTTGGGTGAGAGTTATCTGCTAAAAACTAGTTACTAATAGCTTTCATATATGACACGGACTGGTGAGGCAGAAATGAAATATTACAATAATGAATAATCTTCTCTAGTAGATGATCTATAAAGGAGACAAGCCTTTGCTGAGCTCCAGTCCCCCCACCATTTAGCCATATCTGAAGAGCTCTACAGCCACAGACAGCCCAAAGGACTAGAGGCAAAAGCATAAAGACAAAAGTAATATACTTGACAATTTAGAATTATTCAAAAAGTCCAACAGATATCTAAAAGCACATTTATACTCCCACTTTTGGAAGAAAAACAACAGGTTATATGAACCTTTCCAATAGAATTTAGTATCTTTACTACACCGCAGTATTTATTTATTCAGTACAACAAATTAAACTGCAAACCTGAAGGGCGGAGAGAATTTCTAAGACAGTAACTGAACTGCCAATTATCGCCTATAGAGAAATTAATGAGTTTTTATCAAGTCAACTTTGACTCGTTTTTCTAATGGTCAAGACTATTCTCCCAACTCAAATTGTGAATTTATAAAACCTTAACCACCGTAAAAATTGTGTATGATCTTCCCACCTACCCAAAATTTATAGCTGTGGCTCCGCTGTTACGACAGGACTCGTCGCCCAACAACAGGTGTGCATATTCTCGCCTACATAATTGAATTCTAGGTCTCACGTACTGGTTCTTCCCAAGGAAGCGGCAGAGGAGGTCTGGTCAGCAGCAATGGGGAAACCACCTACACTCAATATCTGCTGTTGGGTTTTGAACAGGAGTTGATTCTGGACTATGGAGTTACAACAGAATTACAACAAGCACAAAATCACTCTCTGCATGCACTAGAAAACTTGCAGGGCCTCTACAGTAGCTTGGGGCACTGTGTAATTTTGATGTTGCTGTTTCACATGCTTTGCATTTCCAGTGTGGCCACAGAACCTCCCTGGGGGCCCATATCACTGGCTGACTTGTGTTTGCTGCGCGACACCAAGCCATGAATGAACTGTCACACGGCACGCATCAGTCCATCCTAACATTAAATACAGCAATTAAACCGAAATAGGGTACTACTTCAAAATAGACAAATCGTTTAAATACCGACTACGGTTGTTATTTAAATAAGCGGTACTGTTTAAATAAATTTATGAGGAATAGATTAAAATCAGGCACTGGGAATATTTCCAGAGCAAGAAGAGTAACAACTAAGAAACAGGATTTAACAATACTTATCTTTTTCATTTTCCGAATACATTGTAACTTGTAAAAAAAATACAAAAATCCCTTTTATATTAAATATTAAAAAGGCTGTAGATTAGAAACCAAAGAGAAGTCAGAAGCAGCACTACCTCTGAATGTTATTAGCGTGCTGACTGCACAGGGAAATTTTAAAAATTACATTACCCTAACTTTTTCAACATATATAACACATCAACTAGGTTTTTTGGCCAATGTTTCACCCCATCTAGAAGAGTTTTATCTCAACGGAGTGGCCAGGCTAACGCTACCTGTTAAATGCAACCCTTCCACTTGGCATTTACAGCCCCTTTCTCACCAAAACGGGCTACAGCCCCAGGAGATACAGCCTGTTCCAGGATAACACTGTCAATAAGAACAACCACCGTCTCTCCCCACCACCTTAACCTGTCACTAAGCTTCTTCCAGCTCTTCTGTAACCCATGGGCTTACCCGGCACCTGTACAGCACTAATCTGAGCGGATTATCTTTATTTCCATCGCAATTCCTGCAAACCTCACCTACCTTCGCCAAGCGGCGCCCAAACCCACCTTGAAGCCGAAGCATACGGACTACATGAAATCAATATTGACAAATTAGGGCTGATTCCTACTTCGAAGCTCCAAGTCTGCCAGTCAATAACTGGTTTGCACATCCTCAGGTTCATACCCATGACCTTGCTGCACAGATTTTCTTTTCCAATTGTGTCAGGGCCAATTAGGCCAAATAAGTAGGCGGAAGGACAGAAATAAGATCTATACTACATATATTTTTTTAAAAATTAAGGGAAAGTAAAGGTTAACTGTAATATCTTATTTGTGTGAAGGGATTATACAGATTGTCTGGACAGTTTTAACTCGTCAGGTCATTAACTCCCTTACACTAAGTACAAAATGGATGTTGGGAGTAAGTGGCTTTGTGAGACCTGCAGCTTTGTGCAAATACAGAATGTGTGTGGGGCAGGGAACGCACAGGCATCTTCATTTACCCAAATGTAGGTATATAAATATATACCTACAGCTATATAAGTAACACATTTCTAAAACACTTTGGACTTTGCCAAATACCTCACATAATATATTCAGATGTACCTGACTACTATATTCAGACATACACTACACCAAGTTTGTCGTTTCTGCCTCCCACTGCAGGGAAAAGAAGGTACACGATATCTTTTTCCCCTAAAACGGTATCACAAGGTTTGCAAAACTGAGAAAGACTTTCAAAATACAAAAGTTTTTAATGGAATATAAAGTATTCATAACTGTTTCAATCTACTTATTAATTACATACTTTGTAAAAGATAGAGAGTCCTCGCTAAAATTTCACAAAGCTATTAATCTCCCTCCTTTGAGGTGTCCCATTTTATAACCCAGAAGTCATCCATCAAAATCGGTGCTGAAATAGCTATTTTAAGTACTTGCAACAGCAAAAAAAAAAGATGACCCACAACCACAGACCTTTTCCTATCACTTCTATAGTTTGAATTCATTTTATTTTAAAAATCTGCTGATCCTGACGTGTTTTACGACAGCGACAAAGCCCCTGGGGGTGCCCGCTATAATCTGCTTTGGAGCTGTGTACAAGCACATCAGCCAGGGCAGCGCGGTGCTCTCAATTAAAGAACTAACAATGTGAAAGCCCTCAAATGTTTCTTTTGAGCCCTGAACATCAGTTCTTTAGATTTTTCTACTAACTTAGCATTGCCCAAATCGCAGAAAAAGGATGTCTTAAATAAAGCAGCTGCCGTCAGTTTGATACGTTACCTAATGCATAAGTAAAGCGAGTGGTACAAAGCAGCACAGGCTGTACAGATTTTAAGGCTGCATAAAATGACGGGATACAAGACAAAATTGAGCCCCAGAATGCAGCTGTTTGGGGTTATTTTGTTTAGTAACGCAGCTGGAATCCCGGACGCCAACAGAAAGCAAAGAGCTTTTGGAAAATCACAGTAGTGCCACCACCAATGCTGCGAGACACGGTCGCATTGAATCCCAGTCACATCGTCCAGCGTGAAAAGAATTCCTCAGCGAGTAAAACCTTGCCTACATCTAGGAGCAATTGCAACGGCTTTGCTCTTACAAGCCCTGTCCCCATCACACACCATGTTCTGCTGCTTCTGCCTCCATGTCCCCAGCCCAGGACCGGCCCCATGGTCCCAGCACCAGCCCCATGGTCCCAACCCGCGATGCTGCCATGGCCAGAGCTGCCCAGCCAAAAGCCAGATTGTTGGGGCATGAGGGGCTTAATGTGCTGCAGACAAACGTCAGAAGGCTTTATACAACTTCTCAATCTTTCACCTCACGTTAAATCACCCGCAGAGTCAATTTAACGCAGCCCACGCCACGTCCCACCGCGACATCTGCATCCCTTCACCACTCGAAGCACAAAACTGCTCCAACACGCTAGTGCAGCTCTAAGGTTTTACCGTGAGGTTTTAAGAAATATTTTAGTGCTAATGCTATAGCTTGTTTTTCTCAGCACTTCATAATTTAATGATGTCAAGGCACTGGTGGCTGTAAACCAAAACATTTCCTTCTTGGAGTACAATTTGTATGGACACAAATACAACAAGTGAAATGCCAGATCCGAATGCCAAGAGCTGAACATTAAGTATTTTAGTATAATTTGAATTTAAGTCCAGGTTTTCAGTTGTGTTTGAGAAACCCTATAACGTGCTCGCAAAATTAACGAACCTCACTTGCCAGCAAACACAATCCACACACTAATTCCATTATTGCCAAAAGATGGTGTTTGTTTTTCTTCAAGATGGGAAGAATTGAGGCCAGGATGACACTGAACAAACTGTGACATACGAACACATCGCAAGTACTAAACTACGAGAAATAAGCTTCCTGTGATACCTGTTTGGACACCATCCCGATATGACAACTAATTTCCAATTACTAATTCAACACAGATACAATTCTGCATTTACTCACATATATGAAAGTTACTAAAAAGATGACAGAATCCTTTGACATTAACTTTCAAATAACATAATTCTAGAATAGCATAATGGGGCTTCTGATACATTAAAGCAAATACTCATGCCTTGCTTACTTATTTTGAAAAGAAAACAAAAGAACTTCATTTTAAAGGATGAAAGCTCTAATTTCACAAATAAATGTTACAGCATTTATGCACTATTTAATGTCTACGCCTGGTATAGAATTATATAAATTTAAGTATGAAGAAAATCATTGTACTGATCCACAGAAACGTGAGCTCAGATGTGTTTCCATCTCTTCAGTCCAATCTCATTTGCTCCTTCTAGTTCCAGCATGGGGAAGGTCTACATCAGAAGATAATTATGAAACGTCTTAAATCTTGTCAGAAAACCTCACCTTGTATTGCTTCATGATAATCTCCGTAAGAGTTCAATTTGCTATATAAATGCACTTCAAACCGCAACAATTAGCTCATTTTTGTTTGCACGATTAATCAATTCTGTAGGCTGTTCTATGGTATATCGTGTGCTAAAATGACTGCACGAAAATGAAAGATATTAATTTTGTTCCCCAAAGGCACAAAAACCTCTTGAAAGGCATTATTTACTCCCTTGCTGACGCCAAACCAAATCATCTGGATATAATGACATTTTCAGAATTCAGCGTATTAACTGTATTTGCAGTGCAATATGTAGTATCTTTAGTTAGAAGATCCACAGGCCATATACACAAGATAACCATTTGGCGCTGGATTGTCATTACTATTAAGACTCAGATCTGGTAATTTATTCCACACTATCTCTAATATGCTAACTTTCTTATAATGAACACAAAATAGGTATTAACACATGAACATTACAGTCCTGTAGAATTAGATCAAGAAACTGAAGAGGTTTTTTTAATTTAAGTTTTTTTCCCTGTTGCTGTTTCTCCTCATTATTTCTGTTACCTAACAGATGCCCAATATTTGTTGCAAGTCTTATCCAATTAAATACATCTTATTAAAGGGTCATCTGCTAGAAACTCCAGTGTCACTTTCCTCCACTCATCAGTCACTGAAAATACAGTTTCATCCCAAAGTAACTGCAAGTTCTCAGGAAGAAAAACAACACACACACAAAAGAAAACTGCATTAGAATAATTACAGTCGGATTTATTGCCAACGTTAAGACAACAAATGCATAAAGAAAACAACTACAGAATTCAGAAAACTCACCCTCAGCCAATAGGTGGAAGATTTTTCTTTCCTAGTGTGTTTGTCTGTTATATTATTCACTCAAAACAAGCAGATTAATTTCTTAAGTTTAGTAGTTACCAAAATTACACGGTTGAGTGAATGACATAGTTTACAGCAATTTGTTCCAAATAGAAAAAGGGGTATTTCTAGGAAATACCTGTGGGTTCAGAGGTAGGTAGCACATACATAACAAAATATGAAACCATGGAAACATGCTGTTTAATTATGAACGAATTCTTTATATTTGCAGTAAAACATTTACAGAAAGAAAAAAACAGTTGCAAAACAAAGAAGCAGTTGAGATGGGAGATTTGCAGCAAGAAAACCTTTGAAAGCTATGGTCACTATATGCAAGAAAACCAGCATCTGTCACCATATAGCCACTGTAACTTTCAAAGGTAAAGGTGCATTTTGAGCATGAATTGATGAAAACTGAACTAATTGTACCCATCAGAATACTAATTCAGCACTAGGCTGCCATGCAAAGCTGTTCCTGGTTCCCACCTCTTGGTTCTCAGCGCTTTTCCGGCTCCAACGGGGTGTCCCCGGCACACAGAGCTGACATAGTGATGATTTCCTAAGTCACGGTTAAGTGACCACTTTAATTTGACATATGGCACATTGCTGTCCAAAGCCGTGGCCCTGTCTCCTCACTTCCACGCCTTCACATTCATGCAGCCGATGTTTTTTGGCAAGGCTGGGCTTAGCTGGACTGGTTCCCTGGGCCAGCTCAACATGCAAAAGATGAATGTTCACATAGTACAAAAATAGAACTACAAGACCCCCACAGCCGCCTGATTTATGCTAGATTTATACTAGATAAAAACCCCACGTGGTAACAACCTATATGAACATTATAACTCAACTCATCTTGTGTGATGGAGTCAAAAGGAACTGAGAAGCTTTCTCCAGTTTGTCTAGACAAATATTCCAAAACATTTTTCAAGCACAGACCACATTCCTGGAATTTGATCTTTATCTCCTAATGTTCCCCAACATTAAGGCTACGTTTGAGTTCTTAGAATAATGGCTGCCCTTGTTATAAGTCATATAGAGCCTTGACTATTAAAACAGTATATAAGCACTTTCTGCTGTATGGTCATGACATATTTGTGCATTTTTTCCTGGCTCACTGAAGCACAATATAAACAGTATTTCCTACTTTATGTCAGATAGAATGAGTAGTAGTCTCATGATATAGAATGGTAAACACTCCTCCCTAACCTGTATATTTTTTTAAAAGCAATATATTAAAGTAAAAAACAAGGTGTGAGTGTCAGTGTCACTTTAGCTGATGTTCACCTGAGAATATCACCTACAACAGGCCAAGAACCTTCAAGGAGCAAAGGGCTGGGATTCAGTAAATCATCATTAAAGCACTTAAACGGGACGAGATTTCTTTGTTGTGCGATGAAGCCCATACAGTGATGATGGGAAACAGTAAAAACCCAGAACAGACAAGAAAACCTCAACGTTTATTGAAGAGAGCACACAATGCAGAAAGTCTGAGGCAAGTCACCTCATTCAGAGTCTCCCCAGCGCCACAACCTGTGTTCATGTCTCCTACTTCCCAAATCACATCATTTAGATGTGTAGACTCGGTGTAGACTGTGGAACGTCTTAAGTTCTAATGGATCAATGTCAGTACTTGGCGATGTTTCTCCTTAGGCCTCAGCTTAGTAACAAAGATTATCCCACAGCTCGTTTGGAGCAAGACTTAAAAAGCCCCTTTTTCCCTTACAAGATCTGGATTTAAGTCCTTATAATCAATAGGCTGAATAATGTGCTTTTATACAATGCAGCTCATTCATTACGTCTCACTCACAGCTTTTAAATGCTGTTTAATATTTCTGCTGGTGAATATTCCATTATATCAGCCAAAAATAGGGTTTATTTTCAGTCATTTTATGCCTTTTAACGCTGTGCACTGCATGGTGCCGAAATTCTTCACAAATTGAGTAAAATAACGCAGTGAAACTGTATGAAAGCAAGTGCTTTTATATAAAGTGCATGTTCTCTCTGTAAACAATGTGAAACTGTTACAGAAGTGGATGGAAAATAACAAAGTCCAGTAGATTCCAATTGGCATGCAAACAGACGAATTCTACATGAATTATATTGAAGTGGCATAACAAATGCAGA
Organism: Columba livia; assembly: GCF_036013475.1. Taxonomy (NCBI): domain Eukaryota; kingdom Metazoa; phylum Chordata; class Aves; order Columbiformes; family Columbidae; genus Columba; species Columba livia. The sequence goes on from NC_088619.1 coordinate 11,088,763, forward strand.
GCTAATTTCAGGCTCCCAAGTTTGAAAAACTACATCCCACATACAGAACAGTATCATACATCAACACACTGCTATATAAGAAATCAAACTTCCATTAATACTTGGATGCCACATGAATTTCAGTGTGGCAGGAACTCTGCTCTAGAGCTGTCATGATTAATTTGCACATATGTCATTCATAAATTCAGTGCAGAATGTGAAAATGGCACTAAACTGCGTCTCAGGCAAATGGCCGGGAGGGAAAGAAAGAACGTAAAGAGGTCACAAAACACTCCATAGAAAATTTCTTTGCAAAATCAGTTCCTGCGCTAGTCTGGGTAAAAACATCCCTCCAAATTGGAGCATGAACCTACAACAACTCAAGTCCACAGTTTTGGTGCAGCAAGAATCCTCCCCTGGCACAGGTTGTCTGTGCTTGACAGGCAGAAAATAAGCTAAACAACCTCAACCTGTCAAATCCTCTACTAAAGAAAGGAACATTAGTCACTAGTTTCATATCAACTTCACAGAGGCATAAACCAGCATCGCTGCTTAAAGAAATGTTTATGGACCCCAGTCCCCTCCCCAGCTCCTCATTCCTGCCCTGGACCAGACCCTTCACAGAATCCCAGAACATCAGGGGTTGGAAGGGCCCTGGAAAGGGCAGACAGATTCCAGCCAGATGCCATTTGCATCACCAGCTCAGCTCAACACGCCAAGTCACTGTGACAGGTACAGCCATGAAACACACACTAAAGCTTCTGCCACTGCAAGCCCCTTATGTGAGAAATGCCTTGACACAAACTGGAGGAATCACAGACTCACAGAATGTCAGGGGTTGGAAGGACCCTGGAAGGCTCATCCAGTGCAATCCCCCCATGGAGCAGGAACACCCAGATGAGGTTACACAGGAAGGTGTCCAGGCGGGTTGGAATGTCTGCACAGAAGGAGACTCCACAACCCCATGGGCAGCCTGGGCCAGGCTCTGCCACCCTCACCAGGAACAAGTTTCTTCTCAAATTTAAGAGGAACCTCCTGTGTTCCAGTTTGCACCCATTACCCCTTGTCCTATCACTGGGTGTTACCAACAAGAGCCTGGCTCCATCCTCCTGACACTCACCCTTTAGATATCTGTAAACATGAATGAGTCCCCCCTCAGTCTCCTCTTGTCCAGCTCCAGAGCCCCAGCTCCCTCAGCCTTTCCTCACACGGGAGATGCTCCACTCCCTTCAGCATCTTGGTGGCTGCGCTGGACTCTCTGCAGCAGTTCCCTGTCCTGCTGGAACTGAGGGGCCACAACTGGACACAATATTCCAGGTGTGGTCTCCCCAGGGCAGAGCAGAGGGGCAGGAGAACCTCTCTGACCTACTGACCACCCCCTTCTAACCCACCCCAGGTACCATTGGCTTCCTGGCCACAAGGGCCCAGTGCTGGCTCATGGTCACCCTGCTGTCCCCAGGACCCCCAGGTCCCTTTCCCCTACTCTGCTCTCTATTAGGTCATTCCCCAACTTACACTGCAGCCTGGGGTTGTTCCTGCCCAGATGCAATACTTCAGCCCCACAATGGGACTTACGTGGGGACTCCCCCCTTGGCACACCACTGGTGCTTGGATGCTGATGTAGAAAAAAAGAAACACCAAACACCCAAGTCACTGCAGCAAACAATACGGGTGTGCGGAATTAACCAGATCACTCGCAGCTTGGAGCGCTTCCCTGGGTTGTGGACAGCACCGCAGTCTGCACCAGGAAAGGCTCCGCATCCTCACAATAGCAGCTAAATTCCTGTTGTGGGTTTTGTCCCATCTCCCCCATCACTTGCTACTCTTATTTTAACGGTATGTACCTCTAAAGCCAACAATTACGCTCTGAAATATTAATTGTTCAGTTCTAGGGGACAAAATACAGAGGCTGCCCGAGTTGCATTAGATGCGACTGGTGAGAAATTCTGCAACTGCAAAACCAATGGACTGGATGTATTTGTTCTGGAACTCACTGACTGGACACGACTCGTTAAAAACAGATTTATGAAACTGACTCAGAGTTTGGAACAAATTGCAGATGATTAACAAAAAGAGGAACAGAAAAAACGTGTTCTATTATTTTTAAAATGTGCGGTGCTGACAAAGGACATTGAAACTGCTGAGGGCAGAGCCCCAGTTTCTTTATTTCAGTGCTTTATGTTTCTTTCCATCTCCATTCTGCCTCACAGCACAACCGCACAATAAAGAGGGGTTTTTACATGTTCTCCTTGGGCACACTCCTGCTAAGCAGCAGCCAACACTACTGACAATAGTAACACCTGTAATCGGGAATTCATAGTTAACTTCCCTGCTGCATAATGGAATCTCATTCTTACCACAGAACTTTCAGATTTCTGTAAAACAGATTTTTTTTTAAAAGATACTATGTCAATTACTTCAAGCTTTTGTAGAAAAGCCACCAAAAAAACCCATAAACGTTTCTTATAAATCACTGCTACATAGGGCAAACTGGTATTTCACGCACTTCTATTTGTCTGTGAGGGAAAACAAAAGATCATATTTACGTCTTAAAACTATGCAAGGTTGGTTTTTTTTCTGTTGGGATTTTACATCCATTCACAGAGACATTAACACAATAAGTCTATTACCAAATGCAAGGGATTTCACAAGTTCAATTGTGGTAATTAGTCATATTTCAGCTTTCAATGACTCTGCTCTAAAGAAGAAGATTACAGCTTTTCTTCTTTATTACCAATTGGCATTTAAGTCAATCTGTAAGAGTGTATCTCAATAGAAGCTCAAACTAACCCATTAAAGGAATATACAAATCTGAGGGTGTTTGCCTGGTGGCCTTTTTTTTAATACTTTAGTAAGAGCATATTACACTACTAAGAAATTCTGGCTGAATCTGTTACTCAGTTCTCCTATAATTCTTCCACAATTCCACTTTCGGCCATTCTGTTAAATACAGCTGCACCATTAAATTCACCTAGTGATGCTGTTAACAGATTTGACAAATACATAAAGTAAGAGTTTAACTTCCTAACAGCCTATGTTTTGCATTAACTACTCAATGTTGTGGAGTCAGATGCAATCAAAATCTGATGAACTTCCATCATACTTGTGGTGTTCTGACAGAAGCTGGCACACGCTGTTCTGATTTACAACAATGCATATTTTTGTTTCTTTCCAAGAGCTTTTATACAATATAAACTGGCCTCCCGTGCTTTATTTTGGTCACTTCATTGCAGGATCTTACACGTGAGGCTTTACCCTCCTGGCTTCCTCCAAGCTCCTCTCCTGGTTTACAACTGACTCTTATTTTCAATAAAAATGACTGAAGCATTGTAATTCATCACGTTACATGGGGAGGGGAGATTGTCCTGGGTTCCCCCATTATTACAGATTTATAAACGAACACCAGAGGGATTTCTCACCTACATGTTTAGACATATATCTGTCCAAGCTCATTGCTTCATAATTAATGGAGGGAACCAGATACTTTATCACATCCTACTGTAAATTGCCTGCATCGTGTGGAGATGTCTCCCACTAAAAATGATGGATACTACACTTAAAAAAAAATATAAACAAAGCTTTAGGATGCGATTAATCACATCTGAGGAGAGTCCATTTCTCTCCATAGGCTCTAAAAGGATTCAAGACATCACTCGGTTTAAAATTTACAACGTTAGCATTTAATTGTGAGTGGATTAATCTCATCCTATATGTTGGCCAAGGTAAAAGAAGGTTTAAATTAATAGGCTAATCTGTGTGCGCATTGTCCTGCTGCTCGGCTGGTGCATCTGGCTCGTTTCTCTGAGCACGCTGCACCAAATAATGAGAATTCCAAATGAGAACTAATGCATCGCCTTGTGCCTTCTGCTTTCCATTAGCAGGACACTCACTGAGGCTTCTTTCCTAGGGATTTCAGGTTAAAACCTGTTTCATCTTCTTTCCTGTGCCTAAGTGCTGCCCTCCTCCGCACTGAGCGCTCAGGCATTTTGATGTCAACTTTCATGTCTCACTCCATCTACAGAAAACGCAGCATTTAGGACCAAGAAGCATGTGTGTGAGGACACTCAAATCAAAGTCCCCTATAAATAGAGCACATTGACTTTCATCATTTTCAGTCCATTCCTTCCCTTTTTAGAACAATTTCTGGACACATTATGCAAGCTGGAAGAACAGAAGCAAATTCCCTACTGGCTATTACTGTGTCTAGACTCATTCACTGACCTAGAATATGTCTTAATTGCCTCTCTTCTATCTGATGGGGAAAATATACTCCAACTTTTCCTGGCTGCGATCTTTGCCATGAAGTTTTCTAACTGACATCACAGCATTTAATGAAAAGCAGTTATACTGCATGTTCTCTGAGTTATGCAGAGCACTTACCACAGGCTTAACGTAATCCACAGGAAACTTCTGTCCATTTAAATGCTCGTTTGCAGGATTGCAGGGGTTTTTTTGGCTATCAAAGTAGTAGCTGCTACCTATGAATCTTATTACCTTTTACAATATACTCTGCTAGAATAAATAGGATAATTAGTTCAATTTACATCTATGTTTTCATCAGCATTGAGCATTTTTATGTTATGGAAAGGTTTAATTATCTTCAGATGTGTCCAGCTTCACAAATTGCCTGTAAATGTACAAGTTCACCAAGCATGTACCCTCACTGCATGCTCCGCACACAGAGAACCAGATGAAAATAAAATGGGGCCAGAGGTTGTGGTGTAACTTCTGCTATTATCATTTTTCAAGTGGAAAATTAATGTATCTTCTCTTAGTATTCCTCCCTGAACGCCCAGATGCAGCAGCCACTACACACCTCTGCAATGCAATTTTTAGAGTAACTGGTAAAGAATTGGAAAATCAAGGGGAAAAATCTGTGTTCACGTGATAGGTCTTAATTTGTAGAGAGCAACATCCCTCGCATCAAGCAACACACCGCGTGGATGCATCATTTTGGGATTAAAAGAGCCTAAGAAGCTTTTGGACCGCACGCTGCATCGAATTTGCGCTGCTGCGTCAGTGAGCACCGAAAGCCAAACGTATTAGTAGATTTAGCAGATCTCAGCGAGGATGCATTTCATTGATTACTTCCTGCTAATGAAATGTTATTTTAATCATTTAAAGTATTAATGCATCATTTGTACCAAGAATGTAGTAAAGAGGTATAGAGTACACGGTATAGCATGGGTCACTTACTGGATACAGTTATCTCTATGGAATTTCCAGTTTGAATAATAATTTTTGTAATGTTAACCTCTTCTATTCCAAACCCTTCCCTGTGTAATGCCCAATAGGAAAAGGAACTGAAAACTGCTTTTAAGAAGTCTCCCAGGTTTCCACACCAAAATAAAGCACGAGGACTTCACCGCTGCAAATGGGGTAACCCAGGGATGAAGTCCCTGTGCCAGTCGGGACGGACGGATGGACAGACTTACCACCTCCATTTAAAGTGCAGAAATTCACAGCATTAACTAATCTCCCTCAGACCTTAGCGATGGCACTTTAGGACTTTACAGGCCATTTGTGCACACAGAAAATGCAACAAAATATCCCCAAGCTGTATTATAATAAAAGCTTGAAATAAAACATGCCTTGTAGAATGAAATTTTTGTTCCTTTACTTAATACTCTTAATACTCTTTTCCATTCTTCCCACTACTATTTTTATTCTGCTCAAAACATGACTATCTTCAGGAACAACATGTTCATTGAAAGTATGAATGTTTCATTCATGGCCTTTGACAGCCTGAAAAAGAATTTTACCGCAGAATATACAGTTGTATATTTTCCCTCACCCGGCCCCATCATGAATAATACTCTTTCACACGAGGTTAAGTAATTTCCTGGAAAAATACGATGACTACAACCCCTTGGCTCTTCGTGTTTGTATTTTTTCCCTCACCATGTTCTCAAAACTGTATTCAATACTAAGGCAGCAAATCCCCAATCAGAGCTCCTTTGCTATCAGCGTTACCTACAAAAGGATTACACCAGAGGGGGTTCTGTTTCTAAGATTATATCTATATTGTTTGGGCAATTTGTCCATCTGCTGAACAGCATCCGGCTTCCTAAACTGAACCCTGAAACCATAAGGATAAACTCTGAACTTGATTTTCCACTGGAATAATTCAGTCTTAAGAACGATCCCGGGAAAATATGATCAACCAAAGTCTGTGACTGAAACACAAGGCGACTTCTTGTGGTTTCTGAAGGGCTGATGTGCATCGTTTTGATGTGCCAGCCTAAATCGTGTCACGCAATGCAACATAAAGACTCCTGCTGACAGTGGTACCCTGCTATGGATCTGGATGCAGAATCCTCATCCACTTCACTCAAACACCAGGACGTCTGTAAGCGGCAAATGTTGCAGCCCGATGCTCGGTGCTACACAGTAAAGAAGTATGCGAGAGATTCTTGGTTTAGATCTAATAGATTATATCCTAAAATACTTATTTTAAAACATTTTAACAATAATAATGTTAAGTATTGTGAAAAAATGCATGCAAAAGAATATTTTTAAAATATGGCTATATGAATGACTAATTTTGTTCCCTTTTTAACTAGTGTCCAATTTCCACTATAGATCACTAAATGAACATTTCATATTAATAAACTTGTAATAAACTTGTAATAAACTTGTTCCAAACATCATTCTGAAGAAGCTGCACCACAAATATGAAATGTTTGAATGTTTCAGTGCTTCAATAACAAAAGAAAGCCCTACACAGAGACCAGAATATCTAAAGGATTTTTCTGGTGTGCTGTAGTTCAGTACTGGGGGGAACAGGCTGAGATGACCCTTGAGATTTCTCCTCTTTCACTAATATGTAAAACACTTGGGTGATCTGTAGGGAACAGACAATCATCAAAAGTTTTACTGAGGAACGTTTTAAGCATTTTCTCACTTCTGGCCACAAAGCCATCAATTTACAAAGTTAATAAGCTATTTCTAAAGTGAATTTTGTTAGGTAAGTGGATGAAGCTGCTGTCCTCTTTCTAAACTGTGATGTTTTGCAGCATTGGCAGTAGGGGAAAAAAATATATATATAATTTAAGGCTTACTCCAGTGCAGCAGACTATGTGTGCGGGTTTAATTTTGAAAGAACAAAGCAGCGTTTGCAGCAATGGACTTTGTGCCAAGTTGAGCAGACAGATTCCAGCCAGATGCCACTTGCATCACCAGCTCAGCTCAACACACCAAGTCGCTGTGACAGGTACAGCCATGAAACACACACTAAAGCTTCTGCCACTGCAAGCCCCTTATGTGAGAAATGCCTTGACACAAACTGGAGGAATCACAGACTCACAGAATGTCAGGGGTTGGAAGGGCCCTGGAAAGCTCATCCAGCGCAATCCCCCCATGGAGCAGGAACACCCAGATGAGGTTACACAGGAAGGTGTCCAGGCGGGTTGGAATGTCTGCACAGAAGGAGACTCCACAACCCCCCTGGGCAGCCTGGGCCAGGCTCTGCCACCCTCACCAGGAACAAGTTTCTTCTCAAATTTAAGTGGAACCTCTTGTGTTCCAGTTTGAACCCATTACCCCTTGTCCTATCACTGGGTGTTACCAACAAGAGCCTGGCTCCATCCTCCTGACACTCACCCTTTAGATATCTGTAAACATGAATGAGGTCAACCCTCAGTCCCCTCTTGTCCAGCTCCAGAGCCCCAGCTCCCTCAGCCTTTCCTCACACGGGAGATGCTCCACTCCCTCCAGCATCTTGGTGGCTGCGCTGGACTCTCTCCAGCAGTTCCCTGTCCTGCTGGAACTGAGGGGCCACAACTGGACACAATATTCCAGGTGTGGTCTCCCCAGGGCAGAGCAGAGGGGCAGGAGAACCTCTCTGACCTACTGACCACCCCCTTCTAACCCACCCCAGGTACCATTGGCTTCCTGGCCACAAGGGCCCAGTGCTGGCTCATGGTCACCCTGCTGTCCCCAGGACCCCCAGGTCCCTTTCCCCTACGCTGCTCTCTAATAGGTCATTCCCCAACTCATACTGGAACCTGGGGTTGTTCCTACCCAGATTCAAGACTCTACACTTGCCCTTGTTCTATTTCATTAAATTTTCCCTGCCCAACTCTCCAGCCTGTCCAGGTCTCTGATGGCAGCACAGCCTCTGGTGTGTCAGCCACTCCTCCCAGCTTGGTGTCATCAGCAAACTTGCTGAAAGTCACTCTGTTCCCTCATCCAAATCATCAATTAATATATTAAATAATACCGGCCCCAGCACTGCCCCCTGAGGCACTGCACTAGATCCAGGCCTCAACTGGACTCTGCCCATTGACCACGACTCTCTGGCTTCTTCCCTTCAGCCAGTTCACAGTCACCTCACTACCCGCTCATCCAGACCGCACTCCCTCAGTTCAGCTGTGAGGATGCTGTGGGACACTGTGTCAAATGCTTTACTGAAGCCAAGGAGTTAAAGCTTTTTTCTCATTTTCTTTGGCAATTTGAAGTTTCACATTCACAGTAAGATGACAACAAATGCCATTTTCTAATATACATAAAGTATCTGAAACATGGGCAAATGGACAGTATAGCCACAATTACTATGTTTTTTACAGTAATTGACGATACTGTCCTAACGATGCTCACGTCTAATTGTTAAAATGAACTAATACTAGTGGAATTCAGCATGTGACATATCCAAGATAGATCTGATCTACCATAATCTTACCTTCTTTTTTCTTTAACTTTCAACATTCTGTGTCCTATCTTTCCTCTTCATATATTTTTCTAAATATAGGTTGATGTCTGCTAATGCTAACTTGCAATACATTCTGTTTTATGCTGAATTATAGCACTTCACTGCTGTGCAGCAAGAAAAAGGCACATTTCTTTCTGACAGTGGCAGAAAAGCTTGTTTGAGTATGAAGATGTAGCTGTTATAACTGGAATCTAATGCCCATGTTTCTGAACAACACAGAGGACAGTACAAATATTTAAATTCTTACTGGAAACTTTTTCTAGCTTGGACTTAAGAAGTTTAAACATGTATTTTGCTATCAGATTATCTTCAGGAAAAACATGGACATCTGGAGAGACACAATATTATAACATCTGCATGTTTCCCAAACTAGCATAGCAACTTGCAAATGGTTTTAAACATCTTAAGCCTGTTGTCCGTTTTGGAAATGTGTATTTAAGAATTAAAGTATCGTTCTGACGTGACGTTACTGAGTTCAAAACTCAATAGTTTTTCAGTTTAGCTTTTCTAAGGACTCTTGTTTTCATCCCGGTTCTGCATTTAGAGCTGAATATTTGACTCAAGGCCCCTCAGAAGTTGCCAGGTGACTGAAAGTCCAACCAAATAAGAAAAGCCCTTCTTGAAGATGAACTGAAAAGGGAAGCAAACACTATTTACTGACCTCACTGCTGCCTCAGCATGAATAAAGAGACCTTCAAACTACTCCACAAGTGTTTATTCAAAAAATAAATACCTTCTTTCTTTCAGTTTTGGCTTAGCCTTTGAACAACCTAACTGAGCAGCAAAATGGAGTATTAATGAGTTTGAGAACTTACACCTATGTGAGTTAGCTCCTCAAGAAAATAAACGTTTAAAATCACACTGTTCTGAAAAAACTATTATGTTGTTATGCTTCTCCAGATTAACTTTTTTGGAATGGGAGCTCAAGTGTCGTATTTTTGACATTTGCCTTTAATATCCTCATCCTAAAGTGGGTTATTAGGGAAATCAAGACAGAGAAAATTGCAGAGCAGATATCTGAAAAACAAAATCGGGAGCAGTAGAAGTAAAAATTAAAGAAAATCACAGCTCGAAGAACATAAATGGTGTTGCCAACGGGCAGGGTAGTATGATGTGGGTTGATGTCCCCAGCTTCAGGTAGGAGACCCATCAGGACATAAAGGAAGGACCAGAAGGATCAAGACCATTTCCAGAACTTTCCAGAGACGATGCCCAAGCCATGAGATGCGCTCACTGCTCTGCCGTGCCCAGACACACAGGGCTGCAGGGAGGAGAAATGGAGCACCCTGGCCTAGGGCATCGCTGGACATGCGAAACCAACTTATATGGTCCCTACCTTTAATTCCATCCGTACAAGAAACATTCTGCATGTTTTCAGGAAATTTTGATCAAAAATTCCCTAAAAAAACTTGAACAGCCCAGACTAAAAATTATTTTTAGCTGCAGAGAGATTTAAGACATTTTTTCTTTTGTTCTCAAAAATTTAACATTTCTAAAGCGTTCTTAAATTGACACTTTTGTATCCTTCAGTTACCAGCCTTGATTTCAACCACAAATGGGGTTCAAACAATCAGACAATTCTTTCTTATGCATGTTAAAACTTGAAACTCCGTTGTGAAGTAGGACGAGTTTCCGCAGCAGAACGCATTCTGAATTGGTGAGGTTTAACCTTTCTTCCTGCATTGCTTTTGTTGTCATGCCACCCTTTGTTTCCAAGGTAGCGGGAGCAAACAGGAACATGCACCGAGCCAATCTTGTGTGTTCTGTATGGACTCCCGTTATTCCTCTTACTCCAATCTGTTCTTTTGTGCAAAAAATACCACTGTTGAGTTCATATAAAATGACGATAGAAGAAACCAACTGCTAAGGGACTTTGTCTAAATCACTCCTAAGTGATAGCAAAAATCAAAGTCAATGAGTTAGAGGACTAAAACCACAATAGAAAGAGCTACAGAACCAACGGCTCAAAATTTGCAAAGAATAATACTGTGAAAAGTTCCATATGGGAAAACACATTTGTCAGCATTCAGGTAATGTGGCCGTGACAGCCCCGTAAATGGAATTCAGTGCACGAATCCCGCTGCTTCCCCCAATATTCTAAGGTCTTGATCGCATCTGAATTCTCCTTATTGGCAGAATATCTGCTGATTCCTGCCAGCTTCGAACAAGCAACCCACTACCCCCACATATGACAAAGAAAACTGGGGCAAACATTCAAATTTGACAGCTTGGTGGGGAAGGATAGAGGAAATAAATTAAGAGGCAAATATCTTCTCCTCCTCCTCTTCCATCACTCAGAAGAGCCGTGTCACACTGTACATTATGGCAACAGCCTCGTTTAATCACCTGGCACCCAAAACCAAGGCTGAAAGGCTATTGCAAAGAACACTCCTGACCCTGCCTAGATAGATGACTTGAAATAAACCCCATTTGTCTGCCAACAGTGTTCAGCTCTTCTGAGAACAGAACTTAGAAAATCATCTGTAGAGAATCAGACAAGTAACTGGATTGCAAGCACACAGTAACTTGGTTTTCTCTGAGGTCATTTCAGAAGTTTAAAATTTAATCTGGTAAAAAGCCTTTGAAAACTCTGCAGCAGGCTGAAGAGCACAGAGATGGCACCAAGTATTTTGTATTTCTGCCTATGCACAGACTGGAAACAATGCAAATCACCACTTTGATTTAGCTCACCAAATCTGAGACTAAAAAGAAAAGGCATGATCGGGAAAGGAGGGAGGGGAAGAACTTGCTGATCTCTGCACATTACATAGATGAGAAAAACATTTCCAAATTCTAAAGCACTTACACATGTGGTACATGACACTGTGTAGGAAGTGTTCTCAGTTTCACTTGTTTGGATCAAACACCGTTGTATTTGTCAAACAGTCGTCTATGGTACAATAGGATACGATCTGTTTCTGGGAACAAAACTCTTCAGAAGAGCAAACTTCAGAGCAGTTCAATGTCTTCCCCATTCCCAGCGCCAATTACAAAGCTGCCCGTCATTACTTTAAAATCAATTTTCCTGATGTATCCGACCAGATCTTTCCCCCTTTTCCACACACCTCTTACACGACACTATCTTCACCTTGCCCATAACACCCTCAACTGTTGGGAAATAACTGTCCTTCCTAAATTTCACAGTGAACTGCCTCATATTCACTTTCAAAACAGAATTTCGAACAGTTTCGTAATCTCCTTTTTTCCTCCCTCCCCTAATTACTTTTGCAACTCAATATTTTTATTCACAATTTTCCTGTAGTATTTTCTTTTCCTGTATTAAACTGTCAAAACAACTTGACATACAGCTGGAAATACACCACGCCAAATTAAGTCATTCTAATGATGTCATGCCTTAGAATTTCATCAGATAGAAATGATATTAAAATAACCAAGTTTCCAATGTATGTTTAGTATTCATCTAATTTCATTTTGGATGCGATTTCAAAGAATTGTCCAGACTGCAATGCCAACCACAATCCCTATTTAGTTTGTGTTGCCTCAAGAAGCAGAAGCCCAGTCGGCACCAGATAAAGCCAATTCCATAGGAAGCAGAACACTGATTTTGTCTTTTCACATGAATATGGACAATCCCAACAGTATGCATTCCACTTAATACTAACTAGGAAACATTATGTAAGTCTGTTTAAAATATTCAAATGAAGTTTTGTTACATTTTTATTTAGAGCTAGAACATATGATCAGCCTTGCATCACCAAACTACCTAATTAGCCATCTGCTTCTCGAAATTTGGTTAAATACGTATTATATACTTCTAACAAAAGTGTATTTTATCATCCCATGTAGTCTTCTCTAATCGTATTAAAGCCTATGACCAATGAAATCTTCTCTGTCTGAAGAGCTATTGGGAAACCAGACATCTCCAACAACTTGCAACAATTTCTTGAGCGCCAGGAAGAAATATCAAACACAACAACCACCCACACCAACCCAGCCTATAGGCTTTTGCTCAATAACGAAGTCCATCCTACTGCTTTCATTTCAACCTTCACGACGACACCGAGCTATTTCTTGATTTCTTTTGATTCTTCTCTCAAGACACGAGGACTTGGAGCACCAGGAGCACCAAATTACACAAAATTTGTATTTTCAGAAATTACCTGTGACAAGTATCAAAGAGCACTGAGCAGTGAATCTTTTTTTAATGGCTGTAGGACCAAGACTGCAAACAGAACTAGCAAATCCTTTCTATGCTGGGGTAACTCTGTGCCCACCAACCGGACTGACCATAAAACAAAACGTCTGCAGTTGTTGAACTGGTCGGAAAGGAGTAATAACGCATTCTGCCTAAATGTAGTCAGACAATATAGATAATATCTGAAGCATTTTCTTCAACAGCCCCCGCTCCGTTTCTTCTAGGAGTGGCAGTTGTGGGGAGCAAAGGCTCTTATCTCCAGGCTGAAGTTTCTCTTTCCGCTTTGCTGCTCCACTGATCTCTTCACCAGCAAGGGACCATTAGAGCTCAGCCAAACCAGCACAACGGGCCTAATGCTATTAGGCAGACAATCCAATTAAGCCATTTCCAAGTAGTGTTTGTCATTAAAGAGAGCTGTAAGTGAACAGTAAGCATGCCCGTATCTGAAAACCAGTAATGCGAATTTTCTAGAAATAGTTCTGCCAAGGCTTTTAGCTCCATGTATTAAGAACCACGAAGATATAGTTTCAGAATATTTGTATTTTTAATAGCGAGAAGTATGATAAATTACCTTTTTTTTTTGTGATTATACAATGCAGTTTGGTCACAATTAACACACAGTAAAAAAAGTGCTGACACACATACACACAACTTTGCCAAAATTCTACTGATGTTTCATGTCAATTATTCTGTAATACACGTAATCCCAAAACTAACTTAAACTACATTCCCAGTAGTCACACTTGCACATAGATCACTACAGTACCTAGTTCGCTTCTTAAGAATATTGGTTTTCTCTAATTTATACTTCCAATAATATGACCAAAAGGAGTTGGCTAAGCTACTCATCTGGCCAAAAGGTTATCATGGCAGAAAACAGCAGAAGCCACACAATGGTGTATTTTTATTTTTGCTTATATCTAATAAAATGGGAAGAGCAGAACTCAGAGAGGAGACACACATACATGTGCAAAGTCACTGGCTGAGCTAGTATCTTATTGCTAGCTTCATTATGATCACATATTAATATTAATAGAGATTGTAAGCCAGCTCAGTACTTAAGGGTAATTCGGGCAACAGATATACATTCTTTGCCAAGTAAACTTTAAAGAGCTGGGGAAGACAGGAGAGAAGAATTATTTTCTCTTAAGGAGAGATTCTATGGCATATATATTAAAGTAAAAATCAAATCCAACCAAACAAAAAACCCACCACACACACACACAAACACTCAAAACCAAACACCAAAACCTTTTAATCACAGGTAAATTTTTAACCATTAAGACAAAACACAAATTGTCTTAAGTACCTCCTGCCTGGAAAACGTGAACATCAGTTTCATTACTTATAATTTCCACTAATTTGAGCTTCAACGTATTGCTTCAAGTTTGTGTTGAAGAGATGGAAGGGATGTGCATTTAATTTCATTAACGAAATAATTTTGCAAATGCAGTCGGTATTGATTATTTAGGACACCAAAGCTGCCAATGGACATTGTGCAACCTGAGAGTCAGAGATGAGCGGCAGCAATGAAGTTATTTAGAAGACAACAGGAGAGAGGGGAGAACAAGCGAATTTAGCCAAATCCTGACACACTTCCAAGAAATAAACACAAAAACCTGATCTCGTGATCAAATCTCATCTGCAAATTCTGTCAGTTCTTGGAGCAAGAAAAGATGACTGAATAACACTTGAATCACAAACCTGTGTTTTTAATGGATCCACCAATGTCGGTGTCTGTATTAAGTATTTCAAACCCAAATACTGAGCCATGAGTCACCTAAATCAGGAGTAGCTGCCTCTTTGTCTTCTGTAACTCACGCATTGCGAGAGAGAAATCACGATGTTGATCGCAAGGGCCTCTGTGCTCTGAAATTCAGCGTGCGAGTAAACAGCTAAGAGGGAATGTTTTCATCACACACCATGAGAAATGCCACATAGAAAAGCAGTTTTGAGAAATACGGGTGCAGCTGCAAAAGCAGCTTACAGAGCTTAGGCCAGTATTTCTAATGAACCAGCAACCTAAATCTGCAGCCCTCCTCAATACACCCGTTACAATATTTTCTGTTCGACTTCATAGAAAGCAATGACAGCTAATGTAAAAAACAACAAAACAAACACAACAACAACAACAACAACAAAACATACTTCTTCAGGGATATAAAACAGAGCACAGATTTATGAAGTATTTTGCCCACAATTTTCAAATTCTCAGGACAAACCAGGAGTTCGACAGCTTTATAAGAGTTCTGACTGTTTTTAGCAGTTTTCTTACACCACCAGCCCAGTTGTATTGACCAAGAAGCAGGAGGATCAGACTGGGCCAGCCAAGCAATGTGTCACAACAAGGGACATTCCAACCGGGTAGTGAAGGGAGTATTTCCCCACTGAAGGTGATCAAACACCAGAACAGCGATGCTTTGCCACCCGGAGAGGCTGAGAAATCTCCATCCTTGGGGATATTCCAACTCCAAGCAGCCACAGCCTTGAGCAAAGCGACTAAACCTCAAAGCTGAGCCAGACTAAATGACCTCCAGAGGTCCCTTCCATTTATTCGGTGTTTCTATTCCACATCACAGTTTCATGGAAAAGTGAGAGGTGGGGTTGGGGGGGAACAGTTTCCTCTCAAAATACTCTGCAGCTTTAAGGCAGTGTGATTCAAAAGGTCAGGTTATTAGTTGGGGAAAGGAAAGAAATGTCACGGCCTACTTTCGTTACCGCCCACTGCAACTTCACAGTTGACTGATATTCACAAAGACTAGGAGTTAGATAGAAGCTTAATCTTGAGCTTCTGCTGACAGTGTTGCCTGTTCTAGTTGCTTATCTATTAATTAGAGAAGATGGTAATAGCACAATAATGCAGTTCAGTTGTAATCTTAGATCATTCACCAGCTCCCTTTTTTTTAATATAATTACTATTAAACATCACCAGCACATACTAGCACCGCCTGTAGTGTCATAAAACAGCTGAAAAGGTCAGAAAAAATATTAGTGACTGGATATGGTGAAGAGCTGGTATCACTGCAGTCCATTTTAGCGCAGTGGTACGATATGGCACGGACCCCTGCACTGAGCACATAGGGCACAGCACCAGCAAGGAGCTGCCTGGATTTGGGGCAGCAGTGCTTATCAACTGACATGAGAATGCCACCTTTTGTCCTCATTACCGGCCTCAGTTTTAACTTTTTCGTGGCTATTGTCAGGGAATAGTAGGGTAGCATGTCACCCATAAGCCAGAGGCTTAAGCTGCTCTAAACCCATAAGCTGCTCTAAACCATCACACGCTCCACACTTGCAAGAACGGCCAAAACTTAGAGGTAGAAATATCCTCAGAGCACACCGCTCTGTTTCGGACAATTCAGAAAGGTATTTCCTTAGGGAACGCTGATAAAAACTTCACTAAAGGGCAACATGCAGCATCAACTGCATGGCAACAGTCAACCAAAGGATTTATTCTTGTTCCATGTAGATTTCTATACAACTTCCATACATAAAAAGGGCCATTACCTGTTATTGCAGATTACTGACTTTCCAGCCAAGCATGGCATGGCCTGATGTCGCTTCCAAAGGCTGCAAGCAGCAGAAATGGCCTTGTTTGTTTTTATCCGTGCTCCCCACCACCCTCACCACAACATTTACATTTAAGAGATATTAGCAGATGCAAATATATACAGTTTTAAGTCAAGCATAACAAACTACAAAACATTAATAAGAAAATAAGACTGCGTGGCATACCCATGAGGGGATACACCATATTCTTGACAACACAACTACATAAAAAGACAGCAATTATATTCTTTCAAAACAAATGCAAAAACTGCTTGCAATTAAAAATAAGTACACCAGAGCATCCTCCTGTTTCCAGCTTCCTGTGTCTCCAAAGAAAGGTCTTGGTTGTGCTATAAACACCATACCCAGGAAAATTAATACATATGAAGAGTGTGAATGCTGCCACAACTGATTGTGATAATGGCTACAAAGGAACCTGAGCAAAATACACCTTAGGACACACTTAAGTGACTGCAGCTCAACGCAGTCCTTAACAATTAGAGAATATACCACTTCAATTAGCCAAGGAAAAACTGATTGCAGAACATTAAAAACTTTAAGAACTGTTTTTGATCGCCTAAACTTTTCTGACTAGTTGATGATTACTAATTATTTCAAGCTCCAAACGCAACTGATTACACAACTGTGTTCACGGCTTGAACAAGGAAATGAATCCACACTCCTGACCCCCATCATGTTGCAGCGTTTAGCTCCATTTTCTTATTTTAAAGTCAGTCTACCAGTTTTTCCCAGGTCATTTTTCAAAGAGCTAAAGAAGAAAGGAAAGAAAAAAAAATAGAAGAAAAAAGATCATTGCACATGTTTTTATTCTATTACACTGACTCTCAGGTTTGAAACACAAATGGTTCAAAACGTTTCAGTCATTACTTTCTGTTTAACAAATAATGATTTCTCTCTGTGTCCCTAATGGAGCCTGAAATTAAAATGGATTTTTAGCTGATGATCTGTTCATACGCTGGTGCCATCGACACCGTTGGCTCTGGGAACACAGTTCGTTCTCACGCTCCATGACACGGGGGCTCACGGAAACCCCCGAGTCCCAAACACACCCCAACACCAACACTGGTGCCATCAACACCGTTGGCTTTGGGAAGACAGTTCGTCCCCGCACTCCGTGACACGGGGGCTCATGGAAACCTCCGAGTCCCAAACACACCCCAACACCAACACTGGTGCCATCGACACTGTTGGCTTTAGGAAGACAGTTCGTCCCCACGCTCCATGAAACGGGGGCTCATGGAAACCTCCGAGTCCCAAACACACCCCAACACCAACACTGGTGCCATCGACACTGTTGGCTCTGGGAACACAGTCCGTCCCCATGCTCCGTGACACGGGGGCTCACGGAAACCCCCCGAGTCCCAAACACACCCCAACACCAACCAGACACAAAGCCCAAGACTCTCCAGGACTTCACTCATTTGGCTTATAAACCTGAAATTAGGTCAGCCTTGGAATCCACCTACCTCTGCTACTGAAGGTGATGGTTTATCACACTAATTAGGGTTGAATCCTCACACTGGTTGAGTTTCTTTGAAATACCTTAAATACACTGCAAGTATTGGAGCCCGCTTGTACAACAGAGAACCCGAGCAGCTTTATCACAAGCGATGCTGCAGTTCTCCTACAAATCACTGCCAAATCCTGCATTATTTTCAGACACCTCTAGTGCAGGTAAGTAAAATACAATAGCTTGCCTGAAGGCAACTGCACCACGTCTGCAACTTATAAGCTTGGTCTAGGAAAACAGTCCCTATATAATACAGTCAACGCTTCCTGAGGCCTTGATTTCAGTGTAGGAGATGCAGGGCAATTCCTTTTCAAATATTGCATTTAAAAAAACGGCCCAGAGTTTTGCTACTGCATCTCTAATGTGTGCAATGGGTTGAAATGTCTGCACCTCTAAATGCAGAGCTCTTAAAAAAAATAAATACACACATATATATAGGAATATATATAATATTCCCTGAAACAACTTACAGAGGAAATAAGATTGCGGGTAAAAAAACCAACACTCCAGCAAACTGTTTCAATCCTATCCATGTTTTTTGCACAAAGAAGTGAGTCTTTAGACAACCACGCTCCTCCCTCCCCGCACACCCATCAATTAGGAATTCATACCTAGGGGCCAGACTCATTTGAGGTCTAGTTGGTATAAGAAACGAAAGGGCTGAAAAAAAATCAGCAAGAAAACATCAAAGCCTAATTAAGGAGCACGCTGTACTCTAACGAACATGAAATAACTTCAAATACGGACTTTCAGCATCTCTGTACGTGGTTTTGACAAGTTCATGACACATCTTTATGCCCAAAATTGTCCTACAAATTAAGGAAGGTATTTATTTTCCTTAGAAGACCCAAAATAAATCAGTCAGGAGACAAATACATGCAGCTTTCACCTGCCTACAAGACTGTTAAATGAATAACCAGTGCCATTGCTCTGGAAAAAGGCTACATAGCAAGACAAAAATGAAAGAAAAAGTGACATAAATAAGAAAGGTTTATCACAAAACAGAACATACATAGAGACAGTAAACCTTCTTAAGTCATGCAGATTGTCTGGTCTTGTTCCTAATGGCCTGATTTTAAGAATTTAATCCAGAATATACCTCCTTTCTCCAAAAGAGGTTGGTCAGGCTAATGCCAGGGCAGCTCCACAGATGGGAAGAGCAGATCCCCTGAAAACAAGCTGGAAAATGAAACCCGTGTCACAGGGGCCAACTATTTTACAAATAACATCTAACATTCTCCATTAAAACTAAGCAGTTTATCACAGGATTACAAGAAGATTACTGAAATGCATCATATATTAAAAAACAAACAAACAACAGCGTCCAGAACAGATTTTGACCCAGTGACAGCCTGTGCAGGAACAACAAAAGCACCACCCTACAAAATTTAGTAGAAAGCTTAGAGCCTTTTTACTCATACTTGAGCCTTCATATCATATTTTTATATTTCCACTAATATAGCAGCTTCTATACATTACATTAATAGGATTTCTGTTTCAATTATTTCTTTCTATCTCATATTATCAGCACCTACTAGCTCAATAAAAACTTATTAGCTGAATATAGCGAAAACCTACTTAGTTAGGAACAGAGAACTGAAAAGAACCTCCAAGGGTAATTGAATGCAGCTTCTTGCTCCTCCTGACAACCAGGACACGATTCTTTTCAGAAGGTCACATTAAAATCACTCGGTTTCTTAGGCTATTGATCTGTGGAAAGCTGGTCCAGGACAACCGCCTTCCAACAATCAACATCTGCAATTTCATCTTATTAACAACAAATATTTACCTATTTGTCCTTGGATTCACACGAGATCACTGTCACAAATTACATAAGTATTTCTGAGATGAGAATGCATTCTAAGTGAAAAAGAATCACACAGAATCCCAGAGTGTCAGGGGTTGGAAGGGACCTGGAAAGCTCATCCAGTGCAATCCCCCCATGGAGCAGGAACACCCAGATGAGGTTACACAGGAAGGTGTCCAGGCGGGTTGGAATGTCTGCACAGAAGGAGACTCCACAACCCCCCTGGGCAGCCTGGGCCAGGCTCTGCCACCCTCACTGGGAACAAGTTTCTTCTCAAATTTAAGAGGAACCCCTTGTGTTCCAGTTTGAACCCATTACCCCTTGTCCTATCACTGGTTGTCACCGAAAAGAGCCTGGCTCCATCCTCCTGACACTCCCCCTTTAGATATCTGTAAACATGAATGAGTCCCCCCTCAGTCTCCTCTTGTCCAGCTCCAGAGCCCCAGCTCCCTCAGCCTTTCCTCACACGGGAGATGCTCCACTCCCTTCAGCATCTTGGTGGCTGCGCTGGACTCTCTCCAGCAGTTCCCTGTCCTGCTGGAACTGAGGGGCCACAGCTGGACACAATATTCCAGGTGTGGTCTCCCCAGGGCAGAGCAGAGGGGCAGGAGAACCTCTCTGACCTACTGACCACCCCCTTCTAACCCACCCCAGGTACCATTGGCTTCCTGGCCACAAGGGCCCAGTGCTGGCTCATGCTCATCCTGCACTTTTGCCTGTTTAAAACTTCCTCTATTAAACACTGGCATGGAATTCCACTTACATTTCACAGTGAAAAATACAAAGACAATAATTAAGTTTTCCATTTAATGCTGCCTTAGTCTTCTTACATCACATAAAGATATTAATAGAGGCCCTAAAAATAAGCGTCACACAGAACAGCCAAGAGAGATACCCAATACTCAACAAAACAGGCAAGGGGATGAGCACCACAGCTATTTTTAGCAAGAACAAAACTTTATTTTAAATAGGAGTTGAAAGACGGGTTAATTTTGTGGGAAAATGAACAGGTTGAAAACAAGGTATATCAAATATTTGCAGTATTTGAATGGTGAAATGTATCACTTGTAGGCCACCCAGCAAGTGCATCAGAGAGGAGGAGAAGCTACAGTTATAACTAATTTTTTATATAAACATAAATGTATCTATATTCAACCATTTTATATATATATATATATATATATGTTTATATATATATATATATATATAAATTTATCACAGGGTCAAAAACAGGGGTTAATCAACAAAATCTAATACAAAGGAAATCTTCGCTTCTAAACATTTGTAAGGCTTTGATGTTATTTGAAATTAAAACACGGAATCAATTAATAAATTGATAAATATCAGAATTTTAAAAACTACAGTTTTGGGGGGAAATGTGTCTCTTCTAATGTGACTCAAGTTTCATCCCATCACGATTTCAAAGGAATGTTAGTTCAGTCTCACATGCTATAATTGCACAATAACCTGCATATAAATAAACCCTGAAAAATTACAAAAAAAGGGATGAGAGATGACAGCACACAGTTTAACTACTTAACCTTAAAGACAACTGGTGAGTTTATTGTCTGGATTTGGGCACAGAATAAAAACTCCAGCTGTGAAATATTCTACCTAAATATAAATTATTCTCTAGCAAAAATTAGAATTCTATAGCAAATTTCTGAAACACTTTGAAGACAAAGTGAGCTCCAACAACACTTGGTTAGGAATTTAACTACCCAGCACCTCAGTTTCTGTACATGACTAAGACACCAGAAAAATCAATCACAGCAGGAACGGACCTTGGGAACTTTTCCACAAACAGAGTGATAACAATTCAGAACTCAAAGCCTATTTGCAAGTCGCAATGTATAGCGCTTATTATCATCACTATTAAACTCAGGATAAGTAATCTTTAATTGTCATAACATTCCTGACGTAACTTACAGGGTAACTGACAAAAAGGTAAGAAAGGAAAACATTTACATGGGGAAAAAAAAGCAAGTGGTAGATTTCAAACAATACATTGTAGAGAACACGTAGTTCAGTCCAATATTTAATGATTTCCAACAACCAATGGCTCTGAGAGTGTTAACAGGAGTGAAATAAGGTGGTTTATATAATGTTTTTCATTCTATAAATGGAACACTTAACCCTGTAAATAATCCATTGGAATTTTTAACAAGGAGGAAGCACGAGATGACACACACAGGTACGGATCACCCAGGACAGAAGCAAACATTCCATGTCCCAAGGAGAGCTTATCTGGTACCAAGATGAGGCTGGCAGTAGCAACAGCCCTTAGTTAATTATTTCTAAATAGTAATAATTAATGTCTGGGCAGGTGGAGTTTGCTGAATATCTTGCGTAGGAAGATCTGCAAAGTCTCACCACTTAGAACACAAAGTATGTTTCCCTTGGCAGAGGTGCTCTGCGACCAACAGTGAGAAATTCTCCTTACAAGCCGAAAACGGCATGGCTCGAAAGCGGCCGTTCCCTGAGCTTTGAAGCATTTTATTTAAATAAGAGAAACAAAATAGACGAGGTAAGCATTGTTGTCATCTTTCAGATTCTTATCTGTACTTTAAAGGAACAAAAAGCAAAGCAACTGAGGGCTGGGGGCAACGCTGCCCAAACTGCCATAAGCAGCGCTAAGATCTGCCCCGGGTCTGACAGAGTGTGGGCACATTGGGGGACCCCGACACAACTGGGGACCCCTGGCAGAGCCACCCAGGGCACAAGGTCCAGCATTGCTGGGCTTTCCAAGGCTCCTGAGCTCCTGGGGCAGGTTCCCAGCCCGCCGAACGCCGCGCCGATACTGATACCGGCACGGCTGATAAGGTCAAACCGCCGCTCCAGAAGCTGCCATCGCCGCGGGAAACGCGGCGCATACACACGGGCACCTCTCCCAGCGAAACACGAGGTAATATCACAGCGTTTCATCAGTACGGCTCGAAGGGATTCGTCAGTTTGGGGCTGCTTTGATTTCACAGTCATCTGCTATTGCTGTGAAGTATTTCAGCTGTATCCACCACATCCAGCAACCAAAGCGCACTCGCTGCACAGCACCAGGCTGCTCACACAGCCCCCTCCTCTGACGAACACAACACACAATTCTGCTCAGGTACGTTAAACCTGAACCTGTCCCGACACACTGAATGCCCCATGAAGAGTGACAAGAGTTTTCCTACATCACACATCATTAAAGTTCCTCCTCCTTCTAATCCAGCCATAAATAAAAGTCTGCAATGTCACAATATACAGGGTAGGGGTTCCTGCATTATTTTTAGCCCAGACCAGCTGGCTGTTGTAGATCAGAGTGTGATTTCTTGAGAGTAATAAAAGAAAATGAAACTGATGGTAAAGCAAGGAAAAAGATGGAGGTCACAGGGCATTTCATTACAAATTGATCACTAATTATAATATTTAATGACTACATTCAGCATTTAAAGAACAAAAAAAACTTCTTTCATAATATCTTTCTAAAATATTCATTGTGTGTGCTAAAATGCTAGTGGCAAAGCAAAATGATAGAAGCCAAAAGATCCTGCCATTTACTAATGGCATTTTTGATCCAAGTTCTATCATACAAGGCTTTAGTGAAATTAAATAGCACAGGCTACTTTTCACTTATTGCTAATAATAAAATATGAGCAACTGAAAAAAATAAAGGTCTTCCTAATGACTCATCATGAAGGAAATACTCCATTTAAAATAAATCTCAATAGTGAAAAAGTGGTGAAACACAAACCTGAAATTTTTCACATGCATTTTGAACTTTTTCACATGCATTTTTCACGACATCCTGTGAGAGTTTGAGTTTCCTGGAATACATTCCTCCTCCACGCTTGACATTCACAGTGTTCTAAAAACACAGCAGACCTGCAGCAAAGCGCAAACCCAGCTGTCTGCGCACTCCAGGAACTCTCCGCTTTCTGTTCGTTTCCTTCTCCTATGTTTTCACATGAAAAATTAACGCAATGGCCTAAATTCAGGGCAGATAAACTCCTGCCAGGCACAAATCCCTCGCGGGGTGGGAGAGAAATGGCCCACACGAGTTTCAGTCCAGCAGGTGGAACCACCTGGAACGGGGCACGACAAGCTCAGGCTTAACCGCGGTCCCAGCAAAGCCCGGCTGGAACGGCAGCGTCTGCCATCTCCAAAATAACTCTGTACCCCCCCTCGAGCTTGGGAGCTGCTAAACTAGAAAGAATCTGACTCAAATTGAGGGTGAAAAAAGAGCTGAAGATGAAACAGGTGTTCCAGGATGAAAGATGCGAGGTCAACAAGAGCAAACACTTCTGCAACTGAGAAGGTTTATAGGTAGGTTTAATCTGGGGGTTTAATACATCTCTGTTTCATTCCATCAGCTTCAAACAAGGAAACATCCCAAAGATGGTGATAGCACGCTGAATTTGTTGCTATCTGCAGAAATTAGTTACTATAAATAGTTTTTCCAGGCTTTTTAAGACACAGCTGTACCAAGTTTCCACCAGAATCAAAATCGCTAAGACATCAATTTGCTGCATCATTGTCTATTCAACAAAGGTTGTGACAGTTTCCCACCACCATCCTATTTTTGCTCGTCACACATTTTAATCTTATTATCTTTAAAGATGGAACACCATCTGCAACAAGCTTTTGAAATGCTTCTTCTCTATAAACAGCATCCGGTGATGATAACAAGATTCTCTTGGTATGACTGGATAAAATTCTGCTGTGTTAATCATGACCCAAACCCAGTGCCAGGGGCTAGAAGGAGGATGCTAAATTTCAGAAATATAGTACAAACCGCACTCCAACCTTAACGTATTTTCACCTCTTCAGCCCTTACACGTAGCCTTTCAGCTGCAAACAGTGATTTAACAAAGTCTGGCTAGTAGACACTATTGGTATCCATAATGATTTGCAAAAACCCCCTCAGACCTGCAGATTTCCCAAGTTAAACCCTGCAATGGCCTAAAGCAGAGGAAGCAGTACACTGACTTTCCAACCTAAATATAAAATAAGTCTGAAATCCGATTTAAATTCACACCTGTCAAGTGAGTGATAAAATGGCAACACTGAAGCAGCGACAAGCTCGGGTCTGGCATGGGCAGGGTTGTTGTGATTTACAGAAACTCATCATCGCGCTGAATTAATGCCAGCGAAGTGGATGATCTTCAGAACAGGGAGCAAGCAGCCATCGAGAAAGGTATCCCTTGTGCACTTGTTCTCATTTAAACAACGCTTGAGTTATGTAGCGTCTTACAGAAGGCAAAAGAGGTTTAGAAGAGAATACACATCCCCACCAGAAACCTGAACAGAACGGTGAGATAACGTAGCTCATTCATCACATATAACAAGTTATAAAAATAATTCCTCCTTGAAGCCCAAGTTAAGTGACTCTGCTTCCAGACACTGACCTCCTCTATAATATTCTGCTTGAAAAACCGCAGGTTCCCCCCAGGCAAAACAACCTGATTGTGCGGAATAAAGCGCGAGGGCAAACCCAGGAGCAGCTCTGCTGGGGAACACAGAGCCCGGTCCCCGCTCCCAGCCGCTCTGCTCTCAGCCTGACTCAGCCCTTTCATACCCACTCCTGAGGACAAGGATTCTTGTACAGCATCAATACATCTCCGCACAAGGCTCTGTACAGCAAGGATGAAAAACAGCCCTGTCTTACACATTTATCTCTTGTCCTCGATTCTGATACAATCTGTGTAATCTAAGCACTGCTAAATGTCACTGGTTTCCAGGTGGAGACAATATGAGTCTAACACACAAAGGAGGCTCAATGCAATGAGATTTTTAATATTTTGCAGAGCCTTAAGTCAATGATAGAAAAGCAGAGTGTGATTGTCTAAAGACAATATTTAGGGGGGAAAAAAAAAAGCCAGAGCTATTTAGTTCCGAGTCCAACAAGCATGTTATGATCTGCAAGACCATGTGCGAAAAGAAAGCCTAAGGGTATGCACACACAGGTAATCAGCAAAGCTACAACATGTGGATCTCTGATAACTTTCTGCCCTTTAAACGTATCAGTAATCTATAAGTAAAATTTGTGTTATCAGAGATCTTGGTATTTTCTCAGGAGACAGCATGCAGATTTTTTAACCCTAGAATAAAGCACCACCTTCCCAAACGGCTCTTTTCATAAAACTAATTCGGAGAAACAGGCCCAATTTTAAAAAACCACCAGACTAGTTCAGTGCGTTCTCCTGGAGAAAGCGTAGAGTTCCCATCAACACAAAACCCATTTGGACACAGCTGCTGCGAAGCCGAGAAAACTTTGACATTTTAAATTGTTCAATAGAATCTTTGTGTGAACTGGTCTCACGAGACAACTTAACGACTAGGACATAAAGAGAGAGGTTTCCACATCCCAACTCGACTTGAAAGCAATTCACATTTTAAACCCAGCACTGACTAATTTTAGAACTATTATGCAGATGCTACACGTGTTCCCTAATAACCCGTGTTCTACCTCTCCTACAACCAAGCTCCAAAAGCTGCATTAGCAAAAAGATTCTTCTATTTTCAGCCTGAAATTTTTGAAGGACTCATTACCGAGAGTGCTGAAAGTAAGTGATGCTTTATCCTGCGTTACCAAGTAATACAGAACTCATTATCTTCCTTCAGGGCTTCCACTCCAAGTGCCACATCAACGCTTCGCAAGGTTCTGGTGCGGTAATTGCCACTCGCATTTAACAACAGGTACGTGGGGCTCGTGGCACTTTGTGCAGAGAGAGCAGGACATGGTGAGGAAGGGAAAAGGCTGGAGCACTTTATCAGGGATACGTAATCGGCAACTTCAGAATTAGGACACGCTGTTATAAAACGCAGCAGGACATCCATTTCTAAGAGCCGACATGTGGCCTTGAACAGCATCCTCATGGCAACATGGATTATGCCATTAGAACAAATTAATAAAATATCAAAGTCGAGAGCTAAGCAAATGTTAAAGGGTTGATTCATAGTCTTAATGCTTTCCTTTGGAATGCAGAGATTAAGGCAGCATTCCTTCAAAAATAAGGAGGCAATACATCCGGTGAGGACTAAATATGAAATTATAAGCAACAAAAACCTGTAAGCTTTAACTTTTGAAAAGCCACATGTGCATTTAGGCTACTGCCCACCAAGCTTCACACAGGTACATTTCACACGGGCAGAAAACGCAAATAAACTACAGAATTCTCTTATGCAATAGTCAGAGAATCAAAACAGCTGGAGTGAAGCCACACGAACCCGAGTTGGACAAGGTCTGCTCGGGGTTCTGAACAGAGCCCATTGACACGGGCTGCGCTCGCTGCCCGGCACAGCTGGGTCTAACCCAACCCTCGTTCAAGTAGTGCCTTCCCCGTCCTGCTTCACAAAAGATGTAAACACATTTCCAACAGATGCGTCTTGTACTCCAGTAATTTGGTGGTATTTGCTGACGGCTGGTTAACACAAAAGCTGTGGCTGGTTGATCCAAAGATTGCATCTGTTACCCTGCGTCTCACCAGCAGGGCAGGACCAATTTCTAACTGCAGAAAGAGATACCATCGAAGAATAAATTATTCTGCTTTTAAGCTTCGACCTAGGGATAATTAATTTTCCCAGGAAATGGGAGCTAGAATTAAGGGTTCCAGTTTTCCAAAATATGCTGTAAAAGGGAAAAATGAAATTATTTCCCACAGTATATCTGTTTTATACACGCGCGGGGATGAAGGCATTCTACAAGTCAGCTAGGAAGTAAGGGTTGCATCTTGTCACTACTGCTTCTTCATTACTACTAGGAGACGTGCATACGTTTATTTTTTTTGCATGAGGTATATATTATACCCAATGATTGTTTCAGATGGCATTTATAGCTCTGTCCTCACCTACAGCCATAACTAGCACGATCTAAATTGTATCAACTATTTATACTACAACATTTTTACGTAAAATTTTAAGAGATATTATCATGCTATTAAATTGAAATTTCAATACTAAGCCCAAACAAATAATTTCCACTTCAAATAAACCAAACATATGGAAAGTGACAGCACAATATGTGCACATCTCAGCACACCCAGTGCCTCGCCAGGTTACTAATCCTTTTGTATCAAGGGCACCTCACTTTACTAAGTATTAACACTGAATTCTACACATTATGAGGCTTCAGTTATTCACAGGATCTCTGCACTGCAAATAAAAATACGTATTAAAGCCTACACTATTAACCACAGACTAAGGTCAGATCCCAACTGTTGTTCCATGTAGAACAACAATAACAGACGCGCATTGACCGCGATCCTGATGCATTCATACAAAGCAGCTTGCAAAATCCAGGCTTTAAAACATTAAGAACATTTATTAGCTGCACATTAATACAATCCTACACTCTTACAAAGAATGTCCTTGAGCACAGACCTGACCTGGACTGTGTTCGGGAGGCTCGGCAAGGACGTGGTTGTGGTACCTGCTGGCCAGCCCAGTTTCCATTCCCTACACTTCACACTTGATGGTTCTAAAATTAACCCCACTGATTTTGTCAACAATTTCCTTTTCATTTTGCCATGTTAAATGTCAAAGGATCCACGTGTCTGACGCTGCCCTTTTAATTATTACAACAAAAGCTTAAAGATGATAGCACACACACCCCCCTCCCTTCAAAGCAAGCTCAATCAAACACAGACAATTCAAAGGTCAATATCTGCATAAGTTGAATAAAAACCAAGAAGGAGCAAGATTTAATAAAAATTTAATTCTGCAGTAAGTTCTACAATTAGTACTCTTTCTAATGTACTGATATAAATTACAAAATGAGCTCCATAGATAGTGTTTAGGACTTCATGAAAATTTACTGAGCATATTTATCATTCATTTTTTTTCAGAAAGCTTGCTTAGAGAAACCTGCATAAACCCCGTTAGACCTCCCTAATGCATTAATGGTATACGACAAAGCCTTTTATTCCCTTCAACAATCTTCAGCTACACATT
This sequence comes from Columba livia, assembly GCF_036013475.1. Lineage (NCBI taxonomy): Eukaryota > Metazoa > Chordata > Aves > Columbiformes > Columbidae > Columba > Columba livia. Next base: position 11,117,426 of record NC_088619.1, read on the forward strand.
TACTTAAACAATCAATACTCCAAGACCGAGGTGTCCATAAATTCACAGCCTTGCATCAATGAATTTGTTCACTCAGTTCCTACTAAGGTAAAGCCTCAGTCACTGTCAGTCTCATTAACGTAACCACCCACATTCCATTGTTCTCTTATCAGGATTCAAAAGCACTTAAGATGACACCAGCAGTAAAAACCCTTGGGACTTTATATGCCCATTACAGCAAGGGGGTTGTTTAAAACTGGGGCTGCAGTTACAGCCTATGACTATAAATACTCACAACACCACAGACCCAGAGAGGAGTTTAAGGCAGGAAACAAAAGAATCTGAAGTCAAAGACCTTCTACAGAACCCAGGAAAGGGATGCGATGGTGACAAAGGTTTGCCCTCCCTCTTCCCAATATAGAAACGGCTCTATTATCAAATATTTTACAGTGTTCTTTTAACATTTTCTATTCTAGTAATAAAAAAGTAACATGTACTAGAACAAGGCACATTGAGCAAAAGTCAAAGTCAAGCACGTCTGCCCCGTTAGATCTGACCCAGATACCGAAGCAGTTCAAGGCTCCCGGGGATGTCCCGTCTGAGGGACTTCAACGAGCACCCCCAAAACTACAGACCCTGTTGTCTTCAGGATACTTGACAACAAACCCACAGTAACTGTGTAAAAACATTTGCTGCCACAAAATGATGATGCAGGATATACCAAATTATAGAATCACAGAAGCGTTTGGGTTGAAGGGACCTTCAAAGCCCATCCAGTGTCACCCCAGCCACGAGCAGGGACATCTCCACCAGCTCAGGTTGCTCAGAGCCCCGTCCAGCCTGGCCTGGGTCTCACCACCCTCACCATAGACACACAAGCCTTAAATATTTGTAATATAATGTATTTTTATCCTAAAACAAAAATGACACCTGGTCTTGTACCAGGTTTAATAATATCCAACATAATTCTGCTTTTGCAAAGTGTTCAAAGACGCTCAAGCTTAATCAAATGAACAGAGTTTATACAAACACGACAGCTAAACCTCTCCCCATTATGCAGCATTAGGAGGCTGAGACAAGGCTTTGGTTTTGCAGAAATCTTAGAAATAAGCTTTGCTGACTTCTACACGTGTGTCGGCAAGGGCGGGCGTCAGCGGCACATTAACTAAGCTGCACAACCAGATTTATTGAGCTCACACCTGAGCATCTCCCAGTAACATCAACAAGAGGTCTGAGCAACATCTAGGCATAGAAATATTTGAAACAGAATATAAGCAAAATGATCTTTTTCTCCTTCCTGTAATCTTGCAACATTCATCTCAAGGGGCCTACGTGCACTCAGAAGAACTAAAAAATACCCTGCACAGGAGTGTACCTATTGCTGTCTACTGCATTTGCATCCGCTTGCATTGACAGAGGAGTTCCATCTTATAAAGATATAGCCAACAGATGTAATTTGTAAAAGCTGATGACAAGAAAGGAAGATATAAAACTGACATACTTGGAATGCTCTCAAATTTAATTCATTTAAAGCAAAAGTCAGCAAACAAGGTAAGAGCAATCCAAAATCTGACTAATTTTAGAGCACATCACAAATTCGATCAACTAACATGCCATGATGGAAAAACTTGAATAAATACACATATATCCTTGTAGTCAATTCTGTTGGATTAGTCTATATTTATTGTAACGTGATTATTTAACAACTTCTCCGAGTCGAACGAATTCAGGGAATTGTTAGGTTGAAATCCATTTATTTTCTAAAAGCGTGGAACGGGAGAAAATAGAGCTGCCCAGAATCTGTCATCACCTTGAGGATCCCGTCATCTCCAGCCGCACACCAAAGCACGTGCGCAATAAATGGAAAACCAGTGCAGGTACCAGGCGATAATTCTTGCAGATGATGCGGCACAAAGTGCGACATCGCAAACGTAATTCAACAACAGGAGCAATTAATTATGAGGGGGATCGTTTGGCACCTAGCGACCAATTTATAGAGGAGATGAATACTTGGAAACGGATTCTGGCCCATGCCCTGGTGACTAAAAAACAAAATACAAACCCAGCACGGACTAGAAGTTGAAAGAAGATAAACTGTTCTTCCAACTCATCCTCACACATTAATAATCTCTTGTTTACTGAGGAGCTAAAATAACACGTTTAGTACATTCCGGAGAAGTTAAAAACGCTACTCATTTTAAATGAACGTGAAGAGTGAAATGTCTGTGCCTTGGAAAGAGAGTTACACTGAGAACAAAGTTCAACACTCTTTGAAATACGAATTTCTGTATTCAGCCTGTATCTTGTAGTATGTACTTTCCCCAAAGTTAATAGTAAAATAAGGAAGGGTAGTACCTGATCCACTTTTCTGAGTCACTACTTATCTGTTTTTACCATGTACTAAGGACACGCAGTGATGGACATTGTTAGTGGGTTTGAAACTTAAGCCCACGGAACCCCAGTTTCTAAACATCTGATTAAAAATTTGAAAATGGTTAATTAAACTGGTACCAATATTCATTGCGCTATCATTTTAAGGATCATTTGGAAGCAAAACATCTAATTTTCAGAAACGCAATCTTCAAAGTTTCGCTCCAGAATAAAAATTGCAACTTCCAAATGCAATTCCAAGCTTCATTTATCTATATGCAAATGCTTGCAACATACACAATATTAATAGCTTTACACACTTCTTTTGATTGAAGCTAAAGTAGAAAAGAGGAAATGGCTGTAACGTCTATAGGGACATATTCCAGACTTCTAATAAAGCTCATTTGATGAAGAGATTTTAATTAATAAAGACAGAAATGTGATTTCAAAATCTACATGAAGACACTAGAAGATATTCTGAAAAAAAAAGGCGTATGTGTCTGCAGTACCTTACGGTCTAAGCTGTGTAATTGCAGAAAGGAACCAAAAAACTTCATGTAAATCAAATGATAATTAAGAGATCAGCACAAATGACAATGAAAGCCAGAGAAACACATGCGTTTGGCTGCCTGACTCGCAAGGTAACTTATCAATCACTTTTATGGAAGGCAGTTTTCATAAATAGCTGCAATTGAAACATTAACTGCTGATAACCAGCTCCCGAGCACTTCCAGCCCCTGCACGTCTTCAGCGAGCACCGCGGAAATCACCTACAATTACCATGTTCGGCATCTACAAGAATGTAAAAACACTTAAAGGGCAGTTTCTGTTATTAATTATACACAAGGGAGGCCTTCGCTCTTTTATGCTTTCTGCTGCACACGTAAAAGCTGAAAAACTGAGCCCTAAGTATATATTAAATAACTTATTATTTTTACCTTACACCCTAAAGAGAAACAACCCACAAAAAACAAACATCAAAGAAATAATTACCAATGCATCCCAACAGGGAAATCTGTTTTCTTCATCCTTCTGCAACTTTCTTTCCAGCATTCCATTAAATTCTGCTCATGGCACAAGTCGCATCTCCAGAAACCTTGTATAAAATTAACACCATATGTGGCTGCGAATCAGCAGCTGATGTGCGGTATTGCACCAAAGCAGAGGGCAGAATGAAGAACATGCCAAACTTTATCTCGCCCAGGACTCAAACTGGTTTATCTGTCAGCTCGCAATGAGCTTCACTCCCACATGTTTAATTCGAAGCTGCAGAGCTCCACACAACCACATCCAGGGCACTGGAACAGTCCGTTTTTAACTGGAACACATTGCTAGGGTATCCAACTGCGTCGAGTACACAAAACTTCACATACTACAAGTGTGGGAAGGGTGAAGCCGAGATGTAATACAACACAAAAAGCTTTTGCTGCAAGATAAGATTTAATTACATTCCAGTTTTGATGAGCGCAATTATCACCAAGGAAATTTTCCAGGAAAATAGAACTACCATGGCAGATCCCTCCATTTCACTGTCATGTTCTATGCAGAGTGAATTGTGCATATATTTGATATATGGACCTTTTTTTTTCGTGATGCATACGATTGTAGTAACAGATTCCTCACAAATACGGATTCATGTCTCTTCCCTCTTCTGACAGTGATGCCCTGTTGTCCCTTCCATAGAGCAATGACGCTCAAAGACACGCCGGCCCCTTCCCCACGCAGGAAACAACTGCTGCAAACACAACCTCCATGTCTATATTATCAAGCGATGCTCGAACAGGAACACGTATGTAAGGGAAAGCAGTGCTAAGGACAGACACCCAGACACTTTGCATTTCAGGGGGTTTCTGTGGCATCAGCTGCTGCGCGATCCATGAACCAAACACCCCCCAGCACCTGCAGGACACCAAATGTGCACCTTTGCACGCTCCAAAACCACCCAGCAACGCACACCCAAGCTCTCTAAAAACAGGGATAACTCAGATATACATTTCCAAAGGGTTTTCCTGATCAGAACCGACACTAATGCATTTGCGCTCATTAAGACTTGGGAGTTTCATCTGCATGTCAGGGCTGTTCTCACTACAGACTGAGAACACGGGTAATTTTTCAAAGATCCCCCCGAGTTCAACCACGGGGACAGGGAACAGAATCTCAACCTACGCTCGTATCAGACAATTTACAGGCTCCTCATAATCTGGGCCGTATGTTGGAAGGGAAGGAAAAGGGACAGCCAAAGGAGGGGAAGAATAAACAAAACTGACAAGGCAAATGCACAATAAGCATCTTATCTGCGTGCTTATGATCTGTACGTCACACTGTCCGCAGGTCATTAAAATCGCTGTTGGTGAGGAGGAGCCCAGAGACACACAGTCCACAGAGGGCAAAGACCAACAGAAGGGACAAAGCTGGGAGAGGAATCGTGGAAACTGTGCGCAGGCACAATTCGTGCTCCCGGGTGGCTTTAATCTGTTGTGTTATTTTGGTGGGGGTGGTGGGGGTTGTGTGTTTGCATCTTGGTTATTGCTCTGGAGGTTTCTGAGCAGGTACCTCCAAGTTATCTGCATGAGGGTATATTAATGAGTCAGCTGCTCTCAGTACATCAAGAGTAAAGTCCCATCTTGGGAGATCTCACGCTGACCGTTAATTACACAGAAAGCATCATCAGTCACAGCCTCTCGGCGACTTCCAGAGAATTCATTTCTCAGTCTCAGGCTTATAGAAATGTCAGTTAATATAAACGGTAGCATATGACTAATAAGTAATATAAAGAGCACAAAGGAAAACACACACGCTGTTCAAACTGTGGTCTGTAATATCCGATCTCACCGCAAAAATGATAATGATACAAGAGAAGCAGCTCTGGCGCAGAGAGGGGAACTTTATCTTATCCACCCTTTGGCAATAACATTTCCAAGTAAGGAAGAAGCAACTATTTTTATGAGAAGCAACACAGCAAGGGAATACATTTTTCTTTATTACGTTGGGGTTTTTTTGTTACGAAGGAAAATGTGGATAGTAAAATGAACACGAAACTGCTGGTAGGAGAACACAACTACCACGATGGAAAACCAAGAACTAAACCTTAATCCTTAAGCCAAACGTGTTTCAAAACTGAACTACAGCACAATATTGCACTTCAGCACACCCTGCAGAAAAACTACACGACGAAAAACTTGCAGATAATAACTACAATTTTTGACCATTTGGGAGAATTAACAACAGGCCTTTAATCAGGAACACGACTTGATCACATATTACTGTAACTAAAAATAATTTTAGCTGGAGGAACTTGCTGAGCCTTCGGTGCTGAGCTTAAAACAACCTCAAAACATACGTTATGTTCTCCACTATACATTCTTTGCATCCTAGTGAATCACTACCACTTTTCTCACAAATCAAACAGATTTAAAGTCTGCTTTCTCAAAAGAGAAACTTTCTTACTGTCACAAACTGGAAAACGCTTTAGATTATTCGATTTTTCACATTCATCTTGCAGTTATTTTCACGTGCGTGCCAGACAAAGCTTTTTGCGTTACAGACAGCTTGCTGTCCCGCTTGGCAACGTAAGGAAACAACACAAAGCCGTAACTCACTTAAACAATCTTACCATCATGTTTTCACCACCACAGAGACAATCAACAAACAGCAAAACCAAAACAGCAGAGTAAGAGCTCCCATCTCGGAAGCACAATATTTTAGGATGCTGCATGTTTGCATAAATCAACCATAAAACGCAAACTTCAAGCAGCAAAATGCTTCCTAATAACAGGAAGCAGTAAATATAATATTCCTTAGGAGAAAGTTAATCCAGCTGAACTCTCCCAAGTTCATTGTGAAACTCAAACATCACCAACAATGGGCTCAGACTGATGCTTCCCAACCCAAAACCTCCCTATGGAATACATATTTGTGATGCTGCCCCAGAACTGCGCAGATCACAAGTGACGGCTCTGAAACTCCGTGGCCATTCTGCAGATGCGGTTGCCAGCACGGCCAGGCGCATTAAAACACGCACATTGATACAGACCGACTACTCAGGATGCGGAGTGACTCTTGCGAAGCGTTTGCGCGGTAATAATGCAATTGCACCCTGAATCTCCGCTGCAATAAAAGCCAGACCAAAATTGAATTTGTTGTGTTTTGCAAACCCATAAAAATAAGAAGGGAAAAAAAAAACTGTAAAGCTTTGTAAGGAAATAAATGAAAATATTTCTCTTCAATTCCAAAGGATTAATTTGAATGTTTTTATGTAATGCTGAAGCCAAACATTACAGCAGAAACAAAGGCAACAAAATCAGAAAACAAAATTATTACAGACAACTGAAAACGTGCTCCAAGCAAGCCTGATGATAAAAAGTATGAGTGGCCTAAAAAAAGACCATTACGACACAGCATCAAGTTTTAATTTAAATAAGATTTAAATTTACACATAAAAATCCTTTCTTTTGAGAGCACCTCTGAAAATTACAACTAGAACTGCATTTTGTGTGACACTTCTTTTAAAAGAAATTTTAAAACAGATGAAAATACACGGGGTTAGCAGCAAGGTTTAACACTGCACAAACACAAAGTTAGGCCTTTTGTTTAATTAAAGAATCACTAACACAAACAGTCATAGAATAATTGCAGTTTGTTAGAGGAGAAGCATCATTAGAGTTTGATGCATGACTACTATGGATCTTTCCTCTTCCCTTTGGCAACAAAGGCCAGAGGAATTAAAACAACTTTGGAAATGAGAAAACCACCCAAATCTGAAACCTGCCCAACATCAGGTTTCTTTCTAGCAAGAGATTTTACAAGACTCTTAAAAAGAGAGCTAAAAAGGTTTCTTATAGTAGAACTCTGATGGACCAAGAACTATCGTTACTGTAAGAGCTGTCACTGTAATATTCTTTCCTTCATGTCATACTGAAATTCCCATTTATTCTTCATTCATCATTCTTCTCTGCCAAGACAGTCGCTTAAAGAAACCAGGGTGGGTTTTCGCAACCTAACTTTTAGTTTCACTTTTCCTAAGTTCTTCATGTCCTCACTAGTTTGTCTTCCCACCTTCAGCCGATAACTTTACAGATGGAAGCTTCAGGAAGTTGAACTGAAAAACATTGATTCAGCTGCTTCACTTTATCACGGAAGTTTTATTATTCAGGACTATGATCCTAAGAGAATGAATTCTTTGAAGCACTTAAACGTAAATCAAGCCGCTCTACTCTTTGACTCTTGATTGTGCTCATGGTATTTGGAAGGAAAATCAGACTGAAATCAAATTTCTAACTAGCTTTATAAAGATTAGTCCTCAACGGACAAAACTATTGCTAGTTAACCAGAATGAGGATGGTAGAAGGAATTCTGGCCACAAAATCCAGAGCACTGGAAATGAAGTGCCACAGCAAACCAGATCCGTGGCTCAGGCCAGTGGATCGTGGCCAATCTGAGCCACCAACTCCTGGACAGAAAACAGGACCAAGTCATCATTGTGCAAACGGCAAAACTTGAGATAACTGCAGAATACAAATGCAGCCCCTTTATTTTCTACAATGGAATCTGTAATGAACATCTGTAGTGATGGAAACCTGTAATGAAGATCTATTCTTCAACTCGGACCCACCGAGCAATCCTGAATGGGATTTGGGAAATGCCATTTCCCTGCTCGCTGGGGGCTGCAGACCCATCTGGATGCAATGAGGAGCAAAAAAACTGGAGGATCTACAGAATTCAGTATTACCACCGTGGAACACAGTGGATTTTCTATAAAAGATTCATAGTAAAAGCATGGCTGCACACTTACCTTAATAAAGCACACAACGTTTTCACTGTATGTCTCTCTGCAAGTTTCTGCTTGCAGAAAGAAAACTATTTATTGCAACATCTTTAAAGAAAGACATCAGCCTTTTACCTTCAGTTTCTCAAAGGCTTCATTTCAAGAAGTATCAGTATCAATTTCCACAAAAATACCACAGAATCTATAATTTTGCCAACTACTAAGTAAAAGCGACGTTCAGGATAGTCAACGTGTTCTAGAGCATTAGCAAATAACCCCTAAAAATGTAATGAGAGAAGCGAGGCAAAGGGCAGCTAATGAACACACACTGCACATGTGCAGGTGAAACAACAGGGAAGGGGGAGAAAGGGACAACAAAAAAGCCTCATCCTGATTAGGTAAACATATGACATAGAAAAAACAACAGCAATAGTTGGGTGTGGTTATTTCATTATTAAACAGTAAATAACGATAAGAATACAGAACATGCGAGAATACAGCGTATCAAGCTGTGGCTTTCACGTATATAGTTATCTTCCACTAGAGCAGCTTTCCATTTCTCAAGGTTAGTAGAATTTAATAAATCAGTGGTTTTGTAGGGGCGGAATATTTTTGTAATTGAGTATTACATAAGATAGAAAAATGCTGCGTGTCCTAAAATGCAGTTCAAAGCAAAGGTCCTCCTAAACATCCAGTGCATGAAAATTAAAACCAGGGAGTTTGGGTTATGAAAAGCAGCCATATGACTAGAAAGTGAATCCATTTTCCAAAACGCCCACACAGACAAGAGCTGCTGATGTGAAAAATGGTCTCTGCAAAAGCTAAATTGCACGGATTATTTCCATGGAAAGTTAGAAGCTGCAGCACATGTACATTATATGACATTTACTATGATGAGATTAAAAACAAAACAAAAACCAAGCACTTTTTGCGTTATTACGGTGTGAACAATTACTTGATTGTTCAAGGTGTATGATATAAAAACTGATAGTTGAGTTGTCTTCCTTTAGAATTTCCATAGGCAGAGATGCTCTCTAAGTTCTTCCAGGCTCGTTTCTCTGGCTGCAGGCAAGTTTTGCCTTCACAGTACGACACAACAACACATACAGGCCAACAAAGCGTTTGTGACTTACCTTGGCACTGAAATCCTTGCTTCCCAAATCCCCTGCATAAAAGAAAACCACAGAGAAACCTGTCTTAGTATGTTGAGTTAGAATTTCTTCTCAATGATCTACAACAACATAAAAATAGCTTCACATTAAATTAGTTCAGATTTTGCTAAGACAGCAACAGATTTTCGAATGCACAACGCAGAGCAGCCCACCCGTTTCGGAGCAGAGAACAATAGCTGTCACCAGCCATGCAACTGCAGCTTCTGGCAACAAATTCTTTTTATTATTATCATTTTATGAGTTATTTTGGATCTACAATTATCATCATCTGTGATTAGTGCACAACATTGTAACTCATTTAATGTCACACATATACTTAACGAAATGTAAAATATTCCAAGTTCTAGCACAGACGTACAACACAGACCAGACTTAGTTTTCCAGCCCAGTTTCAGGGTGCTGTTCCGCACCCCAACCAGACACCGCTCACGAGGACAAGGAGGCAGGTTAAAGGTTTTGCTTGTTTCTATACAAAGACGACAACAGGCCCATGGGTTTCGCACTGATTGCTCTTCCACCCTCCTTGCTCCATTTCCACCACAAACGTGCGTGTCCTGCTTCACCAATGAACACAGTGACACACCAGGGTTGTACCTGGGAGCCACAATTCCTATATATATTATACCCCTGGCAAATTTCACTCTTGCTGGTTTTATTTCTTTATCTTTAAACGTATCAACACCCTCTTTCCACAAAAATAAATGTTTTGTGTGTCCTCCCTATAAACACTTCCCTGCACTTTCCCTCTCTGCAGAATGTCATTTGCAGAGCTGCAGACAAATGATCCAAAGCCATGAACTGCAGAAGCCAGCAAGAGGCTGTTTGCAATTAACAACATCAACTTTAATTACGAAGTTGGTGGAAATGTTTTTTTAAAAAAAGAAATTATATCGACCATTTTCCCACTCATTTATTTAGAGGCAGGACAATTAGCACGCTGTTCCTGCGGGTGGAAACTGGAATCACACAACTCGGAGCAGTTCTGCAGATTTCTACACAAGAGTCTCTACCCGTTATCGCTTTACGTTGGCCTAAAGTGAGACAAACAGAAGAAATATGAAATTGTTGACTTGGCAGCATATGTGACTATACTGTCATTTTGCTGCTGTTCTCTCTCATCTTCAAAGTGAAACGCACATATTACAAGTGTGCAAATGCAATTGCAGAACGCTGGCAGCAGGACTGAGAACACGAAACAGACTTTAGAGAATTCTTCATGCTTTTAAACATATTTGTAAAGAACATTCCTGGATTATCTGCTCTAAAGCACAACCATTCTTTGGGGTTTGGGCCGAATTCCCACCACTAACCAGCTGCACTCCACTGCCTCAGCAGTTAGAATATATTTTAAAAGCTCTTAAAACAAATGAGCACTTGAGAAACAAAGCACATAGATGAAAGTTGTTTAATAAGTTGTTTAGATAAGGAGGCAGTAAACTATTTCCTTAAATATTACCTGGTCTAACGTAATCTAGGGAAACAAATTTATTGGTGCGGTTCACTGAACGCTGGTATTTACAGTTCTTTATACCTTAAAACAAATATTAATTGCCATGTGTCATTTTGGAAATAGATGAAGCACTTTGTGTGGTGTCTGATAGTTATTCAAGAGTCGTTCGCCTTCAAATGAGCAAACAAAACAAGTTTTCCAGTTGTCAGATGCTCATCTGGTCAATGTTAAGAGCCTCCTTAGACTCAGTAGCAAGACAAGACAACAGAGCAGGGGAGTCCTGCCCGGTCAGCCCCAGGACACCCTTTCGCTTTCAAATCCATCCTGTCATCTCACCTCAGAATTACACTTCAGTTTCTAACTGTGCTACTTATCTGCACGGCCACAGTCTGACAATAACCTTGCAGCACCTTTTCACACCTCCCAATTAATTCTGGTTTAGATTAACTTGGAAGCAGTTTCTGAAGGTCTCTCACTTCTACATTACCAAATCTTGCATTTTCTTTTCCAAATAGGGAAAAATAATTAAAAAAAAAACCAAACAACATGCTCAAAATTGATTTGTTTCTCCTTATTTCTTTTGTGGTCTACCATCTCAAGATTTCCTTCCTTACTCCGCAAACGTATCTCAGGCATTTCTGGAGCACTCACAGTCTCCTCTCCAGCATGCAAACTGAGAAATGCTCAAGAAGGAAGGCAAAGGTCTGTGCCCGGATGCATAAACATACGAAAAGAGCAAGACACCTGCGACAGACACAGACCCAGCTGGGTACAGACCCTTCGAGATCTTTTACAACTTTCTCCAAAATAAATCACAGCTTTCATTCCTAGCAGCCAAAACGCACTGCGAGAACTCCGGCGGCAGAGCAAGGCTGAAGCTGAGGCACAACGCAGGGAGAGGAGGAGAAGCTCAAGTTGTTTATGCTGTACACTCGCCCAGCGTACAAAACATTCACCTAAACGCAATGAACGCCCCCGCTCCTCCTGCCTCGGCTGGCGGGGGGCACAGGGCAGGGGCCGTGAGACTCAGCACCCACGGGCACCGCTGGGAACAGGGGGTGCTGGGCAGAGAAGGGTGCAGGGTGCTGGATTGGGTGCTGGGCAGCACTGACCCGTCAGCAGCAGAGAGCCGAGCGGCTCGGCCTTCAGCAGAGCTGCAACCCTGCCCAGACGAGGGCACGGCAGGAACTGGTAGGTGTATTTTCCTCCCAGCAGCTTAGTAATGAGGGTGTTGGTATGAAGTTTTCCTCCCCTCCCTGTCGCAGGAACCCTTCTCTTAAAAAATAACCCTCCCTTTCCTAAACGCGTACGGGGTCACCGTGCATTCCCTGTCTCCCTGCCCTCCCTCCGCAAGCAGGAGGAAATAAAGCGGGCACCGATCGCAAAGTTAAAGGCAGAGCTGCAGAAGTTGTGCCACACAGCAACACCCTCAGTCTGAAACACAAAACCCGCGGGTTTCTGCGGCAGCAGCTGGAGCGCCGGCCGAGCTCCCCCCGCGCCGGGAGGGCGGGCACCGCGCCGGGGGCTCCGCGGGTGAGCCCGGCCGAGCGGAACCGGGGCGGGGGGGCAGGAGGTGAGGAAACAAATCTGCGTGGTTTGGGAAGCGATGGGTGTTCAGACCCTGCTCCTCTCTGCCACCCGAGCGCCTCAAGTTCAGGGGCTCCCCCCGCCCGGGCCCCTCGGGGCACCGAGCCGCAGCCCGCCTCCCTGGAGGGGGATGTGACAGAAGCGGGGGCAGCGAGGGGACACGGCTGTGCACCAGCGGGGCTCACCTGCCCGGCCCCGGGCGCGGCCACCTGCCGAAACGGCGGCACCGGGGAAGCGGCGGGAGCCGGGCAGGGCGGCGGGGCCGCCCCCGGACAGGGGATCCCCTCCGGCTGAGCGGGCCCGGGCGGAGCTGCCGGGGGAAAAGGCGCTGCCGGGGTGTCTCACCAGATGAAGTCGGTGCAGTGGCTGCAGAAGGTGGGCTGCTTGAAGAAGCGCGCGATGAATTTGTGCTCCTTCACCTCGTGCACGTTCTTCTGCCTCAGGGCCCCCTTGCGAGCGAAGCGCCGCGCCGCGTCCGGGGCCGCGCCGGGCTCCGAGCCCGGGAACACGTCGGCCATAGCGCCCTCCTCTCCGCCGCTGTGCCGGGAGTCACCGCGCCGGGAGTCACCGCCCCGCCGTCCGCCCCGTCCGGCGGCCGCCGAGTCTCTGGCAACGGCGGCGCTGGGCGCTGCCCCCGCTCCCGCGCCTGACGTCGGAGCGGCGCGTAGGGAGCGGGAGGAGGATCCCGGGCCCGCGCCGGCTGCTCCGCCCGCGGGGTGTGCGAGCCCCCGGCCGCGGGCGGAGCGGAGCGGGGCGGAGCGGGGCAGGCCCGGCGCGGGGCCGCCCCCCGGCGGGGGGAGGATTTCGGGGCGGGTGGCAGCACCTGCCGCCTCCCGTCAGCGGCTCCGGCCCCTCGCACCGGCGGCGACGGGTCAGCCCGCACACAGCGGCTGCTCTCACACACGAGCAACGGGCGCTGCTCTCCCGGGGATGGGCTCCACTCGTACACCCCGGCTCCCCTCGCACACATAGCAGCTCCTCTCCCTCTCACACACACTCCGGCTCCTTCCTTCTCTCCCTCTCGGACAGCAGCTGCCTCCCGTGGCACACACAGCGCAGCTCCCGCAGCGTTGGGCCATGGGAACTGTCACCTCCTCTCCCCGCCGGGCCCCAGCAGCAGCACGTCCGGGTGACCTCGGGCTCTGCCTCCCTGTGCCCGTCACCCGGTGCGGCTGCGGTACGCGCCACAAGCTCCGCCACGGCACAGAGCAGGGCCAACCTCCGCCCAGCCGCCTGCACAGCGCGGGTTTCCTGTGCCTGCCCCGAGCTGCGCCGTTCCACCGCCACAGCAAACACAGGTGCAGGCTCCTGCACCAGCCCTTCCCTTCCTGCAGCCCAGAAAGCCACCGGCACACACGGAAATGCTGCCCGAGGCCATACCCAGCACCTCTGCATCGCACAACACCCGCTGGACACGCACCGAACACCGGAGACCTCGCTGTCTTGCCCCACTGCAGCGTGTCATGTATCTGTGATTTACCGCACAATACCCTCAACAGAAAGTGTAGGAAACACACAGCAAGTCTCTCACTATGCATCCAGAACATAAAGATTTTAGTGTGCTTTCATGCGGCACACCGACAAAGTATTCTATAAAATAATAGATCTGTTCGTTCGTCTTCATTTATTCACATTACACACAAAACATTCTCAAGTCCCTGGACACAGACACGTTATCTGCCTATGGCAAACATATATCCTCTCATATTGCAATTCATACAGCATCTCCATAGGTTCAGAAAATCACTAAAGCATGACTGTGTGTGCATAAAAGCACAATATATGTGCTAAACAGAAAGAAAACCAAATCCTAATCATAATATTTTTAATAAACGTTATTCCCATGGCTACTAATGTTCACGTATGGGAAATTGATGCTTATCAAAAGATCCCCTGCCCCAATGCATCTCCATACTCATAACTCTGTCTATGTAAGCGTGTGTAATATGTTTTATTTCACAATAATGAAAGCTAATTAACTCTAAGTCTTATTTGCTGATGGGAAAGTGCACACAGACATTTACCCCAGAACAGAAATAACTTGTTACATGCTAATTCTTGATTTTAAGCCTGGGTTTGTGGGTGCAGCCTGGCTGAACTGGTGTGTTCATGGCATTGCATCAAATAACTGATGATGGGGACAGCCCGGCTCTTTTTCTAAACTTACAGAATCAAGCCAGATGCCCTAGAAACTGTTTCCATATGCCCTTGCTTCTCAGACTTTTATTTTGCAAGCAGCTATTTTCAGATTTGACCCAAAATGCAAAAAAAATGTAGCAGTTTTGAATTTGGTTTCTACCTATTCTACACCTTTCAAATCCCTCCTTCCTCTCAGCGGGAATAGATGTTTCTTGCCTTAATTAACTTATGCCAAAGCATGATGAGCACTAAGAAACATTTTGTACTGCAAGTGTTCCATCAAGAAATATGGAACGCATTTGTTTCTGTTCCTGTGGTGCTGCATTACAAACACAGCTACCGAAACTGGAGAACTGGGCTGAATCAGACGCAACCCGCATTACATCAGATTCCACATTACATCAATCTGTACATTTGGTTGTGCCTTAAAGTCTCAAACCTGCCGAATCATTTTGGATTCACCTTTCTTTCCTGATGGTGACTCTGGTCAAGATTAATTCCCTAAAACCTCAGCGAGTGCCCCAGGCTGTCAGTTCCAGCCCATCGCCTTGTTAGGCCAAATGACACCAGTTGTGACACCGCACGATCACGTTAGGAACACTCTGCTCTGTCAAGCAACTATTCTATCTCAAACCTAATAAATATTTGTACATTGTGAATTTACACATTAGGCAAGAAGAAAAGAAATAATCTATTATGTGTGCACAGCAAACCATTATAACACAACCTTCCCTTAGCGTATGTAACTCTCTTACTGCTGTATTTTGGATACACACCACTTACACAATGCTTTTGTGTATATGTATATGTTCACCTTCAAACTTCAAGATTTGTCCCTATGACCGGGACACTCTCACAGTGATGCTACGAGGAGATATGACGTTCCATTCACCAGACACCTTTAGTATATGCTATAATAACATCAGCATCCTCTTGCTGGGAGGTTTTTAATTGCTTGGACACCTGTTTTTCCTGCTCTGCACTCGGGGCGATCCGGGAACTCATCCTTGCTCTGCAAACCACCGGAGGAAGATTTCTACATTCCCATCAGCAGCGCAGGGTTTGCTCTTCTCCTTAGGGCCATATTCGCCATTTATTTCTGATTCAGGCCATCTGGACAAGGAGTCAGCACTATCATTTTTGTGTTCGGGCATATACATGGTTATTAAATCAGAGCACCAGCTTTTCCAGCCTCCTGGCAAGCAGCTCCAGAATTCCTGACTCCAAAGTGCCATTTATGGCGTGTTCTGGGAAGAAAGTTTACTCCTGTTTGAATATTTGGATAAAACCCTAGAGAGTTTGTCCCTGGTAGAAGCCGCCATTGGAAGGTTTATGAGTTTCCCTCTGGAGAATTCAATTATTGCTGCAACAAGCACAACATCTCAAGTCCTTTCTATATTTGCATCAATACCACCCAAGGTCTGTAAGTGAAAGCCTCTGTGTTCATTTTGAAAGACGTTTCTTAGAGTCATTCTGCAGCCTTTGAAATGCCTTCTTTTACTCATCTGCTGGATCAACGTGCTGCTGCCTGGATCATTTTTGGATCAAAAAGCAATTAAAATAAAGTATCTCCTTCCCAAAGGAAAAGTGCGTGGATTGTTCTGTCCCTATTCCGATGTGCCGTGTCTGCATCAGCCCCACTCAAAGCCAAGGAGAACACCTTCATCAGCTCCTCTGGCAATTCTGGCTCTCTAGTTTATTATTTCCTGCTTATAAGAAATATTCAACAAATAGGAATCACTTCCTGCTTGAGACCTATAAGGAAGTTCACAACCTAATTTCTCCTCACATTTCAAAGTGAATTACAACCACTTCCTCTTCTGGAGAGTTATGAGAACAAGTAGCTACTTTCCAAGTCCCTTTTTGGAAGGACGACTCGCTCATTGCAAACCCACCGCCTAAAAACAATTCGCTTCACCCTGTCTCATTTTCCAAAGGCATTTCCACACACTCAGCTTCACACAGACATTTCCACCAGCAGCTATTGTGCAATAATTACTTGCCATTATTAAGTCAAAAGCAGTTATCAGTTTTCACTAATACACAGACTTGAGAGTAGAATTTCTTTTTCCATCCAACACATTCTTTGTCTGAAATCACCTGTGAAGTTTAGTGTTGAAGTTCCCACTGGTCACGTTTTGACCAGTAGCTATAAATGATGAGATAGTGTCCATGAGTCCTATTGGGTTTCCAGATCTTACTACACATTCATCAACAAAACTGTTTATTGCTCTTACCCAGTCTGGCAACAATGCACCTTAAACACTTCCAAAAATTAGAAAAAGGTAGGATGTGGTAACATAAATAACTACATTTGTGTTCCTGTTAGAGGAGTGAGAAGGAGGTAGAAATGTTTTGTCTCTCTAGATCAACACCGGTTTCTGCATCTCTCTTTATCTGCACATTTACAGTCTGCACAACTCTACCTGTGTCTCTGTATTTACACCCATTCTCTTCTCTGCCCTTTTCCCCTCAAAGTTACTCACATTGTAGGTTGGGAAACATTGGGTCATTAAACACTTTATTATTAAAATATCCCATGTGACAGCTTGTTTACACGTGCTGGTACTAACAGGAAAGTTTGAATGCACGTATTAAAACAAGAAAAAGAGTCCTATGTGAGATGAAATGTCACCAAAAAAAAGGCATTTCTGAAAGATTCTGTGGGGAAAAAATGGCATATCATCATCATTAATCATTTGCCAGGGATGAAACTGCAGTTCACTGCTAAGTCAGCAAAATCCCACCTTCCCTTCGCACCGTGGAAATGATGCTATTACTTCAACCTGCGTTTCCTTGCGAGTGGAACAGAACCCATTCCTCATGCAGACAGCTTGGGAATTATCCTTGCAGCAGCTCCCCATAGAATTGAAATAAATGGCTGATGATATACAGAATGTTGAGTGTAAAATACATTTTTTTTCCTCTCTGTGTTCTCATCAGAATACCGAGTGACAAGCTATTGTTTGGTTTCCTCGTATTCGGGTGCATGTGAAAACATCTCCGAGTTACAGAGCTGAATCAGAGCTTGGTGCTGTTACACGCGGAAATGCGACGGGGGCCCTTTGGGATGTTTCTTGGGTTTTATCTCTTTCTAGATTGTATAAATAAAGATTTCTGCCTCAGCTGGAGCATTTGCTGTCATTGTTGTTTTGCAGATTTTGCCCTTCCCACCGGCAATCAGTCTGCAAAATTTTGAATATCTCTTCCAAAAAGCAATTCACATTCTTTTGAGTACATCAGAACAATTCCCTTGTGTAGGCAAATTTTCAGGCTTCAACTGTACACACAAAAAAAGGCAGAAACACTCAGACTGGAAATACAAACAAAGCACTCAAACAATGCCGAGGAAAGAACAAACCTCTCTTGTACCAACTAAACAAGAGAGCCTCTATAATTTATATAGAGAAACACGGCACACAGGTTTGTAGGAAACAAAGTAGGTGGGTTTTGCAATGGACAACTGGAATTCCTTGCCCAGAAGAACACAGACCAGAAAATTCCCTAAATGGAAATGCTCAGAAAGGGAGAAATTGTTAGCAGAACGTATCGCGTCTGCTCGCCCTGGTCTCACAGCCCAGGTGTCCCCATGTGCACCGTTGGACACCAATTCCTCTGCCCGAGCCGCTGCCACCACCTCTATGGCCTCGGTTTGCTGCTTTAGGTAGAGAAAGTCATTTCGTGTATCACTTCCAGCTGACAACATCACCCTCCAAAACCTGTTTTGCCTCTTTTTTCCTCATTAAAAGCTGCAGACATAGGGTTTAAGTTTGCAGATAAAAGGAATTCTGAATATAGGTCTATATGCAATCTATATGTGAAGATAAGGGGTAACTAGATATTATACATATTGCACTTTAATTTATCATTTTTGACAGCTGAATATCATTTATCACAGGGGCAATAAATAGTATGTTGCGTTTGTTTTATTCTAACAAACTGATGTGAGAGGAAAACAAAATCATATCAGCTGGAATACACAGGATACTCCTTTATTTTTCTGTGCCATTCTATTATGACATGTTGATGTAGAGAAAGCAGAACACTGTTTTCAACGGTATGATTTCCAATTATACCGTGTCCGTCTGTGCTCTAGACAAGTGTTTACACTTTGGAAACACTAATAATTGAAATGACAAGAGTTTGGCTGGACAAATACAGCTTTAAAATACCTGTTGAATTTAGAAGGGCTGAAAAGAGAAAACGTTGAAGCACAGAACAAGCTGACATTCATTTCATAGAGACGTTTCAAAACCCGAAGTGACAGTTAACTGAAAAATGAAGTGTGGAAACTCTCCATGTCCCACAGACACAATACAAGGGGGGATTCTGTTTGTCAGCATTTAATGTTCATTCAACCCCCCTCTTGAATTTTCATTTTCAAACAAAACCTCAGAAACTGCCCTTTAACAACAGTAGAGGCTATTTTTGGTCTTTTAATCCCGTATTGTGGATTAAAGACTGAAAAGATTAGCAGACTAATACATATCATAACAAGGGAACATCTCCTTAGGTTGCGTTAAATAAGTCTCATGCTGCCATTCAGTTGCACAAGATACGGTGACCTGAATAGCCCCAAACTGCTATGTGCATGAAAATAAAATGCTACGGATGCTCTTTCAACGTTAATTACATGTTAAAACAGTTGTACTCCAGAAAACATATTTAAAATAAATCAGACATCTCACCCACAATGCTCTAAGGAAAATAAACAAACCAGGGCATGGAAGTGCCAATGGATTTCGTTCCATCCGGATGATGTGGCTGTGAGATCAGAGCCGGGTGGTGGCTTTAACAAGGCTGGAACAGTGGTTAAGCCAACTGGTTCAATGGACTAATATTCAACCTGACTATGCTGTGATGTGTGTGCAAAACAGAATGACCCTCTCATTAACGACCACATATTAGGTGACGTGACGGAGAAAATGAGATAATTTTCTGCACTTTTTCAACTTGTATAATAAATATTGTGCACTCTGCAGAACGGTCATGACCTGTTCTTGCCAAAACACCTGGATATCTTCTCTTTTCAAAACTTCAATTTGTGAGAATGTCACCGATATCAGTTCTGGCAATGCTGGATCAATTACAATTTATTTCATTCTGTTGCCAAAATACTGGCAGCATCTTTGTGTCTCCACGCACAATGAAAATCTCCCTGTGCAATGAATAAAGGACATCAATGTCTGATATTCGTTTTCGTTATTTTTACATGAAATTTAAAAAGAAATGCAAAACTCCAGGAAAAGCCTCACTAGATGACGATGCAGATTACAGCACTAGAATCAAATCAAAAGTTTTGGGGATATACACGCATGTGGAGATTGTCAGAGCGGCTGAGTGGCCTCCTGGCAACCAAAATCGATAGCTACGTTTTCCAAAGAACCCAATACACCAAAAATTTACTTTAATAAAGTGAGTACTTTTAAAAGCATGGCCTTCATTTAGTTGCCTAAATAGAATTTGAGCCCTTCTGAAAATCCGATTCCGGTTATTGATACAGGCCCCTTCAAAATCTGCTTCCTCTTAGAAAGGCTTGACCGTGGATTTATTGCTGGAGAAGAGAGGCTGTCACAAAGGAAAATTAGTTTATTGATATCTCCCTGCTCTCTAATGGTCCACACTATAAAAGAACCATCCTTTGTGGTGCGCTACGAGCCTGTTAACAGGATCCAGACGCAGAATAATGCGATGTCGTGAGCGTCAGACAGAAGCCACATCAACAGAGGTGTCTGGGGAAGCCTCAGCAGCACCGTGATTTTCCAGCAAAACATCCAGCTCAATACAAAACAATCTTCCCGACTGCATTGGCCCTCAGCTCACCCTCTTGTGTTTCAATGTTCCAGAAGGCTCCTAAAAACCGGCTTGTAGACATCAATGGCCTTCCCTCTGCATCCAACTTCTCATGAAAAGTACAGTTCCGAGACTACCTTTTTAGCTTTTTCAGACTTGCCAACAGCGAAGGGAGGAATTCCTGCTCTTGGAGTCAATTTACTAAGAATACCAGATTAAAAATACATGAGGAAAAATTATAGTCAACTATTTGTGTCGATTAATCAAGATTTGTGTCAAATTCCTAATCTTGTGATTTTGTTAATTGTATATAAATTGATTCAAGTCACTTAAAAAACATCAATAAAATCCCATTAAAAAGCCCCAGATGAAGGCGATGACAAGACCTGGTGAAGGTTTTGGTCTAGACCATAAGGGAGATGAGTATCTACTTTTTGATTATACTGTGCTGGAGCTGAATCACAAAGAAGGTGGATTTATTAATCTGGAACAGGCTGGACTTCTGCCCAGAAAGAATTTGACAGATAATATCCACAGGTTAATAGAGATCATAGGATCTGTCTGGGTTGAAGCTGTCGATTTATTAGGCGATACCAACAGCATCTCCGACAGAGCCCAAGAGCACGGATTCTCGGATGCTTTTAGACATATGCACTTTTCAATGTAGTTTTTAATGTGGATGAATATCCCAAACAGCTTTTTGATTATTGATCCTCTTATCCGCCATTCGGGAAAGCCAAAGAACAGCAGTAAATAAATCTCACGTTGGCTGGGCTTTCTGATAGCATTATGGCAACATGCCATGGACAGCGAAGGCAATTTAAGAGCGTTCTTGTTCACCCAGAGAAATCCTTTATTGGGAGGGATGGAGTCACCCTGGGATGGAAAGGAGCGAGGATTGCTCTGCTGGATCACAAAGTGCTAAAATGCTGCTGACAGGTTTGATGTACTGAAAGTGTCAAGTGTGTTCCTTGCATCAGACCCTCACCAGGTCTGAATTCCCTCCAGCTTCCCAACATGACAACCCAAGGCAATATACATATATTATATATATAAATAAGGCCAGATGATGCTCCCAAGGGAAAGTAGAAAGACAATGATGAAGGGAATCTTGAAAACTTCATTTCAAGCGTGATGGGAGAAGAGCAGCAGCTTGTCCTTTCTGAGCTCCCATTAGGGTGGCTGGCTGCCTTGGCCTTCAATAGCATTGTGGATCTCTACACCTGCACCGAGGGAAAAGGCAAAAAGGTGGGACAAGGCAAAAAAGGGCGAGAAGATCGGTGGCTCCACACTGCGCTTTCATGTGAACGCTTCAAAAATCGTCCCTTGCAAAGCTGTTCGCTGCAAATTCAAACTCTCACAGAGAACAATTTGCCCCCAAGGCTGCGTAATTTAACACTTTCAATAAAGAAATATAGCGTGGGATTTTTGAGACAGAGTTTTGATGAATTTATCTGAGGAACAGACTGTTTAACGATATTTGGGTCACAGTAAAACTGTGAGAGAGAGTCTCTGGGTTTTCTGTGCAGGAAATGCGAAGACAGAGAGGACGAAGCAGCTTCAGACATTGAATTGTAGCTTGTAGGTAGCAATGACCATCGGGGAGGAAAGGTTTGGGGATAGAGGGCAGCAGGAACCTCTTTAAATGGCTTTGCTGTTCAAGGAAACTAATGCCATGTTTAGTTGGTGGTATAAAATAACAATTTTAGAAGTTAAATCACCTTTCCTTACCTGTACTGCCTGTTATCTGCACAAAGTGCACACAGCTGTGTTTTCTGTCTCTTTTTCCATGCATTCGCATTTTGTCCCAGTGTTTGGGGTTCACCCACTTCGGGAAAACCCCTCAGAGATGCTCAGTATGATGGTCAGTACAGGATTGGGTACTTTCATACTGCACTTGCATGGATACTTAAGGCAATTTAAGGTCTAGGACTAAAATGATAATTATTTCACTAAATTGAGAAAAAACCCACCATGGAACATCAATAACTAGGACTGCAGTTCACCCCTAAAACATGCTATTAAGTGAAAACAATCTTAAAGAACCATATAGACACTGTTTATGCCACTAAGACATTCTTTCAGGTTAATAACAGTTACTGTGTATTTACTTCCAACATGTCCAAACACATTAAATGTAAAATAATTCACTACAAATGGATGTTGGCTTCTGGCTGACTGAATATTTTGCTAATAATTAGTGTATACATCTAAATTGTGTATACAATTCTACATTAAGTATGAAACAGCTAATATTTAGGAAGTAGGAATAGTTTCAACTTGTCTAGAACTGAAAGCAATTATTCTCCTTTAAGGCTTCTTATTTCTTCAGTACAACGCAGCACTCACTTCACTATTGGATGTATTGAGTAGAGGCAATAAAAATGTTTGTGCAATGCATAAATGGACTTTGAACAAATATTAATAGAAGTATCTTGGCCATACGAAGGACAACGATTGGACCTGAGACTCAGCCCCGGCTCCTGCAGAAGGACTCGGATACATCGTTGGCCATCTGACCAGCACCTCTTTATTCTCGGAGGGAGGAACGGGTGTCCCCATGAAAACACAGGGATTGATGTGAAGCAAAAAGAGCAGCATGAAGGAAGCTGGAATCTGAATGTCTGATCACACTCCTGTTGATTTGAGAAATACCTGCATTTTGAACTGGCTGTGTCGTGCATTTTTTGGTTGAAGAACAGTCATAAAATCTTGAGAATGGTGGGTAGCAGACCCAACCCTCACTGTCTGGAAGGACAGACTGCCAGAAAGCCTGTGGCGGGGTCGGAGGTGCGACGTATCCTACAACATCAGGAAAACGCCGGCATCGAGCAGAGAAGCAGACAGAGATTAGAGGGAGGGCACAGGTCTGGCTCATTAGCTGGGGAACCGCTACCCCGCACTGACCTCCAGTCCGCCCAGTTCTGGCAAACTTTCTGCATAATTTCTCCAGGATAGACCAATTCCTGTCTGGAATCTTTGTCTGCCTTCTTATTATCTTCTGTCCTGATTATTACCATGTCTTTTCCTCTAGTCATGACAGCTCCAGTTGACCCTCGGTGTCAATGAAGAATGCCGCTGCATAGACTGGTTTTCATCATCATTTTTCTTTTAGCACCCCTCTAGTGTTTTTTTTTCACTCCTTCTCTTCCATATGACATTTTTACCTTCACTTTTAAGGTTTTTGCTGGCTCACCCTCTTCCTCGCTCTTACTCCTCACTGAAACCACTCTGATCAGTGATGCCAGTCTCCATCATTTAATTGCCATCTTTTCAAACATGCACTCTTGGTCCTGCTGTGCTGCTCCGAATAATTTTTATCCGGGCAACACTGCTTTTACAAAAACAGTTTGTTCAGATCCTTCCTACATATTCTCCTTTTAGGTTACGTTAACACAAAAACGGGTAACAATTAGACTGCTGTGATACTGATACTCTGCATACCATGCTGGTCAACATCATCGCAGGGTGTTCTTGCACCACTTTCTGTGCTTGCAGCCACCACTTCTTTCCTTAGAATATAATACTATTTGTGGCAGAGCCAGTCTGCTCTGCATTTATGTGGTCACTGATGAAACAAAGTCCTGCTTCATGATTTGGTTTATAGGAACTATACTAATAAGTAGTACATGTGCTAAAGGAGTGGGCTGGATTTGATGGAAAATCAGATTATATATATATATAATTGCATACTACCACCAAATACGGACAGAACTAAGTTGGTTTGCTCATGCTCTGCCAAGGTGAATCCATACAACAATAATCACGTTTTCTCCAGCTACTGGAAAAGACACAGTTATTTGTAAAACACATTCTAATGTTTCCTATTGCAGAGAAGCAGGTTTTCAAAGAGAATCACAATATTGCTGGTGATTATGCAGTTGTGCGAGATGTATACTTAAACATTCATTCTCCTTCCAGTTTCACAAGCAATTATTCAATTTTACTTTCAATCTTAAAAGCAGTAAACTTATCACGCTCAAAAATCTATGGAAAAAAACAACGTGCACATCAACTGAACCATTTTTCCCCTCTTCTTAAAGCAGCATAGAAAGGTTTTCAGTTCCCATTTGTATCTGTATGGTACATGGTACAGGACATTCTGCCATCTGCTGAGCACAGGGAGAAACGCTCAGCTGGTCAACATTGAAATGGGTAAAATTGTGCCCATCTATTGCTGTGCTATTTTAAACACAGAGAAGAATGTAATCAAAACAGCAGGAAGGACTGAAACCAGAGGCAGGAAAGTCCATTACGGCATTGCTGTGTGTTGGGAAGGGAAAAGACACTTATGACATTTTGTAGAGACAAAAGAAGAGGGAAAAGCCAAGCTGTGACAAATGGAAAAAGAATCAGATGTAAATACAGAAAATGAAGTCCACTTCTTTCTGTTGATTTAGCAGCGGTACTTTGCCCTTTGGCACTGTGTATTTGGTAAATATTTTGAGTAGGACATTCACAGCGTTTTCTTTCTGAGAAGAATAGCATGTTCCTAACTATTTAATGTTGTGGCTAAAATGCATGTTTTAAATGCAAACAGAGAAACGTCAAAAAACCAAGAATCAACAAGCTATTTAGGATCAGAGCAGTGAGAGTTTGACATAACCTGGCTTCTCATTAGAGCTTCAAATGTCCCTCACTCCCCCTCACAGGCTGTGAGTCAGCGGGGAAGGAGGATACTTAGATTAGAAACACCGAACTGTGGAACAATGATCACACAAATGTTATTTTGGTGGCACTTCAGATGCTCCTGCAGTTAAAATCTGCTAAATTGAGGGTGATCAGGACCTCAGCTGGTAGCTGTGGAGTTTTGACTTGCTGACCCCAAATCTCAGCACCAAACCAAGTTGTTATACCACCCAAAAATATGATTTAAGTTTGACCCCCTTGTCATGAATAAGCTCAACCCAGAATCATTATTCCACTTTTCCTGCAAGGCTGGCACTGTGAGCCCTGCCGCTGCTGCTTTTAGTTATCTGTTAATTGAAAGATGCTGATTGACAACCTGAATCTGATTGAACAGGCCCCGAAACGTGAATTTCAGGGCATATCATCATCTAGAGCAAAGTGGCATGAAGCTGGCATCACTGGAGGCGTATGACAAAACCAATGTCACTCCAACGCTAATGATTTTGCCTTGAAAAGATTGTTGTAACTCTGAGGAGTCTTTGGTACGTAGAAAAATACACACTCGAGTGATAAACAAGAGCTTCTTAGTGACAGTTCTATTATTTGGTCCAATATCCTATTCCAAACAGCCTCAACCTCCAAAGATGCTGAGAAGATAATATCGTGTTGTCAAAAACATCGGTCCCAACAGGAGCTGCTCTGCAGAACCAACCGGAGAGGAGATGTTCTCAGCAGAGATCGCCATTTCAATCCCCGCTTTATGTACGAATGCAACATGTGATGGTTGTTTCATCCTCTATTACAAACAACACAAGGGACCTTTTATCTTCTGTTTACTGGGATGGGAATAAATACAAAGAGTTAATATATAACCATCCTTTTGTGGATGCCTTTATTTGTGAGAGAACAGCCCTGGACCCAGGGTCACTCGGGCTCGTGGACCGGCCGCGATGTTCCCCCTGGTGCTGGTCGCGTTTGCTCTGAGCCACTGTGCTCTGGCAGCGAGAGGTAAGTGCTTCCACTTTCTACGGTGTGAATGAGGGAAGATGGAGAAAGGAACCACAGGACTTGAAACCTTCAGACAACTCTCCATCGTCCCGCTCGCTGTTCTCCTCCTCTCCCCATGCCAAGGGCTCTGGGCACTGTCCTGTGTTCTCTTTCCATCCATTTGCTGTGCATTTCTGCAGCACAAGCTTTGTGTTGCTCTGTTGCGTCGCCGCAATATCAGCGGGAGCGTCTCTCCGTGTCCTTTGCAGGACACGCTCCGCACCCTCCGCTCCCCCTTCCCCTCGTCTTCTCACTCTCCGGGTGATGAGTCGTTTCCACTGTCGATATGTTAAAGCTGTTTTGCAATCAGAACTGCCTAATGTCACATAGCGTTTGCCCCACTGAACCGAAAAACTGGGGAAACCAGAGAAAAAGAAATTTAATTGCAAAAAAACAAAACCCAAAACCTCATTCCAGGCTGACCCCGGCAAACTAATTTGGGTTAAAAATGGAATGCAATAATTTGCTTCTAAGTCACTCTCACCCTCTTTTGTCCAAGATAATTTACCATAATTGACTCAATTGGCAGAACACCTTCACAAATGCATTTTGAAGCAAAAGTATAATGAAGTGACACAAAAATCTAATACTTATAAGTAACCAAGAGCTGCCTCAGTAAGTTCTGTACCTATAGACTACAGAAAGACCGTTTAGCTCCATACAGGAACATGCTATAGTTGGTGATCATACAGAAACCTGTGCTTCCAGTTGAGAAATAAAAACAACTCCAATTTTCTGCCCAGTTTCTTGTCAAGCGTCTCCTTTCCTCCAGTCTGTCCCAGGCCACCAGAAGTGCTATTTGCCACGATTAATGTTGACAAGAAAGTGTATGACGTGGGTGAGGAAATAGAATATACCTGTCGGCCCGGGTTCGTCCCCAATAACGGCCAGAGGAAATACACCTGCCTCCCGACGGGCCGCTGGCCGCTCAACACGCTCCTGTGCCTGCGTAAGTAAAACCAAGTCTGTCCTACTCCTAGACTCAGCCCAGCGGCACTTACGCTGTAATGACGCATACTGCTGGATAACACCTGCATTTATTGTATTCCTCATTGTTCGTGTTTGGCATTTGATTGTGTAGAAGTTATTTTCCTCAGGTAACCAAATGCCAAAAATTATTTCAATGCAACAACTTTGAAACTACTATATTTTGATAGGATGTAGAAAATGTACTTATGAAATGTAACACATGGGAGAGGAAAAACGTGAGAGATGCCAGGACCCCTTTATGATCAGCTCGGTTCCATTCTCCTAGATTCATGCCTCATGAAATAACTTTATCCTTTAAAAAAAAATCTTTAATTAACAGCACAGAGATGTCCCAGACCCGGACCCTTGCAAAATGGAAAAATTGAAGCTATAGACAGCCACTATCAGAGCTCTATAAGTTTTTCATGTGAACCAGGGTAAGTGTTCCCTTCCTCATGCTGTTAAATGAATAATTTAAACCATAGCCTTACATCCCAGGATCACCTGCTGCAGTATTGCCAGAGAACCTAGAAAACTGCACATAGAGCCCACCTCCATTTCCGAAAGTTTAAAAAAGCATATCTAGCGATCATCCTCAGTTCAGTTTTGGCTATAACATCCTGGAGCTTTGCTGCTCCAAAGCAACATCTTCCAGAAGTCATCAAAATAGAGATTTTATGCAAAGATTTATTCTGGACTGTTTTCCCCTGCTTTTTAAATCCTCTTACACCACTGTGAGATGAAATCCTACAGCAGAGAGAAGATAATCTCCGTCTCAGTTGTTACGCTGTTGGGCTCTGGAGACTGAAAATTTTGTCTCTCTGCTTTTCGAAGCTCGGCAAATGAAAACATGAGGTTAATCCTAACTTGGTCCCTGGAGCGAATGCACTTTTACTCAAGGCTACTTGCTAGTTTGGGAAATGATAACACATTTATAGAAAAACAGCTATGGCAAATACAGAGAAATATTTGATACTAACATACAATTCATTTTCCTTGGGTAATTAAGTAATAAACAATGCTTACCTGGGAAGGTCATAGGTAAGACAGAGCCTAGAGCTCACTGAAGAGCATCAGCAGCCCCCACTACCTCCTTCTTCCACAAAAGAGGCATAAAATAAGGAGGAAATAAATTAAACTACAACACCAAATGTAGGAAATTATCAGCAAATTATTTAATTTTGCTAATTATAATTTACTGGTTTTCAGCTGTGTGACATTGAAATGATAAGATACAGGATGAAGATTTCTTTAAAACTCAGAGTAGGTGCTAACAATATAAGTACAGAGGATGGCAGAGAAGCATTTAGAGGGCATATGGAAATTAAATTGGGTTGTCTAGCATGAAAATAAAATAATGCATCTCAGCAACTTTTTAGTTCTTCAGAGTGCTGAGTTCTTTGCGATAGTTTGATCCTAATTGCCATAATTAGCTAGGAACTCCTCCCAAAAAACCACAACATTCACATTAACAATCAGAGATCAATGCTCACTGCTCACATATAGCCAGAGTATTAACCAGTTGAACCAATGAATATATAGGATAAATTTTACAGTTGAAAAAGCAACACCTCTTGTTGTATCAAGCCCTTTGTCTGGATACTTGCAATACTCAAGTATTAACAATTTTTCATATTTGAATCTAAACTTCCTTTGGGGTCAGTAAGTGCTGGAACTAGAGAAGGATCCAGAGCTGGACTCCTGAGTCTGTTTATCAGGCCTGGTAATCTTTCCTGCAAAGAACAGCTTGATTTGTTTCCGTGTTCATCGAGCTTTCTGATAACCAGATCTTTCTGTTTCCAGTTACAACCTCGTTGGGACAAGAACGAGCCAATGCATGGCAGATGGAAAGTGGAGCGGAACTTTTCCACAGTGTCAATGTAGGTGTTTAAATATCAAAAAACCCACTCTATTGTTCTCCTTATTACAGAAGGATTCCTTTACATTGCTCAGAATTATATATACTGTTACTAGGAGGCCTCGTATAGTGCCATGTGAGAAATAATTAGGAAAACCAAGAAGAACTCTGTATGTTTGGGGTTAAATGCGTGAGTTCTAGTTTCAGAGAAATACAGTTTAAAGGACTGTACAAAAGGCCAGGATCAGGGATGCTATTTACAGCTGGAGGTAAGACACTTATCCACTCAAATTCATGTGTATAGAAAGGAGATATCATCATGCCTTTGCAACTGTTATACGTGTGTTTGCTATAACCTGCCCTGCATGAACACGTCACTGAAAAAGCAATACACTGCAAAATATTGCCCCAAAAATATAGCAAAAATCATGGATTACATACTCTAAGGCTCCCAAGACTTTTAATCTGACTTTTTTTTTGTTTCGTTAGCTAAGCTTCCTTAAATGATAGTGTGGATTAACTTGGTTGTAAGCATGTCACTCCTGTGATTCTAGTAATAATTCGCTCTTTAAGCTTTAACTTCTATGAATGCTTTTCTAGCTGTTACTTGCGCGCCTCCCTCAATTCCTGAATTTGGAGTCCTTTCCTACCGTCGCTTGAAACCTGGAAATGTTTCTCATTTCTTGGACACGATAGTTTTTGAGTGCGTGCCACCTCTGGCGCTTATTGGGAATGAGACGGCCACCTGCATGGCCAACGGGAACTGGAGCAGCATTCCCGAGTGCAGGGGTGAGTAACGTCCTTTTATCAACCTGCAAATATTCCCTAGAATTCAATATATTCAATATATTAAACTATACGAACAACCTTAATATTTTTTTGGTAACAATTGTTATTGCAAACATATAGCAGAATTAATCTGAAAGTCAGACTCGAGGATGCAAGGTGATTGCTGACAAGATTGCGCACAACGTGGAACGGATGAAATATTTGCTGCAGGTATAAAGGTTATTTAAACAAGACCTGCTAAACATAGTTCACGGTGGGGGATCAGAGAACAGCAGACGTTTTATTCTAAATGCTAGGATCAATCTCAGAAGTAGGCAAGTTTACCTTCAGTCCAGAGAACTTCACTGTTCTCAGTGAAACTATCTCACATTTAAGTAGTTTTCTGATATAACTACAGATTGCAAGAGATGTGTATGTAAAACAAGTAATATTTATTTATTGTTTTTTTTTAAACAATCTTTCTTCTGTCTACATTTGGTTTTGCAACAGGATGAAACGAACAACCACAAAGTTTTATTTTGAAGTATGTAATGTGTTGTTTGGAGCCGCAACACTGATCAAGCTTTGGTTTTGGTTTTGTGCCGCAGTTGTCACCTGCCCCACTCCAACGGGAATAGAAAACGGATTCATAGAGTTTGCTGTCCGTAGAACGTATCACTACAACGAGAGCGTCAGCTTCGGCTGCCAGCCCAGCTACGTGCTGGACGGACACAAACATTCCCGCTGTGAGAAGACTGGAAACTGGTCCACCAAGCCAATCTGTAGAGGTACACACACCCCAGCTGTTGGAAACCATCCGTCAGGTTGAATTTCCCTCTGATAGTTAGTGAGCTATTACAGCTTCGTGCAAAAGAAAACCGAAATCGTAATTTCAAGGCCCTGAGAATCTAAGACAACTCCCTGCATTGAGTGTTGTATGACATGATGTAACTGAGCGGACATCAATAATCAGCCACGTAACTTCTTTTTGTCTGAGTATTTCCTTTCCTGTTCCTATTTAATATAATTAGAAATGTCACTGTGGCTGGATTTTCACTGGGAACTTTTGACCCTATACTTAGGGTTCTGAATTTCCTCAGCATTGTAATACCAGCGGAAATTTTATACTATCTATATGGGCCACACCATTTTTCATTCCCAAACAGCACTTATACAGATTTCTGATGGGATCTAACGTGCTCACTTTTCAAAACAGAGTTCTAATTATCCTTATGTGTTGCTTATAACCGGACTGTTCCACAGGACCATGTAAAATACCTGTTAAGAAAGCTGTAGTATTATACAACGGCGAGAAGAAGAGGGTTCAGAACGACCTTAAGGAAGGCATTCGGCACGGTGAAACCGTCTCCTTCTTCTGTAAGAATAAAGAAAAGACCTGTGCCTACACGGTGGCTGCGCAGTGTGTGGATGGCAACCTCACCCTGCCCGCCTGCTTCAAAGGTAGGACCACAACGCTGCCTCTGGTGGTGGAGTAACAACTACTATAGTTGGGGGGCAATGCCATCATTCATCCTCAAGCCTTATTTGACTGGCTAATTCATCTGCCGTGTGCAAAAGTTATTGGGTATTTAGGAAGAAATGGCCTGAGATAAGGAAAGAATGCACAGCAGGGTTTTTTCAGATCCATCAGAGCCCTGCTTGAATCCCTGTTCTGTTCTTCAAGGTGTTCTTTAGAGGTGGCCTGGCCCAAACAAAACACCGTCTGTAAAATATCCTGGGATTTCATGAATCCTTGGATCAGTGTTGTCTACGGGGGAAGAAATCCTGCACGCTGCTGCAGCCCTGTCAACCTGATGTATTCACTCCCATTCTGGTGAATTATTCCCACATTGGGCTCATCAGTAACAAAGTGGTTCTGACGCTGGACCAAGAGCGTTCAAAAGCAGCCGACAGTTGTAGTGAGGAATTGATGTTGGGGGAACTGGTTCACAGGCACACAGGCTTTCAGAAGAAATAAATAGACTCAATACTGAAGTCTGTTAGCAAGAGGAAATGCTTTGCATTTGTTTTATCAACATTTATTGTGTAGTATATTCCTTGTAAGTTTTGTTTTCACTTGTAAGGGAAGGAAGAAGCACAGTCCATGCATGATGAAAACGTCTTTCCTCACATTTGGCTTCTGATGGAGGTAGCTTAGCTTTCGTTAAAATAGAAATTAAAATAGTGGATTTCTTCTAGCATTTTTACTATGATGCAAAGATTGATTGCTCACCTACCAGCTTCCATGGGACATATTATTTTCAACTATCACCTTTCAAAAATTTAACCCAAGTTCTTCGCTTGTTGCCAACAGAACGTGGCTTTTTTTCAACGCTTGTGAAGAAGGACCCATCAGACATGAAACCATGTGAAGATCAAGCGTGAATCAGACAAGTAATGCGGTACTAAATCTCTGCCTGACACAAAATATTGTATAGAAGAGGAAAACTTAGATCCCATGAGCGTGAGTTTCCAGAACTCTGGACTTTCTGTGAGCGCAGTCTCAGCTGTTTCCCACCATCCCCACCAGCCTCCTCCACGAGCTCCGACACATTATTTCAGCCATTAACTTTTATTCTCTTTTCTCTGCCTTAAATCCCCCCAATACTGCTTCTCTTTCCGTATTTCCAACAGTTATGCAATTGTAAATGACTTTCTCAATAGCAGTCCCTTTACAATAAAGTAATTTTCAGCCAATAGAGTGTTCTTATTTAATATTACCTCATCATCAATCAAATCCTTTAGCTCTTAACTGATTTATACAGAAAGGCCTTCATCATCAGTAATTAGCCGGGCTCAGATTCCATTACCGCTCCCCGGTGACAGGGAATGGACCGTTAATTATAGATAGAGGAACATCAGCCTGGGATCTTCCAGAATTTACGTAAGTAGAAAGCCTGAGATATCCAAATGAGTTGAGAGTATCCAAGCAGGGTTTAAATGTCAACGGCATCAGGCGAAGGGTTCTTTTACACTTTTAAAAACCCATGGTTTTTGAGATTCTAACTTCACCTGAAACTGTTGTTTTAAACAACTGTTAATTTTTACCAATGTTTGAATTACACAATATAACTGATTATTTAAAAAAATAAATTGTACACCATTGAGCAAGAGCAATGACTTGTGGTCATTAAATAGCTTTGAAGTAAACTGTACTTTTAATCTGACTTATGACACAGGTATTTCACTGGTATGATCCAGTCTGGCAAGTTTTGTGCTTATGTCTGTCTTTCCATTCAGAAAAAAATAATTATAATTTCAACATAGTAGACAGTGATAGAGAAATATTTGTTATACACTTATAATAAATGGTCATGAGTCATAGGTCGTTCTCTCTGAAGTCAAAAAGCCTTCTCTGTGATTAAAAGCACAAGTAAGCTACACAGTAAGCAAGTGACTGCAGAACTTTTTAAAAGGATCATTTAACGTTAAGATCAAACTACTTGTAAGCTGCTACATCTACCATTAAAAAACTCCAAACATACTCTAATTGTATATGTATCTTTTTCTGAAGGCTGTGCATGAATATTTTAATAGTATGACTGATATAATTTGCTCTTGTACTTCCTATTTTTAAGGAGAGATTGAGGCAGCTGTTCTTAAGGATTTAATACTTTGCACTCCTCTTCAGTTTAACTCTGTAATGTAGAGACAGACAAACTCAAGCAAGCAGCTGAGGAGGGTTTGTCGTTGGTACGATGGGCGCTGTGTTCTGGTTCCTAATGTGTTTAAGCAGGATCCTTGGATGACGTTTGACTTACAGACCAAGATACTCACAAGTGTTTGTAACACACACAGAGCAGCTGGCAGGAGCCTCTCGGTTGGGAAATCTGGTCCAAATGTTGTGTGGATACATCCCTGGGATCGGGATGTTCAGGACAGCAGCTGAGATACCAAACACAGTTTAATATTAACTTGTCTTTCGCAGCAAAACGCTGTCAAGTTGGCGTAAGTGAAGTTAGCGGTCACTGCTACAGAAATGCTACTTCTCCCTGAAATGATCTGTATTTTGCACAAAAACAGTTGCCCCAGGAACATTCAGATTTTTCTAAGCAAATTTTCCCAGTTCTACTTACTTGTGCAGCAGAATTCCAACTGATCCCATCAGCTGGCCCTGCTTCCTAGCTGGGTATGCAGAATTGGAATATTTTAAAGAATCGCCCTTAGGAGCCAATGTTCATACGCTGAATTTATTATCCAACCTCCTGAAGCAAGAAGAAGGAGGAAAAAAAACTCTGTGACCTGGTAAGTGTTTGAAGTAGTGAGGTGTTTGTGAATCACAACTTTTCAGACATGAAAGGTTTGCTTAGAAGGTCTGAAAAAGAATGTATTGCAACTAGAGGTGTTCCAAAGGCTGGTGCGAGTGAGTGAAACCTGCTTTTTCCTTCTCCTAAGATGTTTGACAGAATGCCTTGAGCTGTGCTCGTGTTACATGTGGCAACCTGCTGAGACAGTTACAGAGATAAGAGAACGTGTAAAATGAGATTTAAAAAAAAGTACTGCATGTATTTTATTTAGATGAAGATATTTTTCCAATTCAAATTGGGAATTACCTCTGTATTCTGGCTGGGATATCTGTGTGTTCTACACTTGTGTATTGCAGTGGTTTCCTCAGTACTCATCGTGTCCTGGCTGCAGCTTTGGCTGGAGACAAAACCTTGGTCATTTTTTGAATCTTTAGCTTTTCTTTCTTTTCTGGACAGAACTTCTGCAATTGTCAAATCAGAGCAGGCTTCAAGCTCTCTGCCTTGGTAAGCAGACCCAGAAACAAGATCTATTCCTTCAGGAAACTTGTCCTGGAGAACTAGTTCCAGTTTCCCTGGTCCTGCTCTGCCTCATGTTCTTTGTCACCATATACCAGCAAATTCAGGTTTTCAAAGTATTTTTTGATGAGCATGACAGAGATACATTAAAACCTGAAAGCAACATGCAGGTTCAGATCCATGTACAGCAGATGCAAAAAAGTTGGCTTAGAAATTCCAGCCCTCTTCAAACGTCGAAAAGCAGATTTGCAAAGCGGGCAGAAATGCAAAGCTCACGGTCTCACCTGGGCAACGTGCTGATGAGCTGCCTGGAGAAAACTGCCCGGAAAGAGTCACGTTGTTAAGTCCATCCAGCCTTCCACATTCTGCCAACGCACAAAACTCGTCTGTCTCCTGCGATTTGGACAGACTTGGGCAAATTGATTTCATAATGATTACAAAGCTCCCATGACAAATCCAGGTATCTGATTCAGAGGTGAAAAGTTCAGCAAGTTCGGCTCTTGGAGCAAGTCAGCCACCCCACAATCTTACTGTGTTGGAAGAATCTTCCATTATTTTAAAACAGATTCAAAGAAGCCATATTTTCTAAAATACATGAAGTGGCGATTATTCTAAATTTTGAATTTAAAGGAAAGAAATCATCTTTGTAATCTACTCATAAGGTTCTACCATGGATTAACATCACTGATTTTCAGGCTGCAAACGTTGATTTAAGGAGCTATGTGCAATCTGCGCAGGAACCAGCGCAGCTGTCAGAGCTGTCACCGAATGAACCCCAATGCGAATCACTGCTGCCGGAGACAGCTGAGAATCAGAGAAAACAGCCAATTTCCTACCATACATTTAAGGAATTCTTGTTTGATGTATATGTGCATGTGAATCAAGCTTAGAAGAGCTGAAGAGTTTACTCATTCGAGAGAAAAGCACTTTAAACAGAGTAAGGGAATCGATTTTGGGGAAAGAGAAATAAATGAATCAAAGAGGTCAGACATTTTATTTGGGATCAGACGCACACACAATCACTTCACTGACTCCAGAAGAGGCTGAGGAGCTGAAAGGAGTGGGAGATTTCCCTAATTCTTTTGGAGTAATCAATAGTTTTCGTGACATGGCTGCAAAACAAGTGTAACCTACGTCTTTTGTGTAGGAATGTCAGGCGTGTAATCTTAATATTTTCCATTTCCTCATATTCTCTGTCCTTGGGACAGGACATCAACATACCACAAAACATGAACAATACCAAGCATAAAATGCTTTAAAGTGAACGCAAAATCGCTCTATTATCTACAAGGATACACTTGAACAAATTTTACTTAGAAACACTTAGAAACTGTGGCTAAAATTGGCTCTGCAATTATTCAGCCTGCACCTGCAATTTCAGTTTCGTTTCAACCGCTCATGATTCTGGCACCCACTCCGGAGCTACAAAACACTGCTCGGACCCAAAAGCCACTTCTGATTTATAAACCTTCAATTTCATAGGGGCAAATATTTTCCACTAAGCGTTGAGTGGAAGTGTTTTTCCCCAATTATTGATTGTAAGGAGGATATATGACAAAAAAGACAGTTGATATCCAACTAGTTGCAGCTAAAACAAATAAACACACTCCAAACAGCGCAGAGTTTTGTCCCTCTGCTCCTGCACCCTTGTTTTTCCCATCCGGCTCTCCTGCCGCACAAACCTCCAGCTCTGCCCTGTGTATCAAGGATTTGACCCAACATAGCTACATCAGTGATGGGACAAGAGGAGATGGCCTCAAGGTGCGCCAGGGGAGGTTCAGATTGGGTATTAGGAAAAATTCTTCATGGAAAACGTTGTCAGGTGTTGGAACAGGCTGCCCAGGGCACTAGTGGAGTCACCATCCCTGGAGCGGTTTAAAAGGCGTTTAGACGAGGTTCTCATGGACATGGTCTAGTGCCAGAGTTAGGTTGTGGTTGGACTCGATGATCCTGAGGGTCTCTTCCAACCGAACTGATTCTATGTTCTCTGGCATCTCCCGTTTCTCCCTTTGTGCTCCCTCAGGCTCTGCTGGTTCCTCTTGAGGTTTATTAAATAAGTATTTATACCAGTGTGCATACAGATTTTTGGGTTGAAAACGATGGCAGTTTGGTGCAGCGGGCCTGGCCAGCACACCACTGCTCACCACGTGACGTTAATTACTTGGGGCAGTGATTAACGACCGCAGGCAGCGATTGCTCTCTGCGCTGTGACAGCGCACACTGTTCCCCCATCAAGCCCAAGAGTTTTTTCCCTACCGGCTTCTGGCCACAAGCAACTCCCCAAACCCACCCGCTCCCCGGGGCTCCCGGCCCGCCGTGACCGGCCGCCTCAGGCTCCCCGCCCGAGCCCGGCCTGGGCCGCGGCCGCGTCGCCCGGCAACCGGCGGGCGGCCCCGCGGAAACGGAAACGCGCGGGGCCAGCGGGGCCGCCGGGAGCGGGGGTGGGCTCGGTTTGAACCGTTGGCCGCTCGGCCGGGCCGGCGCTGCGCGGGGCTGCCTTTCCCCGCCGTGGGGGGGCCGGGACCCGCCGGCCCGGCTGGGCCCACCCCGGCCCCGCGGAGAGCGAGGTAAAGGGGGCGGCGTGTCCCGCGGGGAGATCACCGGGAGGTGCGGGGGTGTCAGATCCCGCCAACTTCATCCCGGCAGCGGGTGGGAACGGGGGCGCTCGCTGCGGTCGGTCGCTGCAAAGCGGCTCCGGGCAGATGCGGGTTCATAAAGTGCCTGGAGGGAGAGAAGCGGGAAAGTGCGTGTGTGCGGCCCGCGGGGAGGGACCCGCTGCCCGGGGGGACACGGGGGATGGCGGGTTCGCTGCGGGGAGAGCCCCGGGGGGACACGGGGGTGGCGGGTTCGCTGCGGGGAGAGCCCCGGGGGGACACGGGGGTGGCGGGTTCGCTGCGGGGAGAGCCCCGGGGGGACACGGGGGTGGCGGGTTCGTTGCGGGGAGAGCCCCGAGGGGACACGGGGGATGGCGGGTTCGCTGCGGGGAGGGCCCCGGGGGGACAAGGGGGTGGCGGGTTCGCTGCGGGGAGAGCCCCGGGGGGACACGGGGGTGGCGGGTTCGCTGCGGGGAGAGCCCCGGGGGGACAAGGGGGTGGCGGGTTCGCTGCGGGGAGGGCCCCGGGGGTCCCACCTGCTGTTGTGTTGAACCGCACCCGTGTTTGGGGGCCGGTAATTTGGCCAAACAAGCGTCTAATTGCAATTTCAAACGTGCAGAAAAGATGCGTTCTCCAGCTGGGAAATGGCAGGAGGTCTTGGAGGAGTTTGGCCTTTCACTCCTTAGTTAAAAAACAGTTCTGACAACATTTGTCTGTTTTTTTTTGACTCATAGGTCTATTTTTGCTCTTTTCCCCCTTTTCTTTATAACCCAAAACTAATTCTATGAATGCCGCTATAACATATTAATGTAGGTGTTTTATATATGCGTCTGAGCCACAAATTCCTTTAGGTGTTTTATCCAAATTGTGTGTGGTTGAACCCCTTTTAGCGTGGTTGGCTAATCACTTCCAAATCTAAACAAACACGTTCTTGTAGATTTTCTGGAGTACCTGTTGTCTGCAAATAATCACTCTTAGTGTTTATCTGAATGTAAGAAAACGTTTAGTTTTATTATCTGTATAGTTCCAAAGCATCTCTTTGCATAGCTGAAGATTTACAGAGACTAATATATGGGCGTATTGGATCTTTTTGCTTCAGTGTGGATAATTTTGCAGGTGTTCTTTCAAAATGAATGGGGAAGAGGAAATATGGGAAAAACTGGATGCGGAATTTGATCATTGCGTTGTGGATATGAAGCCTCACGTTCTAAAACTACAGCATAGGTCAGGTAAATATGGAAAAATGTGTGTATAGAGAAACACTAATACAAAATTCTAGGTTATTGATAATTATTATGTGTGCTTGTATCGCTTTCTTTAACCAGATGCTTATTGTCTGACGTTATAAGGCACTGTTTTGAAGGGGTTTTGAACATTATCTAAAGTTGGATTGAAGTACCTGTTGCTACTGTTTGAGCTTATCTCTCTTATCCTGGTGACCTAAATGTGCTTTTGCAGAAATACATTATCTTCTCTATTTTTAAAACATTAATTCAGTAGAAACTTGGTTTTGAGATTGCACTTACAAAATTGCAAATATATTTTAGAGATGATGTTTTGAAAATTTGGCTTAGGAATGTGTAATAATCTGAACCTCAATTAATAAATGAGGTTTTATAAATCTAATTATTAGAACAAACTAATTATTAAAAGCACAAACCCTACAAAGTAAGACTTTGCTTTGCAAAACATCTACATGATTGGTGACTGGTATCTATGTGTTTGATTTGCTCTGAAAACATATAGTGATTATGTGTCTGTATATTTTTAGAACGACAAAGGTGTGCACTGTGGATTAAAAAACTATGCGAGCCCTCAGGAGCGGGGACAGGAACGGTGGGAAGGAAGAATCGCAACCTCTATGCCAAACTTTTGCTCCACATGCTGAAGCGAGGGGTGCTGGAAGGTCCTTTTACACACAAACCAGAACCGGGGACACTGAAAACTTTACCTTCATACATGGTGGGTGTCACTTCTGTATTTAAAAACCTGCTTAAATACATTCTGAAAACACTTTTGAGTCTTTGATTTGGCATGAGTGTGAATACAGGCATTTCTCTTGCATATCTTGTAATATGGGTTGGAAAAAATCTTTCATTATGCAAAGAGACCTGTTTCTTCTTCAAAATTCAGATTCTAAGAAGGCTTGTAAAAATAGGTCTTCTAAAGGAATATGAGGTTTTATGTTCATGAGAATATATTTGTGTAGATGTATTCTAGTGTTGATTTTGCATTTATTTATTTTAATTACAGTCCATTTATTTTGATGAGCCAAATTCAACGAGAGTTGGGAGTAGCAGCCCAGACTGCCTACCTGACTGGGTCATGGGAGAGCTGGGAGACAGCGACTGGAAGCTCGAGGAATCCTGGAAGATCTCCTCGCAGGAGGAGTCACCGTCAGCAACACTGCTTACACATGGGTAAGATTTCTCTATTTGGCTCATATTTAATAGATGTTTGACTTGATAAGCTCTGTCTGTATCTTTCAGTTTGTATGTATGAATTTATTACACTCCCACAGGGTATCATCTTGAATATAGTGTTTGTATTTTCTATAGAGAAGCTCTGAATAGCTTCTAACTTAATGATAACTTTTATACTTCTCTGTTATTATATTCCTCCATTGTGTTTTCTTCTCTGGCTTCTCTAAGTCTTCCATGTCCCGTAGCTCTGTCCTCTTTCCCTACCACTCATTCTCCTTCCCCTTTCAGTTACGGATGCTTGCCATAGAAAATCAATAGGCCAAACTGATAGTTTGAGAAATTTGGCGGCAACTGAAGAAGGGGCTTTATAGTGATTTGGAATGGTGGTTACTGTGGGACATTAATGAATTGCACAAAGAGCCTGTTTGCTAACGCAGAAACAATTACAGTCCATTTTTTGCACCGTTATCTCTGCTCATGGTAATACTCTGTGTAGACTTGGTGACATACGTGAGACTTCCAAAGTAGATAATGGCTGTTGTTGTGACGTTCTAAATATACGTCAACTAAGCTGGCACTCTGGTTATGTTTTTCAGACCTCAGATATTACAGTGGCAAAGCACAGTGGTCACAAGGCAAGGGACAATTCATACACAATTTCTTAACTGGGAGAGGGAAGCACAGACAGATGTGGACAGACAGTAAGGAAGAAGTGATGTGGTAAAAAATGTACAGGTGCAGAAGACTTTCAGGCCAGATTTTTAAAGAAATAGATCCAAACACTTGCTGTCCCCTTGGAGTTCTTGTACAGTCCTGTTTTCTGCATGGCGTATGGAACCTGGGAAGTGGTACTAAGTG
This sequence comes from Columba livia, assembly GCF_036013475.1. Lineage (NCBI taxonomy): Eukaryota > Metazoa > Chordata > Aves > Columbiformes > Columbidae > Columba > Columba livia. Next base: position 11,157,589 of record NC_088619.1, read on the forward strand.
ATGAAGCTGAGGTGGATTAATCGCTGTTTCTATACAGTTCAAAATAAAAGGAACGTGCAGTAAGCAAGTGACAAAAAATGTGGGATAGTAAACATATAACATTGAAAAAAATTGTAGTCTGAGGTCATAATGCTGAAAGGAGCTTTTATATCAAGTAGTTTTAATGGCTTTTCTTCTGTAGAGAATAGAAATACAAGCAAGCATACAGACGATAGATTTAAAGGATGTTGTTGTATTGTTGCTCAGTTTTTTGGAGGAGTCCCTGCAGATAAGCCAGCTATCTTTTTGTGAGCATCTTAGTTCTCATTAAACACTTATCTTGTGTTTTATCATGGCTTCTTTAGGAAATAGTCCGATTTCTTTATACTTCCTGTCAGCTTCAGGATTACAGAAGCTCAGACTGGACCAGCTAGACTTGTTAAAACTAAAGGCTAAAAATCAGAGCAGCTGCCTGGGGGATGCTCTGCCATATGTGGGGCAGGGTTGTTTGCAGTGGCTCCGTCCTTGTCTGAACAATCTCTGAGTTTGACTTAAACTGTTTTGATTCACATCATGCTGTCTGCTACAAGTACACGTGCTTTGTTGGTCACTAGCACCCCCTATGCCCAGATCCTGTGCGTTTGTCATTAGGATGATGGAAACATTTCAGTATTGCGTCTTTGCAGCTCTACAGCAGAATTATGAGTATCTGTAGCGGCATCTTGCTATGGCAATCCATCGCACCATGTGTTTTTGCAGGAGCCAGTGAACTTAAGCCGCATCCTTAGTTCTGATCAGTCGGGTATAGAGCTGTTTACAGAGCAGGTAAAGGGATGGAATGTGTTGGCTCATTAATGATGGTTTTCCTGTTGCAGTATTGCAGGTGTACCAAGCCGGTTGGTTGGACACTGTTGAAAGTCACAGGCTTATTCTGTCCTATTTTTTGGGAATCCTGGGTAGATTTTATTTTAATCTACATTCTGTTCTTAATATTTACTTTGTTTTTTCTTACACAGTGTGACTTTGCATTGATTATGAAGATCTATATTGCATTTTTTAACATGGCTACATTTCAGTCATGAATGGAATTGCTTCTTGTTTGCTCGTCTTGAAGTGTAGTTGATATTTAAACCCTCTGAAAGCCTTGTTGAAAAAAAGCTCTTTTTGAGATAGGGTGTGCATATTATTCAAAACTCAGCAAGCTCTGTCCAAGAGGAAGTCAGTATCTGTTCTACTTCTTTGTGAAACTTCCTGTTTTGTTTCAAAGCGTTACGAACGTGCTCTCAGGTTTTGTTTCAGAAGTCTAATGCTTTTTTAATGGGTTCACTTACATTTTCCATAAGGGGTTCGTTTTCATAAGCTGTTCATTTTTTAGGCACACTGATGTTTGTTATATACCACAGCGCCCAGTCTTGCATTTTTAAGTTTTTTAGCCGTGATTTGGATAGATGACAAACAGGCACTCTTGCAAGTGACATCACGTCAACACTGAGTATCTTGAAACTTTTATGTATCCATTAACTATGTGTAATTCTAACAGTCATTTAACAAGTTGCACTTGGGACTGGTGCATCTCCTGTTTTGGCCTCCTGCAGTGTTAATGCTGAGGGGTTTTCTGGTTGCTTTACACTCGGATGCTCTGATGTGAACCTGTGGTTTTGACAGCAAACTTGTGGGTTAAGAAATAAAGGTGGAGAAGAGAGAAATTGCCAGCTGTGTTCCCTCGTTCTGCTTTAGGCTTGGTCTTACAAAGTAGCGTTGGGTAGAGCTGTCCACATACTGTCAATTAAAACATTTCGGTTTGACCTTATGATAACAAGGAGCGTATTATGCTTTAGAAATGCTTGTTAGGAGCTCAGCTAAATCAGTGTTAGTCGGCGTTGTGTCAGGTCGGGATACCCGGTGTAGATCTGAGCAGATTGTCTTGGTTGCGTGGAGTGACACCATCACCGTGAAGTGTCACTGTGGGTATTGGGAGCAATAAAGTGGTATCAACAGAGCTCCCCACTGTTAGCCCACATCTAGAATACTGATATCTCTGCAAGGCCGTATTTGCTGCTTGACTACACACAGAATTCCTCTGAATTCCTTACTCGCTCTATCAGCTGGGGTGTTATCTGAGTGGGATGAGGCCACATACTCTGCCCTCTGCATCCAGCTGCCGCTGTCCCTGCTTGAGGAAGGTGAGGTTCAGTTTGTCTGTCTCCTCCCTGTACTCTTTGTCATACTTCTATCTCTTCACTACCTGGATTATTGTAGAATGTTGGAAATCTGACCCCTTTTCCCATTCATTATCAGAACCTAAGACTGAGCTTGGTCTGGCAAAGTTCCCTAGAATGAGGGTGGGGTAGTGAAGAGTTATTTCATTTACTTTTTATTTACTGTCATGTGGGACTGTACCAATACCTACATTGGTGATGAACAGATGGCTCCAAAGGTTCTCTGGAGACCCATATCGTATATTAATTTGTGCCAGGTGAAGCAAGTATATGTGATGGAATAAGTTACTGGTGTAAAGAAATCTGGAAGTAGAACTTAGCTCTGCTAATGGGAGTATTGATAGCAAGAATGGAGCTGTGTCTAAGGAAATCTGAATTTGTGTCGGCAAATAAGCATTTTGATAACTCTGGTTACATAAATTAATCTTCATAGCAATGAGAAACTTACGTTAAATGTATGAGTTATGTGGGAGGAAATACTGAAGGTACATATTTCAGCTGTTTTGTGGAAATAGACACATGTAAATAAGATATATTGAGGTGTTAGCTATATTTAATGTGAAGATCACATCTGTCTTTGTATTTTGAATCGACTATCAATGCAGGTAAGGATGTGAAGTATTAAATGTTTCTGGAATGTGCAGTTTGTGGAGAGCCCCAGCAGATGGTGATCTTGTTCCGTTATACTCGTCTCTCCACTCAGAACGTGTATCAGGAAAACTGGATCCATAGACCTGTAATATATGTACTTGGATGAAAATTTGCATTCCAACCATGATGAAATTCTTATAGAGAGAATACAACCATTTCTTGGGGCAAAATAGATAATGTCAGCGAGAATTTTTTGAGTAATTTTTTTAATGTTTATCTCAAGATTCTCTTCTTTAAAATAAGTCAACAACTGGGAATGTTCTTTTCATAGTTATTTCTACCTTGCAATATGCTTAATCTGTGTATGAAGAGTTTGGCTTTTCTATAAGAAGTTGTGTATCTGGCTAAATAAAAAATAGACAACCCTTACTTGCAAACTGGGGTGTAAATGAATAAGACCAAGCCATCTGGTGCTAGAAAGGTGCGTCTGTTTCGAAACATAAAATAATTGGTTTTAGGAATGCAAAGTCTGGTTTGAACAAAACCTTGTCTTGGTGACTCCGTAGGAAAATTTCTTTATGTTTATAGATTATGGCTGAAAAACATTGTTAAATATCAGTGTGTAGCTGTGCTGAACCAGGAGGAACCAGTGAGTTTCCCTTACTTTGTTCCTAGTAGGAAATTATTTACTGATCTCCCTTATTAGCAGCAAATTGCTTCCTTCTCCCATCCCAGCTCTGCTTCGGCTGGAGCAGGAGGTGCCAGGGCTGGTGTCAGGACTCCGACCATTCTCCACTCACCTGCTGTGATTTCTGGGGCCGACTCGCATTAGCAGAAGGCTGGAGAAGGGAGTGAACGGGAGTATATGCTTGATATGAGCAAAACTCTGCTCCATCCTTTATTGTCTTCTCCAATTTTCTTTATAGAATCAAGTAGAGCAACTTCCTTTTCAGATCATCTTCAAAATAGCAAATAGGGAACTAAGAATATGTCTAGACTTCTTTCCCCCATTTTGTCAATTTAGGAATATCACTGGTAGCTTGGGTTGGTTTGAATATTTATTGGTATTCCTTAATCTCTTTAATGATAGGGGCATTAATTCTGTTTTTAAACAGTTGGGACTATATTGAATTGTTAGGTAACCTGCATATTGTTCAGAAAAGATACCTGATAAAAGTGCAGGTTTACTGAGGGGCAAAGATTTGTCTCCTTTTAATGAACGATAATTTTGCGTCAAATGAAATTGTCGTAAGAAATCCATGATTTGGAATGCTAAAGACAGTCATTGTGTTATATTTCTTTTCACCCTTTTTACCTCGATGTCTCTGCTTATCTAAACCATTTACTGCTTTGGAACTGTTACTTTGCGCATGTTGTGGGTATTTATTGGTGCTGGAAGGGCTGTTCCCCATTGGTTCCATGAGAACTGGGGCCCTGCGCTTCAGGAAAAATGTCTGTGTTTGTCTTCCTAGAAGTGACGAGTTTACATTGTACATCCAACAGTTTTCTTGCTGTTCATAAACACTTCATTTGTCTCAGTGTCTTTTTGGCATTGCTTACTGTCTAATTTGCTGCTGGATGGGAAGAATGAAAGGTATTTTAATGGGCTGACTTGATTTTAATACAGTGTCGCTAGTCATTGTGAAGGTGGATGGGCTAACGGGAGGTTTTAATTACTTTAATATGTGTGTGTTTGAGAGTGCTGAAGGGTGTTTTGGATCTTCTGCTCTATCAACCTATCTAATAAAGTCTTATTGTTGTTTTGTTTTCTTCCAGGCTGTTGTGTCACTGTTCTATAGTTGAGAAAGGTCTGTTGACCAGGTGTATCAGTGAAGATTATCTTCACCTATCTGCTATTCTTAATTTCCTTTTGTTCAAATGCTTTATTTATGGCTAAATCTTTAAAAACAAGAAACCCTACACACTTTTTTTTCTGTCCTTGTTGAAGCTGCATTTGTATCCTGTCCTGCACGCCTTTCTTTACCGTCCCCCTATATATACACCACTCGGGTCCATAAAATAGAGCTGAAACGCAACGTGACTAATACCGTCTTTATGACTTGTTCTTTGACGTGTTACTCTCCACCCTGGCCTTTCATGTCATTGCTTTTCTGTTGAGCTGTACATGTAGTTCTTGCCCTTGCCTTCGGGTTTGTGTATTATATGTAGATATACCTTGATCCAACCTCGTATTTTTTTTGATCTTCCCCAAGTCTTCTCCCCTATGGCACGGCCAACCATCACCTTCATTCCTGTTTCTTCTCTGAGTTGCTGGATTTTATCCTTTGCTGTCTCATATGTATAGTAATTTTTCTTTCAAAACCATTCCCTTAGATCAGTCTTCTCAGATAAATTTATTCTAAAAATCTATTGGGAGTTATTGGGTCACGTAGTGACCTAGAGATACAAAGAACACTTTTTAATATACTGTGACGTACACAATATTTCTGGTGGTTTTGTTGGTGTGGGGGTTTTGGGCTGTTTTTTAGTGGAATGCTTAAAGCTTTTGTTTACCTTTAACAATACATTTTTTATTCTACTATTTTTGATCTTTACATCTTGACAAGTATTTTCTCTCGTGTATTTTAAAAGATTTTATGTTAAGATTAGCATCCTTTGTGTGCCGCAAGTTGTTGAGAATCAATTCTTCTCTTTCTGTTTACTCTTTTTAATAACAGGGAAAGATTCAAGTGCAATGAGAAGCCGGCATTAAGATCCCATTCGATGAGTCCTCCTCACCGCACAGATGAAGATAATCTAACCACACCACGCTCTGTAAGATGCTTTTTGTCCTAAAACTTGCTCTAGTTTCAATGAGTCGTTTTTGTCTATCCCCGTAAAGCTTATTTTTAATTGCGTGAGTCGTGATCCCTGTGTACAAGTGCAGACGTCTGGGAAGGAGCGATAGGGAAGACTAAAGCTCATCAAAATCTGCCCTCTGCAAGTGCAGGGGAAAAGAATGTCTCGTAGGATGCTCTCAATCCATCCTGATGGTTGACCTCTGTTTAGTGAAGTGTGTTTCATGTCTGCTGCATTGTTTTCCCTGGGCTTGGCACCCTGACTGTACTGACATCATCTTGTATTTTGCAATAGGAGATTAAAGGAAGTTGCTTAGTTGGCTTCGGCTGCGTGTAATGATGGCTGACCTCTGAAAGAGCGCATTTTGGACCGTTTGTTTTATCAAACTTTCCACAACTAGCATTACGGCTCAGGGAAGGACACTAAACAGACTTCATGTAAAACCCTCTTAATCCAGAATGTTTAATGATATTGCGTGTAGAATCGCAAGCATTTAAATTGAAACATGTATTTGCAGGAGCAAGTTTCAATTTATCAGCTAGGATGTTGTTTTCCTTCGTGAACATGTTCTGTAGCTGTGTAGTGTCCAGTCTTCTGCAGTTCCTTCCCCAGCGCATCTATAAGCGTCCATTCCTCCGTGAAACGCTGAATTTGCCATATGTACATTGTAGGTCTGCACATGTTATTTTATTGTATTGGAGGAACAGTGTGGAAAGTCTGCAGCTCCAAGTGGGCTGTGAGCAATTCGTATAGACTTAATGAGGGCATGAAGTGCAAGTGGGATAAACTGGAAGATGGTTCTGGGGTGTATCTTTCTAAATAACTTGTGTTCTGCTGTGCATTTGGAATAGAGGACTAGCAAGGGGATGCTGCTGACAAGTGGTCTGTGGGCAAAAATTGGATGTCTCTGCTCTAGGCTCTGGTATGAATGTACTTGTGTGTGTGTTGATTTTATGTATACAAATGTAATTAAAAAAAGAAATACCGTAATTAAAAATAAAAAAAAACCAAACCAACAGATGCTGGATTTACTAAATTTCTCCTTATGGGTTTCCTGTTTGTTTTACTTGACTTAAAGAAATACTTCTTATGGAGCATCTATTGTAAAGAAAAGGATTTCCTTCAGTTGAAATCTAGATTTGGGCCTTTAAAGCTTTTTGTTGTTTTGTTTGGTTTTGGTGTTTTTTGTTCCTGGCTCTGCCACGAGCTCCCGGGGCGATGCTGGGCAAATCACTGCACTTCATTGTTCTTTAGCTCCACATTCTGGATTCTGCTGTGATTACAGCTTTAAGTGAAATAATCCTCTCTTGCTTTGCCAAACAGTTTGATGAACATTTGGCTCGCTGGAACAAATAGTGTCTTGTTCTGCTGTCAGTGCCGCACAGATGTTCTGGCATAATTCGGGCCCAGGTAGAGGAACAGGGAGTCTTGTAAGAAACATTGAGCTGCCTCAACCAAGTGTTGATTAACTGAAGTCAAAGCTCCATTCACTGTATGTTCATCATGATTGAGCAGGTTTAAAGAAGAGGTGCCAATACACAAACCTCTTGCTGACAAAACTCAACGAGACAAAGTAATTCCTGCGCTGTTTTTCTAAATAGTGTTACATCCCAGTTCAGGAAAACGTTCTATACCAGCTGCCCTATTTGACACATTAAATACAATCAGTAGTTACCGTTGTCCTGCAGGACAAACTGAAAGATGTATCCTTGAGGAACAACAACCAGAGTTCTTATTGAATGGTGGAAATTCTGCAAAGAGGAGCCCCAGCCTCGAGCTGGTCAGCTACTCCATCCTCTGCAGCTCTCTAACTATCCCTGCCTTGCTGTGGTTTCCTTTAATTATGCTTATTATTATCTTTATTTGGAGGCTGATCAGGTGATCTCTGAATTCTGGATTAGCCACACAAAAGGTACTGTGGAGACAGCTCATTTCTGTAATAAATATGCTGCCTGAAGAATGGAGTGGTTTGGGTTTTGTTTAGTAAACTCACCCTTTATATAGGAGGGCATTGCTTTGGAAATAAATAAGATAAAGAACAAGATCAAAGTGAGGAGGCAGGCTGATTTATCCTCTGAACTCCTTTCTTAGCACGGTATCCTACTATTTAGTTTAAAGCCGTCAGAGGTATGATGGCCCTGTTAGGAAGTGCACTGTAGACACGGCCAAGTCTGATGAGCAGCTTTTGTTCTTAATACTCTTCTGATATTTTATTTGACTTTTTTGTGTTCCAGGAGCATCACCATAAAAAAGCCATGTCTCTGGATGACAGTGACCTCGAAGCACGTCTCAATAGTTGGAATCTTGGGGTAAAATGAGTAGATTTGATTAATAAATACTTGATTAATATTTGCATAACCATTTAATTTTATTAAGATGACTTTTATTTAAATCAAGAAGGGTTTTTTTCTTTTGCGTCTACATTTTCTGCTTGTTCTCACAGGTTGAAAGCTCCTTCAGTTGTGTTTGGGAAAGAGGGCAGCTGAGCTTAGGAGGGATGGGAGCCAGTTTCTAATGAAATACATCAGCTTTGTCATTTTAAAAATAATGTGTTTTCATGTCAGCTTAATCAGTTACCAAATAACCATTATTCTTCCTACACTATTATCAGCCCAGAGGGATATGACAGCATTTAAAACTCTTGGCGTTTACACTCAATGTTTTGCATTGCTGGCTAAGTTCTCTTCGGTAAAGACAGAGATGGTAAGAGGGAATGTGAACTTCTGTTGTGCTGTTCTTGGTGTTTCTCTTGCTGTTTTGGGGCCTGTTCGCATTCCAAATGCAAATTCCATCCTTGCTTCACTGCTGGGAGAGGAGGAGGTTCTTGCCCTTCAGACAATGCAGGAGCCACCCGACTGTTTTCTCCAAATTGGAGGTGGAGATGAGTGAAAATAGGAGTCTGGGTGCGTGGTATTGCTCCTCGGAGCTCCTTGTCTTTTACAGAGTAAAACGAGAACGATTTCTAGCACTTCCAGACTTGGATGAATATGTTTTTCAGGAATTGTAGTTTTGTAAAGTGGGGAGAGTGGATCTCCGGAAAGCTTTTCAATATCTGTCGACTCCAATTTGCAGAAGTGTGGTGCAGCTGTCTGAAAACAAATGTGCAAGCAGCCACTTGCAGATTTTGGGTGTTTAGGCTGCATAAATACCTAGATTATATCAACAGATAGTTGTAATACCTTGAGCTTTTAAAGCTGCTTTTGGGGGGAAACTTGCTAATGGCCATTTTACAAATTGTTCCAATTGATGCTGACAAAGAATCTCTTTATATCCAGTATTTTTATATCAGTTTTGATCTGCCTGCTTGCTTATCTCTTTAATTTTATTTGTTTTTTATTTCTTTTTTCTAATTGAAATTCCAGTTTGCAATCACGTTGTGTTGATAATGGATGGTTATTAAACTGTGATGATCCTCCACTGATATGGGAGCTCTCTTGGATAACAAATTGGCAACCGTGACACATAAATCAATTTTTCCAAGTCTCCTCTCCTGGGATGGTAATTAAACAAGTCACTAATGAGAGACTTTGATTGCCTGATAAGACTTGCTGGGAGTTACCTGAGGCTTGGAGGTTGTAAAAGGGAGGTCTGGAAGTGGGAAAGTGTGGAGTCTTGCATCTGGGCAGGAACAACCCCAGGTTCCAGTATGAGTTGGGGAATGACCTATTAGAGAGCAGAGTAGGGGAAAGGGACCTGGGGGTCCTGGGGACAGCAGGGTGACCATGAGCCAGCACTGGGCCCTTGTGGCCAGGAAGCCAATGGTACCTGGGGTGGGTTAGAAGGGGGTGGTCAGTAGGTCAGAGAGGTTCTCCTGCCCCTCTGCTCTGCCCTGGGGAGACCACACCTGGAATATTGTGTCCAGTTGTGGCCCCTCAGTTCCAGCAGGACAGGGAACTGCTGGAGAGAGTCCAGCGCAGCCACCAAGATGCTGAAGGGAGTGGAGCATCTCCCGTGTGAGGAAAGGCTGAGGGAGCTGGGGCTCTGGAGCTGGACAAGAGGAGACTGAGGGGGGACTCATTCATGTTTACAGATATCTAAAGGGTGAATGTCAGGAGGATGGAGCCAGGCTCTTCTCGGTGACAACCAGTGATAGGACAAGGGGTAATGGGTTCAAACTGGAAGACAAGAGGTTCCTCTTAAATTTGAGAAGAAACTTGTTCCTGGTGAGGGTGGCAGAGCCTGGCCCAGGCTGCCCAGGGGGGTTGTGGAGTCTCCTTCTGTGCAGACATTCCAACCCGCCTGGACACCTTCCTGTGTAACCTCATCTGGGTGTTCCTGCTCCATGGGGGGATTGCACTGGATGAGCTTTCCAGGGCCCTTCCAACCCCTGACATTCTGGGATTCTGTGAAATTCAGCACTTGAGGTAGAAAGCACACAAAGATATTGTACCCTGGGGAAATAGCAAAGGGCTTTTTAATCAGGGAGAACATAATTTCTCATAATTGGAATTGAGCCAGGAGACGAATTAACTCTTTAGATTTTCCCAGAAGTGATGTGGGATCTTCAATACCAAGACCTGAGCATCCAGGTTCTTGGTATTGAAGATCCCACATCACTTCTGGGAAAATCTAAAGAGTTAATTCATCTCCTGTAGAATTTATCACGGGAATTGTTTTTGCCTAATAGAAGTTGAAGAGGGCTTAAACCAAAGAAATTCCGCGGTTGGTGGCTTGCATTATGTTCTTTTATTCTGGGAAAAATTAAATATACACAGGGTTAAATAGATGTAAGAATAGAGAATTCTTGGGTGGCTGCAGCAAGAGCCTGTGTTGTGCCGGTGCTATGGACTTGGCTCCCATCTGCCTCTGTCTTTCCAGCCTAGTTAAGCTCAACCATTTCTGTACAAACTATTTGATTATCTTTTGTTTGGTTTCTTAGTCTGTCTGCTTACTATAAACATACCTACTGTATATGTTGTGGTGTTGGAGGGCAGCAACGCTGCAAAAACTTTCCCACAGTGAACTCCAAGCGGTGGTGTGACTTCAAAAACCCAATCCAGCTTCCATGCTGACAAACAATCTCCTTGTGCTTTAATGTCCTTCCACTAAGACTGCAGCAGCAGCGTTAAAGTGAACTTCCCTGCGAATTATGATGTTAGATAAGAATGTCCTTACTCAAATTTCCTGAAGCTACTCAGCAGTTCTTTCTGCAGGGAACATGCTGGCTGGCTGCGTTTGTGAGATTAAAGTAAGAACTTAGGGCAAGGTTCAGTTTAGTTGTTTACCATTTCAAAATCTTAAGTGTTCTTAACTCTTTCATGTGTGTTTTTTCCATCCTTGTTTTGAAAACAATCGCATTTTGTCTTTGAAGAAGCTTAGGGGGGAATGTACAACAAGCCTGCTGATCCAAATGTGATTTTTTTGCCTTTTTTCCCCTCTGAATCTTAATATATACAAGGTACCTTGTGACTGTTGCTGAACTGTAATGAGCTGCAGTCGTGCGTTGTTGAAGATCAGTATAACTTGATCAACATCTGCCAACCAACAAAATGTGACTTGGGGAGGTGTAGAATGAAAGCATAATATTAATGTTGTCATCGTCGTGGTATTTACTGTGTCCAAGGAGCAGAAGCGCTGGTAGAAGGGCTGGGCTGTGGTAGATCCAGAGCCCGTGCGCAGTTTTCAGCCCGAGGGTGAAATACGATTGATGTCCTGAGGATGATGGTTGTGGAAGTTCTTGGTGCTCCAAGTTGGGCTTTTTCTGCACCATCCTTGATTCTGGGGAAACCGTTTCAACTTGGTTTACTGCTTCTGTCAACGTCTCACTCATGGTAGCTTTCAAATGGCATACTTCAAAAGTGTTTAGTTTTGACCACTTTATGTAGAAATGGAACACGTTAAAGTTAAGAATTATGGCTAACTTGCCTCAAATTAAGTTTTGGAATCCGTGTTTCTATGCAGATTTCTGCCATGTGTTTTTCAATTTAGGAGGATAAGTATATTTTCATAAAGTAGATGATTTCTGTGAAGTGATGGGAATCTCTTCCTGGGGATGTGCTGATCCAAAGCCTTCCCAGCTCTGGTTCCTAAGGACTCGAGGGTGGAAGGTGACTGCCAGTCCTCACAAATTCAAATAGTGGTTTGGTGTCTGTCCGGCTGCCCAACAGAGCTGGAGCATCCAAAATCTTCTCTACAAAGAAATTCAAAATGCCGGTTTTCGTTAAGAAGTGGTATTTACAAATTAGAGTTCAATTCTAGTTCAAATAAAGATGTCTTTCATGATGACATTTATTTGGTTCGTACTCTTAAAAAAGCATGTGATTTACGGTTCTTCTCATGGCAGCTCTTCAGTTTCATACATATGTATTTTGGTTTGTCTTTGACCTTTTGCTTATTATTTTTAAATTTGCATGTTTCTCATAAATACAAGCTTTTTTCTTTTTTTGGGCATTCTTTTATTGTGATATTCCCTCTTTAATGTGGTCTAATTTTGAGAACAAGAAGTTTTGCAGAAGACCAGCATGAAAAGAATGAATGTTGAGAAATTAAATGTTTACAGATCAGTTTAAGTGGATATAATCCACAACAAGTAACAAAGTGGGAACATTTAACTTCAAAGCACATATGGCTGCTGTTACAAAATCAAAAAAGGCGAGACTCCGGCCATGCAAATATTAGAGACACATTTTCATTCTTTCTCGTAAACAAGTAGGATATACCTTATAGTTTGGGCTTGGAATGAAGACTGTAAGCAGCTTAATTTCATGGTCAGATAAAGCATTGGAATTAATTTTAAATATTCACAAGAATTTTTAGCGTTAAGCAAAAGTAAAAGGGGGTTGCGTTGATTTTTTGCACAAGAGAGGGAGCTTGTGGACAATAATTAAGCCTTTGAAATTAGGATCTTATAGTTTAAATTCCCAGGTGCTTGGGCGGCTCTTGGTGGCGTCTGCTCCCGTTTTGGGAGCTGGAGCCGCGATTTGCCTTGAACTTCGGGACAAAACAATTCCTGGTTTGGAATTTCTGTACTTTATTTCCATCTCGCTATTAATTTATTTCCCCCCCCCGTTATGCGTGTGTGATTAATGCGCCATGATGTTCTCCCTCCTGTGTTCTTCTCCCCACCAGTTCTCCTCTGCCGTGCTCAGAATTATTGATATTTCTATTCACTGGGTGCACGTGAGATTCCTCCATTCATTCATGTCCACCCACGCCTTTCGCATGCTGGTCGTTGTGACGTATTTAAAAACAAATAGACATCAAGCAAATCTTGAAATAAAAACAACCCAGGATGCTTTATGTGGAATAAAATGTATCTGTTGTAGTAAACTCCGTGACAATAAAAATATATAGGTTATTTGTTAAATTATTGGGTTTTATATGCTTTCAGCTGTGGTATTAAAATACTATAATAATATATATAATAATTCTATTCCTTGAAATTGAGTTTGTGTTAAACCCGCTAATATCAACAGCTACTTCTGGGTGAAATATGACGACTCTTCAAGAACATATAGAAACCCTACATAACCTTTTAGGCCAGGAAATGAATGATCCTGTATCAAATTGAAATTTCAGAGGGATTAATCCTGTTTTTCACTGATAAATCCAACACACACATTTATCTAATGGTGCTGGAGAAAGTGCAAGCATTTGATATATTTATTTGCCATGCCTCATAGATGAATTGAATCTTTTCTGGGGGGGGGAAGTGTCAATGTTGTAAGATGTGTATTGCAATCACATTCATATTCCAAATCTCGCTGCTGCATTTTACGGGATTATACCCTTGAAAGCTTTTCCTGGGTGTTTTGTGTTCTCTGTGATGTGATGTCTGAGACAATTAAAAAGATATAACTGTGTGATAGAGGAAGTGGCTTGAGAACAATGTTTTGTATTTGGTTCTTAAAAATAGCAATGGAAAGAGCTGCTTTAATTATACAGTACTGTTAATGAATTATTTCCTTATGTTTTGTCTCTATGACTTACATATGTGGGTGTAGTTTCAATGCTCTCAGCTCTAGATTTTTTGAAAACACTAGATTAAAATGATTGTAATCTGTGAATTTATTGCAGCTTTGCACTGATTTAAATGAACGTTTATCCAATAAAGTTGGAAATCTTTTGTAAGCTGTATTTAGCTGCCAAATTCTGTTCAAACTTGCATTGGCGGAATTTTTACAACCACAAGTGTTTGGGAAAAAAAAAAAGATGCAATTTTGGATCCATTTGCATTAGGACACACTAAAATCTTAAAACTTGTTGATTAGGTCATGTCCAACAAAATGTTATGAAGGTTTTCTATGGTTGTGAACGATGACATTACGTTATTAGACCTTTGCGTTCTGATGAGTGATGTTCTTAGATCGTTGAGATGTTGTAAAGGAGAAAGAATTATGCACAGGAAAATTCATTTGTGTGTTACTTTTGGGTTACTGCCGTGTGTCTAGAGACAATGTTGTTTTGGCGATTTGCAGATTAATTGTATTTTAATAGATAATCAAATTCTTAAATCCGTTCTATTGTTGTTCTCCTGAGTGATGTAGTTACTGCGTTAGGTGTGCACTCACTGATAGATATTTCCTCACAAAGTGCGCACCCAAACGCTTGAATATTTGGAGCTATTTCTTACTGATTGTAACCTATAATAAGCCATTGCTGACACGATTGCTTTTTCTCTAACTTGTTGTTTTTCAGTTAGAAAATCCAAGATACTTGCGGGAGAAACCGATGCCAATGTCTTTGGTAGGTGTTTATATTGCCTTGATATTTCATAAGGGTAAACCCTGGTTAGGGTTAATGTTACTTGGAATTACTGCTTTGAGCTTAATAAGTTGGTTTGAACTTTTTCCCGTTCAATAGATGACACCGAAAACTGGCCTAGGAAAAAGCAGCACGTTTCGTGATGAACAGGCGCTATTTCGAATGCATGAAAAAGAGGTACGTTTTTTTCAGTCTTTTTAGAAAAAGAAAATGGCACCCAAATTAGTAAGTTAGGGCTTTTCCTTTGGAAACTGGATATTCACAAAGCAGTTCGTTATAGCAGAAAAATCTCATGTAAGAGAATTTTTGCTGAAGTGTCAGGGCTTTTCGTTAAATACTTGATGTATTTCCAAATGACTTAAGGACTAAGAGACCTTCTGAACACACTTACTGTTCCTTTCAAGGAATTTTTAGTGTAGGAGAGTTTGATGTCTAGGAGTTTTCCGAACTACCCTTTAACAGAAGCACTGGAACCTTTGATTTAGTCAAGGTTTTTCCTGTATACATTTAAAAATCAAGTAACTATAGACCAATCAGCCTCATCTCCATCCCTAGGAACCTGATGGAACGACTTCTCCTTGGTGCCATCTCAAGGCAGATCAGGGATAAGAGGGTCGTTAGGGGCAGTCAACATGTCTTCTCCAAGGGGAAGTCGTGCTTGACCAACCTCATTGACTTTTAGGAGGACATAACAAGGTGGATGGATGATGGCAGAGTGGTGGACATGGTCTGCCTTGACTTGAGTCATTTGATAGAGTCTCCCACAGCATCCTCACAGCTAAACTGAGGGGTTGTGGGCTGGATGACCGACCGGGTAGGGAGGTGGACTGGATGAGCTTTCGAGGTCCCTTCCAACCCCTGACGTTCTGTGATTCTGCGACCTACAGATCTACACCTATTTTCTGTTAGGGGCTACGTTATTTCTGTATTGGTATTCTCTAGCTCCAATCCTCTTTTATTCATATGGGTTTCTCTATTATTTCTTTTGAACGTTGTTAATTAGTGAGATTACTGTCAAAGTTTGCCTGTCTCATTCTCTCATACCGTGTTGCTCTGTACGTGTTAAAAGTAAAGTTTTGTGGGCATTTTTACCTTTTCCACAGCCTGTTATTTTTGTCATAAGCTACTCAGTTTATTTAAAACATCAGTCATGAGATAACACCAAAGTCAACTATGGTTAGCACACAGATAATTCAGATTCTTCGGAAACCATGTAAGCGCTACTTTTTTTTGGAAAGTCAGTGAATGGATGATGTGGTGGAGCAGACTGCGGGGAAGGAAATTCCACAGATTAGGAAAATGATTAAAAATACCCCCAAAACAAAAAACTCTTGCCTTTCGCTTTCTGTGCTCCCGCCTAATACTGCCTGTTGTTTTGTATTGACAATATTCAAACTGCCATGGCCTCGAAATGAGACAAGGCTTCATAAATGTGAAAACACATCAAAAAAATAAATAAATCGAAAGCACGCTGTTGTAATTTAAATAATAATTTGAAATTAAATAAACAGGAGGGCATGCCAAGTAGCTACGTAAAATACACAGCGAATACTCCGCTGCTTCGGTGGAAAAATCCTTTAAACCACACAGTAAAAACCCAGAACTCTTTGCTAACGGTCCTTGTCTGTGCGCTGGTTTCAACTGGAAAGGTTGTAGACGGTATTTCGCAATCACCATGTGTGTGCTATTAAGTAGGAAACTTAAATGTGTGTTCGTCTTATTTTGATTATGAAGCTCAATTAAGAATAAAGCCTTTTCGTTAATAGAATGTAAATGTATTTACAGAAAATTAGTGCTGTACAAAAGAGTTTGGGTAAACCTTTAACTGTTCTCAACTTCTTTGTAGTCGAATGGGAGCACATAAAATAGGATAACTGTGGTTTTTTGCTTTTAACCTTTAGACCTTTGTTCGTAAACCATTCCTGCACCTGTTTTGACTCTGTAATACTAAACATATGGCCAGTTTCAGTGATAACCACATCACAGATTTCTGAAAATGTGAGGATCATCAGGCAGTGGTTTTTGGTCATATTTTCCCCAAATACTTCTGACATGGATTAAACCGTTTGGGAAACTGTCGTTACCAAAAAAACACAGGTTCGAACAAGGAAGATGCAACAAAACTGGAATATCTCAGTTTTGGGTGGTGCAGCACAACAGAACAGATGGCCTGTCTGCCTTGCTTGATAAATAGGGAAAAGCTGCCTTTGAACTTCACCTTCAGCCATCCCACGTGGCAGCCGGTGCCCCACAGAGCAGCGGGGAAAGAAAAAGCTCTTAGTTGTGAATTTTCAGAAAAACAGAACCAACCCCACCGCTAAGATAAGGGTTTGGTATTATTCTGGAATTGAGAAACAAATTTAGCTATGTCAATAACCTATGAAGTTTTGTTAACCGTTCTCAGACCACTAGCTGGAGTCGATGATCCCTGTGGGTCCCTTCCAGCTGAGAACATTCTATGATGGTAGTCTATTTGATGTATCCATACTGTGCTCCTGTTGCTTCCCCAGTTTGATTTTTGGAAATCCAGTGGTAAAGTCGGGGGGAGTTTTCCAGAGGATACAGAATGACCTGCAGGAGAATTTCCAGCAGTTTGTGCTGTGGAATGAGGATTGAGGAAGAGAGAACTGCCCGGGGAACAGGAGAGATGAGCTGGGGAGGGAAGGGTGACTTGGAGCGTACAGAATAGGAAAAAGACATTATTCCCCCCGAAAATGCATTTTCATGGACTGAGGACCAGAGGTAAGATGAAAAGAAAGAGAGGGTCATTTTGTGTTGGTTTGGTTTTGTTTTTAATAAATTCAAGAATTGTACATTTAAGGTGCAGCCTTTTAAATAGCTCTTTAGAACCTTTATCTTTGCAATCTACGTCTTTCTCTTGTCTGTGAATGAGCACTCCCATTTCTTGCCTGACACAAATTGTGTTTATAAAGATCATCAAACCATGTGTATAGTTTCACTGCACCAATAGTGTTGGGCTCTAGTGATGTATTTGCGTGAAGATAAAATCAGCGTATTGCAGTGGTGATGTTGTAGTTAAGTCTTGGTCTGGCGAAAGGCGTTCTGAGTTGAAGATGTTGAAAGCAGCAGATTTACTGTGCTCCTCACTTATTTGGCAAGAGGTTATAACTTGAAATGGAGAGGATTGCATAAGGGCTCTGATTTAGATTTTCCCCAAAAGGGAACATCCAGAAGATGCGGAGGAAAGAGAAGGCAGGAAGGAAAGTAAGTTGTAGAATTTGGGAGAGAGAGTGAATAATGCTCGCTGGTGTGATTACAGAAAAGAGGTGGGGTTTAGGAGAAAAAAACCCAACCAACCAAAAAATCCCTCCCTTGAAGATAAAAATATGTGTCCCTGCACTTAGAAGATGGTGATGAGAGAGCATTGTCCTTTTGGTTTTGATTGCTTCCTCTTAATTGTTCTGTTCTACGGCAAAGTATTTAAATACATGAATTAAATGTTTCACGCATGCCAAATTAAAAGCAATAAATAAAACTAATATGCAGACAGCATCCTAAAAGAAGGACTCTTGTAACCAAACTAAGACTTTACCAAGGCAAAATTAACATTATTGTGCTTTTAGCTGCATCATGAGTTTGATATTTTTTTCCTTATTGAAAACAGATATTTCATTAATATCTTCCAAGAATGGTAATGAAATACAGCATCCCAGAATGTCAGGGGTTGGAAGGGACCTGGAAAGCTCATCCAGTGCAATCCCCCCATGGAGCAGGAACACCCAGATGAGGTTACACAGGAAGGTGTCCAGGCGGGTTGGAATGTCTGCACAGAAGGAGACTCCACAACCCCCCTGGGCAGCCTGGGCCAGGCTCTGCCACCCTCACCAGGAACAAGTTTCTTCTCAAATTTAAGTGGAACCTTTTGTGTTCCAGTTTGAACCCATTGCCCCTTGTCCTGTCACTGGTTGTCACCAGAAGAGCCTGGCTCCATCCTCCTGACACTCCCCCTTTCCATATTGATCCCCATGAACGAGTCCCCCCTCAGTGTCCTCTTGTCCAGCTCCAGAGCCCCAGCTCCCTCAGCCTTTCCTCACACGGGAGATGCTCCACTCCCTCCAGCATCTTGGTGGCTGCGCTGGACTCTCTCCAGCAGTTCCCTGTCCTGCTGGAACTGAGGGGCCACAGCTGGACACAATATTCCAGGTGTGGTCTCCCCAGGGCAGAGCAGAGGGGCAGGAGAACCTCTCTGACCTACTGACCACCCCCTTCTAACCCACCCCAGGTACCATTGGCTTCCTGGCCACAAGGGCCCAGTGCTGGCTCATGGTCACCCTGCTGCCCATAAGAAGGGCCACGAAAACGCAAAAAAGGCAGATAAGATATAATTATTGCTTTCATCTCAATTTTACCTTCTTTCTTGTGGTAACTTGGTTCTGCAAATACTGTTTTATTCCTCTTAAAATTATTCTAACTAGTTTGTGTTGCAACTTGGAATATTCCCTGGTTCATTTGAATTTTTCTCCTTTGTCCCCAACCCTGATGTCTGTTTCAGATGCGGCGTCTGATTTATATTGAGAATTGAGTTGTAAACTGATTCTCACCCCCAAGTTATCGTTCTGAATAGTAATCTGTTAGTTCATGTGTAAAAACACAGCGATCTCGACTTCTGTCACGAATCCTGGCTGATTAATGTCCTGCTCCCGAGGACACGTGCGAGTTGTCCATTGTGTTCATGTGAGGAAATCACATCCTGTCTTGCTTTGATAACTCTTCACAACGCAATGTAATAAACCCCAAACCTTATTTTATTGCTAGACTGGTCTGAGACAAACAGTGTATGTCAGGATGAGACATGTTTTCATAAACTAACGTGTGATTTATAATTCTTGATACTAATTGGTCTGGTCATGGAGATATTTATTACATGTGCCTTTTTTTTTTTTTGCAATAGTTTGTGAACTATGTCTTTAATTATTGCGCATATGTGCTGGAGACATTGAGAAAGATCAAAGGGGTAGGTTAGCAATTCAAACTGGTGTTTTAACCAGTAGAATGTCCAGATGGTTGCCAAGCAGCTGGGAATTAATCTTGAGCTGCATGATTAATCTCTACCTCAAAGTATCGCACTTTTTTTTTAAGTTTTGATTTTTTTTTTTTTTTTATTTTAATATGTAGAGATCCTGGTCTTTAAGGGAGAAAAGACATTGACTAGAAAACGCAGGGACTATACACTGTTCTTGCTGCGTGTCGCAATTGTGAAATAAAGGCAGGAGCTGTTGAAAATTCAATGCTAGAATGCAACACATGAAGAATAAGGAATAACACTGGGGAGAAACTGTGGTGGTGTTGACTTGGTGTATACAGACTCACTTGCATCTCTGGACTCCTACAATTAGATGAAGTTTTCAAGTAGCATCTATTTTATTCAGATTTTACTGACTCCCTTTAAAATCCGTGTGATTTCTGGATGTTCACACGATTCAATTTCAATTTTCAGTGCTGGCAACCGAAGATGCAGTTTGTTGCATTTTTGAGCTGTCTCTTATGAAATGGCCTCTAAGTTATTACCATTTATAAACTTGCTCAATTTCTAAACATATTATGAATGTTTTTGGTACTTATTGATGTCATTCTCTATTACTGGTGGCAGAGATATTTCTCATGTATGGAAGTCAGGCACTTGCCACTCCAAGTGATGCTGTGTAGAGTGTTGTGCTGTAGTGCTCCTATGCGTGCCGTGTTTATTAGCTATATAAACCACCTTCTAGAGTAAAAATATCATTTCAAGTGCTTACAGTTGTATGGATACAAAGCTGTATGCTTTTCTCCCCATTCCCACCACCCCCAACTTGGAAATCTATGAAAAATACATTGTTCTCTTTTGAAAGAGACTAATGACATTTACATATGAATAAGAACAATTGTCCATTCAATTATTTTTCTGTACACAGCAAATGGGTATTAATGTTCAGCGTCATTTAAGAAAATCAGACTCTTGTTGGTGGGGAGAGCTGGTATGATTTGATTTAGGACAAAGACTTTCATTTTTAGTGGCTATAAAATGGGGCGATGTCATATTAATTTTTCACTTAAGTGAATATCTAGTTTGTCTTCAAAGAGGACCCAGTAAAAATGTTGTAACTGGAAGCAGCAGTTGTAGTGTTTTTAAGTAGTAAAGTTACGGAGAACGTTGGGTATCGGGAGAGAAGTGTGAATGTTTGTTAGGCCGAATAATGTAGTCTAGATCGTAAACATAGACTTTAGTGAAGGGACCTTTAAATCTGGGCAAAATGCCGTGTTTATAAAAGATCTTTTTGCATTCCAGTTTCTGGCGTGCATGTTTTACTTATTCGATACCCCTGCACTTTGAGTCTTTGGCTTGTCCAGACTGGAAGCTCTTCGCAACAGACACTTTGCAAGACCTTTATTTCACCTTAGGAATAGCATCGGATAAAAATGTTGCTGATATTCAATGAAGAATTGGGAGCAGTTAATGTATCTGATATTTCAAAATGTGGTTATAACTTTTTGCTTTGTGTTACACTCAGAGGATGAGCACAAACATCAGAAAAAAAACTCAGTGTTGGTGTGAATCCCAGATGGAAAACCTTCTGTTATTGTGTGGGGTGTTCCACTAGGAAAAATACCATTTATAACTTTAATTTATATGATTTGTTCTTAAATTCTAATAGAGCTGTGGAGATGTCAATCAAGTAATACCAGCTTGGTGGCAAAATGCCCCGCCACCATCCCTCAAGAAGGGATGTTAATTGTGCTGTGATATACACTATTCCAAATTACTGTTGTCTGAAGTTGGCATTTATTGTGTATAATAAATCTCGAGTGTTTTGCAGGTCCAGTATGTGCTGCCTTGCCGTGCCTGTGTACTTTAAAACACCGTATAAATTGTCGATATTTGTTATTTTAACCTTGGAAGCGAATATTGTGTAAACACGCTTCAGTAGAAAGTTCTATTTGTTTGTTGTTGTGTGGGTTTTTTCTTAAGAACCTTTTTCTTCCATGAAAATATCAAAGCTTTGTGTTGTGCGCTGATTTCTTTCAGCAGCTGCATAACACCAAGACAAATAAGTTTTGTCATATATTGTAAGATACACAAGTCATTGTTCTCCATTGTTAGTTCTGACTTTGAAGTTCTCATTTATTGTTTACATCCTTCTCCCCCTTCCTCGCTTCCTCCCTCCCTCCCCCATAGATTCATAGGCTTGGAAACACAATCTGGCAAGCAAACAAGTACTGTTTTGTCAAATACCCAAAATGAATCTCTGATGGGTGTTAGAACTTCAAGATGCCACCTCTGGCCTGGGGGTGATCCCTGTCATGATGACAAGTTGACACCCATCAGCCTCAGATTAATATTGTTGGTCCCACTCATTGATTTACTTTTAAATCGAGTGTTTAAATATTTCTACGCATTTTTGTAAATGGTGACAAGACGAATGTTTTGTCATGAAAAACTGAGATGTTACCTTTTTTTTTTTTTCCAAATACTTATGACACTTGCAGATTAGACTCTATTGCCTTAAGTTTGACAGCTGTTATTTAAATTTCCATATCATCCAACCTGTGCTATGAAAATATAGGCGGGTGACACAATGAAACCCCATTTTCAGGTGACTATGTGCTGGGTTTGGTGGTGTTTTGTTTTTTTAAATGAGGAAGAAAGTGTGACTGAGCACATAAAAGCAGTTCTGTGATCCCACCCTCCGTGGCTTTAAATAACAGGGACAGCACAGATGTTTGACATCAGGAATGTTTACATGGCCTCGGGGTTTAATTGCCTCATACCCTTTGTAAGGAGAATAAACAATGACAGAAATCCAAAGGAATGATGTTCAGGCAACAGCAATCGCTGCATTTCATACATAGTTGCAAACTTCTCAGCTATAGCTAAATATCTACTTTTTTCTTCACTTTCTTTTTTTTTTTTTTTGAGTGGTAACATGCCATAATTTCAATTTTATTCTTTTCTGCTGCCTCTTAACTGTAATAAAAGATATTAAAACTGATGAGCATGAGCGCAGTTAATTGCTTCCAACAAGGTGAATGGCTTTTTTGAGTTGTTTTTATCTATTTTCCCCAGTTTACAAAGGTCTCTGATACTGTTGTAGGTAGTTTTGTTTCTCGAGGTGTTTTTAATAAATAAAGTAGAACCAAAGTGCAAAGGGCACTTTAGGGAGGAGCATCACGTGAAGTCACCAAGCGCCGTTCCGCAGGAGACCGGGCCTAACTCGGCAAACGGGCTTTGACATTTGGGAGCTACGGATAGGCGCTTGACTCAAGGCCGTATGGTTTCAATTTGAAAGATACTCCTTTATTGAAATTAGTATTTAATAACGCATCTAAACTTTGAAAATGGAAGGGGAGAAGGGTCACTCCCAGTTGTGATGAGCCCACTTGCTTCAACCCCAGCCCTAATGAGATCACTTTGAAAAGTGGGTTTACATGGCTCATAATTTTTTAACCTGCATACACAGTGAGATTGGAAGCCTGCCTAATGTGAAGGGTGGGGCAAAAAGCAGATTTATAAATGAAACCATGCTCCAAGCTTTGCTATAGGACACTGTTCCATTGTCCTTATGCTTCTGGCTGTCCCAGCAGTTTTCCACAGAGGAGATTTTAAGTGTAGAATTTTTAAACCAATATATCTTTATTTTTACAGCAGATGCTCAGATTAACACTTCCAGAAATTGTGATGAAGATACATCTGTGTTTTGGAGCTGTGGACCATTATAAAATGTAAATGTTGTTGGAGATATGTTACTTTTTACCAGTTGCTCATTACGGATATGGCTGAAAACTCCATGTGCACATTTAATACAGGGCTCCTCACATTTGTTTGTATAGGAGGTCCTGAAGGGCCAAAGTTATGTAAGTTGTGGATGAAGCAGACAGGGCAGGAAAACGGCTGGCGTGCTGGAACTTCAGAACTTCCTTGAGTTTCTAGAAGTTGAGGGCCTTGAGTCATTTGGAAGGTATCGCCTTTTGAACCCCCAGCCCACGAGGAATTGTCTTGAGGGTTTTTCAAGAGTGGGATGTGTTGCTTGCGTGTTTTTTTTGTTTTTCTATTCAAAGACAAAGTAATCTATTTCGTTATTGCAGTGCTTGCCTTCATTATAGCTGGCTTCTGTATCTTGGACAGCCCCGTTTTTCAAATGTCTTGTTTGGTTGCAAGTAGCTCTCCCGAAACGAAGCTGCCTGTCCTTTTTGGAAGGTAACCCCCAAATCCATGACGTTTTAAGGCATTCTTGTTCTTCTGGAATTAGTGCAATGAGTTAATGAACTAAAATTGAGAACTAAAATGACGTTGAGCGGAAGGTGAATGACAAGAAGTGGGAGCCAACCGCAGGTACGGGGATTTCTGCTGCCAACCTGAGCGAGAAGAACCATGTGGCTGAGAACAGTCACCATCACTTGTATGAAAGATGGGCATATATTTCCAAGATGAATTTTTGAGTTTATGTTCTTTCAACCTACAGAATAATAAAATGTAGACCAGATCTCAGCTGATGCAAACCGCCAAGGATTAATTTACATCAGCCAAGAGGCTCGCACTTTATTAATGAGTTTTAAATGTAATGTGTTTCTGTGGATTTAACAGCTCCGTGAGTGCCGTAGCTATACATCAGTAATTCATAAGCTTTTAATGTAATTCAAGTAGATTGGAGTCTCTTTCATGTTTAGTTTCTACTATTTGTGTTTTTACAAGACCTTCATATTTATTTATGGAATGTTCACAAACTGTCTATCTGCAAGTGGATTACTGTGCTCTTTTTTTGAAATCACCACTTATTTATCAACGGGAACTAAGATTTTCTTCTACAATGTCACTTTGTTGGAGGGATATGTGCATATATTTATTTCAATATATACATTTACATATATTTTATGAATAGAACATGCATTTTTATTGTGATGGTGATAAAAGAGGCGGCTGACAGCTGAGAATACTATCTGCTTTCTTTGGATTAATTCTCAATCTAACTTTTTCCCCGCTGGGTAATATGCATAAGACTATGTGTGTCTTTAGCCTGGGGAGATCCGCAGCCTCTTTCTATGTGGTGTAACGAGCAGGCCTGTGCTTTGGGTATCAGTGGGTGCGGAGTCTGGAAATCAAAAGAATTTGCTGCTCTTGCTTCTCTGTTTTAAGTTCTTAAGGAGCTTTCTATATTTAATGAAAAATTTAATGAAATATAACAAGGGAAAGTGTAGAGTCTTGTATCTGGGCAGGAACAACCCCAGGTTCCAGTATAAGTTGGGGAATGACCTATTAGAAAGCAGCGTAGGGGAAAGAGACCTGGGGGTGCTGGGGACAGCAGGATGACCATGAGCCAGCACTGGGCCCTTGTGGCCAGGAAGCCAATGGTACCTGGGGTGGGTTAGAAGGGGGTGGTCAGTAGGTCAGAGAGGTTCTCCTGCCCCTCTGCTCTGCCCTGGGGAGACCACACCTGGAATATTGTGTCCAGTTGTGGCCCCTCAGTTCCAGCAGGACAGGGAACTGCTGCAGAGAGTCCAGCGCAGCCACCAAGATGCTGAAGGGAGTGGAGCATCTCCTGTGTGAGGAAAGGCTGAGGGAGCTGGGGCTCTGGAGCTGGACAAGAGGAGACTGAGGGGGGACTCATTCATGTTTACAGATATCTAAAGGCTGAGTGTCAGGAGGATGGAGCCAGGCTCTTCTTGGTGACAACCAATAGTAGGACAAACGGTAATGGGTACAAACTGGAACACAAGAGGTTCCACTTAAATTTGAGAAGAAACTTGTTCCTGGTGAGGGTGGCAGAGCCTGGCCCAGGCTGCCCAGGGGGTTGTGGAGTCTCCTTCTCTGCAGACATTCCAACCCGCCTGGACACCTTCCTGTGTAACCTCATCTGGGTGTTTTTCTGGTGGCGAGAGGCCATGTGAAGGTGTTTGCTGGGGAGATGTTGGTTCTCACACGCCAAGGACTTTGGTCTTTCCTAAAGCCAGCGGGGTTGTTGGGGTCTGTCACTCCGAAGAAATTTTTCTGTCCACTTTGCTTTCTGAACAGGAGAAATGACTGAAGGTGGGAGTGGAATCCACTTAATCTGAACTCGAGGTGTCACTTTGACTTCTTAGAAAACTCGGAGAAGCACTAAATACCCGTCATATTTGCAGCGTCCTCAATGACACAAGATGAAGAGATTAAAAATACTTTCTAAAGATGAAAACGTTGACTATAAGAAGCGGCAACGTGTTATTGTCAGGGGGGTTCAAGTGCGCTACTGTGAACAAACACAAGCAGGAAATGTATTTCAGCAATTGAATTCAGCAGCGATGGCCTTAATCCCAGTATAAGTAAAGTGTAAAAGTAAACGTGCTTATGTTGTGAAAGCTCTGAATAACAGAAAACAAACAAAAATAAAGTGCATCCGGGCTGAAGGACGTTCTTTGTATAAATGTAACACCTGCCTGGTTGATAAAAGCAAGTTTACCATACTTGGTATATTAACAGAGATCTTAAAAGTTTCATTCTTAAGTGTTTGTTTAAATAAGGGATGATGGCTTTTTCTGGGTAGTAGCAGTTGGTTTTGTTGCCAACTAAAACATTTACACGTTGATTTGCTAAATAAATATCTTAGGTTAAGATCTTTTTATCAGTTTTATCAAATAAATATGAAAATACTGAGAAACTGAATATACGTTTTTCATAGCCATGATTTGTTGGTGAGTTGCCTTCTCAAAGAGATAAATGTATAGTTTAAAAGTTAGGCAATGGTCCTTATTCTTTACTTTAATTTATATTTGTGTTCAATTTTGGTTTTAAAGCTGGACATGAAAATGAAAATAGCAGAAGGCAAATTTCATGAAGAAAAGCTGAAGTTGCAGCAGAAGCACGATGCCGATGTTCAGAAGGTAAGACGTGCTTGTTTTTTCCAGTGACGGTATGTAAAACAAAATAATGGTCTGATTGCAGTAAATGATTTGCAGTTGTGCTTTGACTTCTTCACAAAGTAAGATTGTAGGTAACAGTTTGTATAAGCTGATGGGAATGCAGAGTGTTCTATAACATAAACTTAGGAAGGGAAAAACGCTTGCAGAAAGCAGATGAAAACACAGGGTGATTTGTTTGTTTGAACAAGACACAACCAGCCGAACAGCTTCTCTGGATTCATATGCTGATGAAATCATAAACTCAGGACTTTTCTTCTAAAGAGAAAGCACTTGTGTTGTAGCAAAATATGAACAAAAAATTAAATTTTTATGGACAAAATGCAAAAAATAAAGTAGGAAAATCTGCAAGTCTCCCACATATGTTCCTACTAATACAGCCATAATGCTTGTTCTCGTGTCTCTGTTTCAACACTGTATCTTACAGCAAAGGCTGGTCAATAAACAGTTTGTTATTGATGTTATTGCGTTGTTAAAGCTCTATGTGGCTTTTAGTTCTTCCCAGCAATAAAGCAACACCAGATATACTTCCCTTGGGTTAAGTTGGATTTGTCTTTTATTGTGTTGCATAACAGCGCTTTTGGAAAGATTACCGAAAGCCTATCAAAGACCATACTGTTACTTTTAATACTGTCTTTTAAACACGTGGGGTCAAATTCGACGAGGTGCTGAGTGCTTTCCAAGTCCTGGGGTCCCAGGAACATGACGGGAGTTAAATGCTCAGTGTCAGGATCACGATGACTTATCCTGCTTTAAGCCTGGCCTTACTCAGTACCTCGGTTTTGTTTCTTAAGACTGAGTCAGAGACTTGGAGGAAATGAGTTGACACAACATGATGCCACATCAAAGGCTCCGAAAGGATGTGAATATTTGGTCAGGTGCATATTTGGCTCATCTGTTCCCAAAGTCTGTGAGCACAAGTAGCTGGCGAAGCGGAGAGTCGAAAGGAAACAGCTTTGTGAGAATAAGAAATAGTTTAAATGCTTTCTCATCCCTCGAGTTGTCATCCTTTTTCTAATTCATGTTAGGATTCGTCTTTTGAAGTTGTTTAATAACGCTGGATATTTTGGAAGAGGTTAAACAGTGTCGTATTAATCTTTAAAGGCACAAAATATTTAATGCAGATGGACTAATATTGTTTTAAGATGAAAGCTTCTGTTTGATGAGAGATTTGGGGCACTGTTATAAAATATCTATAACTTTAATGATTGTCTTAAACACAAATTTTAAATTAAAATACTATCTCAAAGGGCGCAAATATTGGAGCATTTTTTTCCCCGAAATCAGCGTGTACAGAAATGTGAACGCAGTTCCACGTCATGTACTTGCTCTATTGCAACCCATCATTTCCTGGAATACAAAAAAAGAGTTGCCATTGGCGAAGTGCAAAAGAATGTAATGAAATTCACCAATTACTTAAGTATTTCTTAAACCTGCTGAGAATTGTAGACACCTCTAAATATTATTAGGCAACATAAGTATGAAAAGGGAAACAAATCCTTTCTGTTTGCAGTAGCAGCACCATGAGACTTCCCAGCTCAACAGAAGCAACATTGGATTTGCCCAAGTTTAAAGGAAAACAAAAAGACCCCTCCCCCAAAAAAACCCACTATAAAACTCCTTTTTAACCGACTCTGCTACCTACATTTATCTAAATCCATCCTCTGTTTGTGACTTGATGCTCTTAACTGTGAAAATGACTTTGATTTAATCCCTTGGTCCTGCACGACCTAAGCACTAGTTGAAGGCAGCTCCTTTGATACAGACCACTGTGTGTTATTTTGTGCACTGGTTATAGTTTAGTGGGGTTTTTCGACTCTTATTAAGGCACTGTGATTTTTCCCTACAGATCTTGGATAGAAAGAATGATGAAATAGAGGTGATGAAGTCCCTCTACAAAAACAAACAGAATGAAGCTGAGGAGACCATTAGAAAACTGGAGAAAAAAGGTGATTTATTGTTTTTAGTTTCGCAGTTGTTTCCTGCGTGGTGGTACCGTAACCGCATCCTTGCCCTGGCGATGCCCTCAGGTGTCCCTTCCCGGTGCAGGTGTCCCTTTGCTCTTCATTTGCAGGTCTTGACCTGCTTTTTTCCTTTAGTTTTTTGGAGCATTGTCCAGTAGTCTTTGCTGTACAGTTTCCAAACTTAATTTCCTTGCATATCTTGGGCATTCAGCCTTCACGAGAACCTCTTCTTCTAAGGGTGGACATAAAATCAGGTTAAAAATGCCTGTTTTCCTTAGGTTCTACAGAATTTTGATGATTGCATTATATATTTACTGCCTGAGTAAGGAAAGCTCAGCATTTTGTAAACAGAGAGAACACCTTGTAATGTTTTAGTGACACAGAATCTAAGCACATACATTAAGCATTTTTAAGACTGCTGTAGTCTGATTGCGTCTGTTGCCAGCGCTGGAAACTCCCAAGGTATCTCTTGAATGGTTGTTTGTTTTTCCCATTTTTGACAGTTCAGACCCTTGTTCGTGAGTCACAAGTCGTCAGAGAAGCGAAAGAGAAGCAGATTGTGGAGTTAAAGAAGATGTGTGAGCAGAGCAATGATTCTCTGAACAACGAGTGGGAGAAAAGGGTAATGACTAATACTTGCTTTGAAAGACTCCTGCGGTCTGGGAAAATACATTTTGTCACTTAAAGAAGAAAGAAATACAAGGAATATGTTGCTTTTAGTGATATTTTCTTATGCTGATTTTATTTTTTTGTGGAGTAGTTTCGCAAGATGCTTTGCTGGTGCTTTTCAGCCCCAGCCACCAGCTGCTCCCCCTGATCCAGGTTCCAGTCTAAGTTGGGGAATGACCTATTAGAGAGCAGCGTAGGGGAAAGGGACCTGGGGGTCCTGGGGACAGCAGGGTGACCATGAGCCAGCACTGGGCCCTTGTGGCCAGGAAGCCAATGGTACCTGGGGTGGGTTAGAAGGGGGTGGTCAGTAGGTCAGAGAGGTTCTCCTGCCCCTCTGCTCTGCCCTGGGGAGACCACACCTGGAATATTGTGTCCAGC
Source organism: Columba livia (assembly GCF_036013475.1). Taxonomy (NCBI): domain Eukaryota; kingdom Metazoa; phylum Chordata; class Aves; order Columbiformes; family Columbidae; genus Columba; species Columba livia. Next base: position 11,186,777 of record NC_088619.1, read on the forward strand.
TGTGGCCCCTCAGTTCCAGCAGGACAGGGAACTGCTGGAGAGAGTCCAGCGCAGCCACCAAGATGCTGAAGGGAGTGGAGCATCTCCCGTGTGAGGAAAGGCTGAGGGAGCTGGGGCTCTGGAGCTGGACAAGAGGAGACCGAGGGGGGACTCATTCATGTTTACAGATATCTAAAGGGTGAGTGTCAGGAGGATGGAGCCAGGCTCTTCTCGGTGACAACCAGTGACAGGACAAGGGGCGATGGGTGCAAACTGGAACACAAGAGGTTCCACTTAAAAATGAGAAGAAACTCCTTCTCAGTGCGGGTGGCAGAGCCTGGCCCAGGCTGCCCAGGGGGGTTGTGGAGTCTCCTTCTGTGCAGACATTCCAACCCGCCTGGACACCTTCCTGTGTAACCTCATCTGGGTGTTCCTGCTCCATGGGGGGATTGCACTGGATGAGCTTTCCAGGGCCCTTCCAACCCCTGACATTCTGGGATTCTGTGATCCGGGTTCCTCTGCCCCTTGACAAGTCTCAGGATGTGTCAAGGAAACGTTGATTTCTGGTTTACTTGACATGGAATTTTAATCTTGGTAAACCTGCTGCTACCTGCTGCCACGGTGATTCCTTTGAACTACTGTTTTTTGCATTGGGTCATGAATTCTTCAATGTATTTTTATTTATTCTGAGGTTGAAGAGAGCAGCAAAGCTGCATGTTTATTGCAAGAGAGCTTCACCTTTGTGCAGATTATTGTCAGTATTTGTCTTGCTTTACCTTTTTTTGGGAAAAGGGGGTTCACAAAAAGGGCAGAACCACCTCCCCTCATAGATGAAGCATGCTGTTGATTTTTTTGCAGCCCTGCATCTGGAAGTCATGTTGGTTTTAATTCTTGTCCTGTAAGAGATAAATCATAAGTCTTGTCCTTTGTGCTTAAGGCCTTGAGGCTTCAGTGTTAGGTGGGTTATTTTGTTATAGAGAAGCATTATCTTCAGCCCAAAGTCATCTCACTTCTTGTGGTTATCGAGCAAAAGCTGTTCCTACAGCTGTAATTGTCGCCAGTGATGCCAATGTGCAAACAAGAAGGCAAATTAAAATGCTAATATTTATTTTAACTCAATGACGTTAAGTGAAATTGTGCTTGTTACTCTGTTTATATACTCTAATAATATAAAACTCATGCTGGTTTTATATGCCATTTATTACTTGTCGATCTCTTTGCGGTGCAGCTCCACAACGCGGTGGCGGAGATGGAGAAGGAGAAGTTCACGATTCGGAAGAAGCACACGGAGGATATGCAGGAGCTGCTCGAGGACACCAACGCGCGGCTCAGCAAGATGGAGGAGGATTATTTGGAACAGATCAAGTCAACCGTGAGTTTTTGCTGTAAATACGCCGCGGAAGCACGTGTCTCTTGCAGCGTTCAAATTTCACGTGTAAAATGAACGTAAATGTTGTTGAGCAGAGGAGTATTTCTAATGGTGCAATGTAGTCATTTTGTCTTGGGAGAGAACAGGAGTCCTACAGCCAGTCCAACCCAAGGGTTCTTCCCCCTGGGTAAAATTCATGAAAATACAGCCCTTTGATGAATATTACACAGATACAAGTTTGTATGGAAGGATTATTTTTAGCATTTCTCACTGGTTTTGATTCAAATTAGAGGAACTTTTGTCTCTGTGGTTTTGTAGACTATAAAAAAGGATTTCTATACCACATCTATTTTCATGGATACATGTGGCTTCTTACCCGCCCCCTCTTTGAATGATCAAATGCTTCTGTTAGATTAAAAATCTAATAAAAAGGATATTTAAAATAATTATTGTATTATTCTAATTGATTTCGTTGCTTTCCTAGAATAACTAAAAACATGTAAGCAAGTGTAATCTGGATTTTGTGCCTGCTATATAACTAATATCAAAAGCAAAAAATCCCCCAACAAATATCCCCAAGAAAGCATCCCATACTTTTTATCAGAGTGAGGTATGAAGAAAATTAAATTAGTGAAAAGACAATGTCAAACAAAACTTATTCCTTTATTAATGAATGTTGAATTTAAACATTGGCATTCAGATCATGTCATAGGTAACAGTAAATACAGAGAAAAATGGACACAGTCTGTCAGCAGGATTGAATTTAAGAACCATCAAAAGTAGACAGATCTTGCTGAGCAGCTTCTGATTTAATAATTAAACAAGGTAGAGTTCAAGGCAGGGCTTAAGATGAAAGACCAGGCTGTCACTGGAAATTAGTTTTCTTTTTTCCTCGCTCTTTCTTTCTCTCTCTTGATTTCTCTTTTCTGGACGGTGTTGCAGAGTTTCCTTGTTCAGAGTTTCTCGTTGTCACGGGTGCCATTGCTGTTAGCAAGTGAAATGGGCTGACCCGTCTCACTGCTCCAGCAGAGCGGAGAGGGCGGGTTCTGTGCATCGAGCCAGTATCGGCTCCTGAGGGGCAGAATTATAACATTTGGCGATACGTTAATCACAAATTTTATGTTTTGAGGTTCCTGCATTGCTCCAGGCTCATTTAACAATTCTCTGACAATTGGGGCACTGACTCGAGATGGCAGATGTTTGGTTTTAATTTTACTCTAACAGAGAGTGAAAACACTGTTCCACTTCCCTCATCTTCAGGCCTGTGTTCATATAAAAATACCTCTGACCTGTTCATCCTGGAAGGTCAGCTGCGCCTTATTTTCTGAATCCAGCCTCCTGAGTTGTTCTTCTCTCATTTCTGTGCATGTTAACATAAATTTAGGGAGGAAAGGGACGTGGCACAGTAGTCTCTTGCTGCCTGCCTGTGGGAGGCCTGGATTAGGGAAGGGTGTAACCCCAGAGTCCTTGTATGGATTTCCCGTGTTCCTGTGCACGACACTTTCCTTCTCTGTATCCTGTATCCCTCCGCTTGCCAGGAATAAAACAGAGGTGATACACTTACCTTGCAAGACGATTGGCAAATCATTTAGTTAATATTTGGTAATGGATTTGAAACCCAACTAGATAGCAGTGCCCGCACGGTTAACGTAGCATTTGTATTTTAACGTTCTTGCATCCTCCAAATCCACAGCAGATGTTACTGTATCTTATTGTTTACATCCTTGGATATGGTTTTGCCAAAGTGTGCACCTAAAAGGCAATTGTTTAAAATCTATAGTTCTTTAGCAATTGAAGTGCGTTGCTCCTTGTTTTAGATTAGAAATTTTATATATGTATACATATATATATATATATATATATATATATTTATGTCTATAAACATAAGATGGCCATAAAAGTGCTCAGAAGAATATTTTAGCATGAAAGAGCTCCAGATTTCACTGGGTGCTATATAGTTTAATACATTTTCTAGCCGACTTTTATAGCTGCTCATCACTCTAATGATCAGTAAAATCTTTTTGTATATTTAGTTTTTTCCTCCAATGCTTTCTTGGATGTAGGTTGTACATATTGCTAGTGATAGCACACTTTTTGATTAATGGGAGGTCTGAAAATGCTCAATATGTATAATCATCCATTACAGTTTTCCATAGAAACATCTGTTGCCTCTCCCGTTTTAAAAGATTTGTAGTTTAGAAATCAGTTGCACACGCTGTTTTGCTTAGGGGAGAACACGTGTTGCTTTGGGGGGGAATAGACATCCATATTTTGAAGATTTATTTATTTTTATGTACAACATAGAATTCACTATCATGATTGATGACAGCTTTGCTATTGTAGCTCTTGTGTCTGTGGACCACCAAAGAACCTTGTTGCTCCAGGCTACTGAATAACAACAGGGGGATACCCTTATTTCTTCTGGTGTTTTCTCAACAATGACTTATTCTTTCAGAACCAGACGGTCAAGAAACTGGAGGCTCGTGTCCAGCAGTTGACAGTTGAGGCTGAAAATAGTAATTTACAGCGTCAAAAATTATCTCAGGAAAAGACGGATGCAGAGCAACGTTACCAGGCGGTTTGCTCTGAACTTCAGGAAGTGAAAGCAAGGTAATTAAATAGAACTTGCTGGTTTTCACGTTGAACAATATGGAATTACAGGAAGCAAGTAATTTTTATTTCAAGAGCCCAGTGATGGTAACTGCCAGTAGAAAATTGTCATTAAAATGTTTTAATTGATGTAGAACTCATTTTGGAACTGACCACCGTAAGAAGTCCGTTATCTTTCTTTTATTCAGAAGCATTTCATTCTGTTACCATGGGCACATGGTACAGGTGGACTTGCAGACTCTGTAGAATTGATACCGAGCACATAAAATACCAGAATATGAAAGTGATTTCCATATTCTGTTTGCTTGCTGCTTGCAGGCTCTGCTCACTTCAGAAGGACAAGGACCACATTGTAAAGGAATACGAGGAGACCATTCAACAACTACAAAGTAAATACGATGTTGATATCAGTTTTGCAAAGCAGGAACATGCTCTATCTGCAGCTAAGGTATGCTTCCATGTAGAATAGCCAAAACTGCTGTATCCAGACTTGTAAACTCATACAATGTTCTTTTTTCAGTTTGATAATTTTTTTCCAATTTCCAGGCACCTTTGAGAAATAAATGTAATCCTTTTTCTGTTAAATCCCTACAGGCATCTGATGCGATTGAAGAATTACAGCACAGTGTGTCTCTGTTAAAACAACAGTTGCAAGATTCAGACCATCAGAGGCAGCAACAGCTGAGGGTGAGCCCTGAATTTCTTACTCAAGAATGACCAGCCCTTCTTACTTTTTCCACTGATCTGAGTGTTTAGATAGTCGTATTAAATATACTTATATATAACGTGCATCTTTGTACTGTATTCATAGAAATATATAAAACACCACCTTAAGATTTAAAGCTTCTAAATGGTTTTTATTTTTTTACTGTTTAACAGTTCAGTTCAATATTCTATCTTCCTGTAGGCATTTAAATTAATCCTTCTATCTCAGGATAATGAGTTCCACATCTGTGTCATGTATCAATCCTGTATGAGTCTTGGCATCTACTTTTCCTCCCATGTCTTTCATTTCCCAGTTGATGTAGTACGGAACGGCATTTTAATAGCTCAGGAGAACAAGTTGCTGTTTCTCTTTAGAAAACATGAATTATGACTTCAGAGATTGTTTTGTTATGGGTGGATGTTTTTGCTGTCGGTTGAATTTTTGGTGTATGTCAAGAGAATTTTTCAATGATGATATAAGGTGGACTTTTAATTTTAATGGACAGTTTTATAGAATGGAAAATGTGCTGCTTTGAAATGAAAGAAAAATGTGATTTGTTTCTTTAGAATAAGTATCTCTTCCTTTGCAGGATCAAGAACACAAGCTTCAACAGAACAAACTTCACTTAGAGCGTGCGTATGAAAAACAGGTAATATTTTCAGGAAAATATACCGTCTTTGCACATTTCCACTTTTGTTGTAGACAGAAGCCAAAGGTTTAAATTCTGAAATTCCCAAAGTAGTACCTTTTGGAATCTAAGCATTTCACATGGGTTGGAAAAATAATTGGACCAATTCACGAGGATCTTAAGCCCAGTGATGTTGCCTCTTGTTCTTGGAACCTCGTTCTGGAACTGAGGGGCCACAGCTGGACACAATATTCCAGGTGTGGTCTCCCCAGGGCAGAGCAGAGGGGCAGGAGAACCTCTCTGACCTACTGACCACCCCCTTCTAACCCACCCCAGGTACCATTGGCTTCCTGGCCACAAGGGCCCAGTGCTGGCTCATGGTCACCCTGCTGTCCCCAGGACCCCCAGGTCCCTTTCCCCTACGCTGCTCTCTAATAGGTCATTCCCCAACTGATACTGGAACCTGGGGTTGTTCCTGCCCAGATTCAAGACTCCACATTTTCCCTTGTTCTATTTCATTAAATTTTCCCTGCCCAACTCTCCAGCCTGTCCAGGTCTCTGATGGCAGCACAGCCTCTGGCGTGTCAGCCACTCCTCCCAGCTTGGTGTCACCAGCAAACTTGCTGATAGTGCACTCTATTCTCTCATCCAAATCATTGATGAATATATTGAATAATACCGGCCCCAGCACTGCCCCCTGAGGCACTGCACTAGATCCAGGCCTCAACTGGACTCTGCCCCATTGACCACAACTCTCTTGTCAACATGCATTGTTTTTGCATCAGAAGCTTAAATTAATGAATGTGTGTTTCATCAAAACCACTTCATCTTAAAGCACTTTGTAAATACTGTCTGTTCTTTTAGACTTTAAACATCAATAGGCTTTAAATTAAACTTCAGTTTTAGTGATGTTATGTGTTCAGCTCATGCAGTGTTTAGTAAGAGGATGTGTTCGATGGCTATTTAATTGAAAGGATGTGTTATTCAAACATGTCATTTCCAAATGTGGCAAATTTATAACATAAAATAATGGGTTGTGATCATAGCTACTTGTCACTTGGTAATTGTGTTTGCAACGTCAATCGTAGTGAGTTTTTGGTTTGAGTTAGTGCCTTCTGCTGAATTGCATTCAGACCCTTTCTCATTCCAAGATATGTTTTGGTCTAATCCTAGCCTACGTTTGTCTTTTTAGACAAGTTATGGTTTCTGCTGATGTTGGCCTCAATAAAAGTATAGGACTGGAATAACATTGCAGGTCAAAATAGAAATATATTAGCATAATTTGGCTATCTTCTAGCTGCTGAAATATAGTGGCCAGTGGTTTATTGTAATACATCACTTCCTCTGCAGACAAATAGGGATTAAACGTGGCTGGTAATATTTCCGAATGCCATCAAACGCTATTAAACTTTATGATTCTGGACAAAAGGTGGATGTATCTGTATGACCTGTCTGTGCTGGCGCTGGCCTGTGTGGATCCTGAGCGAGGCTGGAGGATCGTTTGGGGGGATCCTCCTTAGTTCAGCGTCTACGCACGTCGGGAGTCAGCGCAGATATTGAAGTTGTAACCTGGTGTCAGGAAATGAGAAAGTAGCCCCTTTGTTTTTAATAGGTAACTTCATAGCAGTTCGCCTGGTCGTAAATTTTGATGTAACTGTGTTTTCAAAATAATCTGAGATAGGAGGAGAAAAAAAATCCATGTGAACAGTCTGTGGATATAAATCCATAAAATAGTGTAGATTGACCCATAAAGTACTAAACCAAGCTTGCTTTCAAGTAAAGGAATCATGGAGTCTCTGGTGCAATCTATTCACTTAAGAACCTACCCATTATCTAATAATCTTTATTAGCCTACAGTGGCTATTGCCTGCTAGGATATTTAAACATCAAACAAAGAATAGGTAGTAACCCTAAATGTCACTGTTTGATTAAATGTGCTTATCTGCTGAATCAGGAACCGGTTGGGCTAAATGGTTTTACAAGCAAAGGAAACACCTGCTTTTTATAAATAATCGACCGCTTGTTTTCCAAACATTCAACTAAGCGTAAGAACAGTGACAGGTTATTCCTGAGAGCCATTCTCGAACCAGCTGTTCAATAGATATAATTTTACCGGGGTGGGCAATACCTTGGGTAGGAGCCCTTTGGTTTGGAGGCTCTTTCAAAGCAGCCAGGTGTTCAGACTTCCATGGAAAAAACACCTACATGGACCTGCTTACATAGAGAATCTCTAAATTTGTCTTTTAATTGGATTGTACTCTTATGCTTCTGACTATACACTTGATAAAAGATGTTTTTCTTCATTATAGTGAATTAAGAGCATGTATTATTGGAAATTATTGTAGGTGGATAAAGGATTTTCCGTGCTCCCCATCCGATAAGGAAAATCATGGTTAGTAGGTGACATTGCCACATTGTGACGCCTTTTTGGAGGTGTCTGTGTTTTGGGTTGGGTAGTTGAACACATACATGAGTGCCACAACCCCCCCATTTCCAAATGGGGTTTCTAGTGCCTGGATGCAAAATGGGAAGACAGAAAGTTTTCTATAATGATTCAAACACTCTGGTTTGATTTCACTGGCTCAGGAATTCGTTAGTACCAAACCGCTTTTCCTCAAAGTTTTGCTTTTCCTATGAATGCCCTCAGCTAGTTAATATTTGAGTATGTATTATCCTAAAGTAACGTTATTTCCTGTCTTTCGCTATTTTTATTACTGTGAGAATTGATAACAAGTAGTTCATTTTGAGTATTCACAAATTGCTAAGTGGAGAATACACCATAGAGAATCCATGTCATTATTTTAGGCAGATTTCTAGACGCTTTCCTGGATTTAGCTAAAGAGAATCTAGTTGCTTTTTATGTAATTACTGATATTTCTTTATTCTAGAGAATATTATTTTTGAGAAGAAAAATGGCTCTGTTGGCTATATTCTCATACTTCAAATCTATTAACCCTTATTCTTACATTTTATGTAATTTTAGAAATATATAGATGGTTGCCTATGTCACTGCAAAAGAAATAGTTTTTATATTTTAAAATAACATTTGTTTTTAATCAGCCTTTCTTATAGCTAAAATATGGTCTTTTTTTCCTTCAAATGGTAGATTCAAGACATCCGGAATGATCTTGATAAAGAAAGAGGGGACGCTCTAAAGAAAGTTCGCAAACTGGAAGAGACTTTGAAGTAAGTGAACAGGGGATAATTGTTGCACCATCCCCATTTATTTAGTCAGATTTCTTAAATAAACTTGTGCTTTGGCTTATCTAACTGCCTGCCTATAGTTTGTCTGGGTTATCTTCCCGTTGTAAATCTTCAGGGTTCTAGTCAGCCATACAAATTAAAAACGTAAAGCAAGAACCAAACCTTATATTTCAGGTGTAGGTGAGGCTTGGAGAAAAGCTCTACAGCAAGCAGAAGGTACTTTTCAATAACTAACTCGGAACAGGTTTTTTTGCTGACCTTATACATTAAAAAAACTAACCAGGGTGCAACAAGTTTGGTGTTTTCTGAGTGGGGAGCGGTTTCCATACAGCAGATCCACATGCGACAAGATCGACTCTTGTTACGCTGCTTCCATTTTTGATTATGTAAAATATTGTTTCCAGGTGTTTATCCAGTTTAAATTCAAATTTCTACAAAAAACAGATTATACTGAAGCAAACCAGAAGTTATTTGCTGAAACTACTCGGGTAAATGTTATAGTGTATCTTCTATAGGCTGATGGGGCGTTGCGAATATACTTTTATTCGCTAAAAGTCACAGAGCTGAAGTCTGTATTGCTTTATTTCCATAATATCTTAGGCATTTGGCATAAAGACTATCTTAAATCACTACAGACATTAATAAAAACCTCTAGCTTTTAATCTTTACATTCTTTACACTGACTATTATTTATAATTTTAGGGAGATTGGATTGTTATCAACTAAACTGAATCTTTTAGTATTCTAACATCTGATTCATTGATAGTGTAGCTGCATTAATTATCTTCCACAGCTTTCAAATAACATCAGTCTGCACTTATGTTAATAAAATAAGTCTGAGCAGCCAGTGGACTGTCAGGTCAGAATGTATTCCCCGTGTCTTGGTGCAGAATAGATCGGTGATGCTCCAGTTTGGGCAAGTGGGTGAATGTGCCGGGGGTTTGGGACTTGGTTTATGGTGAACAGTACTGTGCTGAGGAGCTCCTCATTTATTTCACATATTCCCTCGCTGTAATTAAGCTTAGGTTGTGGGTTTGGGTTAGAGGAAGGGTTTGATAGGCTGGACTTTGAAGAGCCTGGTTTAGTGTTGCATCCTGCAGGGATGAAGATGATGGGGACAGAGGCCAGTCCCACAGTACCAACATTTCTGGACAAAATCACGATTTTTACATATATATGATTATATACAATATGTATGTAAGTAACACAAAGCAAGCAGTAATACTTCTGTGTCAGAAATGGATGACTTCCTCATGACCTTATTTTTCATCGCTGCAAAAATTAGTCTTTTGCTATTCATACGAATTCACAAAACGTAACATCTTGTGTGAAAACGCTTTATTTTGCCGTATTTCTTTGACTTTGCGGAGTCAAATGACTTACAGGCTAAGGCAGGCACAGCAAACCTTTAGAAAACAACCTTCTCTTCCTTGAGAGGGGTGAGAATCTAGTTCACCATCTTCAATAGACGCGATGCCTTGTGGAATTGCGGCTGGGAACACGGGAGGTGCATCAGCGATTTCGCATAAGCTGCTTTGATCTGAATGCGCTGTGATTCGGAAATGGCCACAGGATTATATCTTGAGTAGCTGCTAGTCAGCTGCCAACACACGGAAAGGGAAGCAGCAGGCGTTTTACTTATTATTATTATTATTATTATTATTATTATTATTATTATTATTATTATTATTATTGCAGCAGTGTGACAGCAAACAGCGCTATTGCAGTTTGCAACATCTCCGCATAGATGCATAATAAAAGTGATTTGAGACATTGCATGGAGCAGTAAAATCCCAATTTCTAAAAGTGTCTTTCACTTCAAATAGTGACACAAGACTTTTAATACTGAATAGGGGTTTGTGTAGTTTTTGGAAGGTTTTTATTCTTCTGAAATTTATGGTAGAAATATCTGTCAAAACCAAATCTTTAGCGAAATAATTGCTTTAATACTCGTGACTATTGGTGTTGACTTTTAGATATAAGTTTTGTATTTGGTTTAGCAACACATGTCATGGGCACTGCCAAATAGCAAAAGTGACTATAGGAAGGATTTTTCTAGAATGTCATTTAATCTGCATTTGTATAATAACAAAGTATTCTTAAAAAGCTTCTGTGTAATTACTTGAGGGGAAAGGTTGTTCCTCTAATCCCTTTAGTTTGGTCACATAAAATATGTCATGAGAGCGGGTTGCAAATAAGGCTAAATCTCTGCGGTTCTTATCTCTCTTATTTTATGTGGAGGAATTGGAAATAAAGAGGTGTAGTTACATTAGAATTTGTCACACTACAGACTGAGCTGAATACAACAGAAAAAAATTAAGAATAAAAAAATCTGTATCCATTTGCTGCTGAAGAAATTACATGGAAGAGAAGGAGAAGGTCTCGCTGACGTTATACCACACTGTTATCCAGAATAGCTCTCAGCATGATCAGTTCCCTTGCTCTGTGAAATTTGGACACCTATTTATTTAAAGCATTCTTTTTTGTGTTTTTTGAGGTGTTTGTCCATCCTGAGATGGAGTTTTCGGACTAAATTACACACATAAATGAGAGCTGAGGCTGTTACCATCTGTCACCTGCTGGAGGTGCAGAACATCTGGCTGCTGCTGGCTTTTTGGGATGGCAGTTATGATGGTTCTCACGTACCGCAAATAATGATGGGATTTGATTTAATGCTTTTTGGTTTGCGTGTCTCATACACAAAATAATACTTTCCTATGCCACTGAAATATGCCTTTCCTGAGTTCTTAATCTTCTATTGTGTAATGTGATTGAAGGAAACATTTTTTTCCAAGTGGCGTTAGGAGAAATGAGGTGTTACCTGCGCAGGTGCAGATGTTGTGACTGCAGGGTGGAGTGTCCAGGAGCACGCACTGTCTGCAGTTCAGCGCCTCGGAACGTTCTCCCTCTCAATCTTTGCCTTGTTTTTTAATATCTGCCCCCACAGCCAAATCTCAGCACTTTGCAAGTGGTTGATGATACAGAGCAAATGCTTAGCAGCTGGTTTATTGAAAGTCACTTAATAAAATTGTTTATTTACATAAGAAACTAGCAACACCTCCTTTCTCCAGCGCTTTGCTCCCCCTCCTCTGAACTTGTTTCCAACTCTCTGGGAAGAAAGAGGGGCTGAACTCGCCAGGACCCAGCAAAGCTGCTCCGATCTATGAGCACATTGGGATTTTTACAACAGTTTCTGAAGTGCGCACGTACGGTTGTCACAGTGTTTTGTGACTGGGGTTAGATAGCAGACCAGAACTTTCAAAGCCTTTTCAACCGAAGGCATAGTGGGGCAACGAAGATGATGAAGGGAGTGGAGCATCTCCCTTATGAAGAAAGGCTGAGGGAGCTGGGTCTCTTTAGTTTGGAGAAGAGGAGACTAAGGGGGGACCTCATTAATGTTTATAAATATATAAAGGGTGAGTGCCATGAGGATGGAGCCAGGCTCTTCTCGGTGGCAAACAATGATAGGACAAGGGGTAGTGGGATCAAGCTGGAGCACAAGAGGTTCCGCTTAAATTTGAGAAGAAACTTCTTCTCAGTGAGAGTGACAGACACTGAACAGGCTGCCCAGGGGGGTTGTGGAGTCTCCTTCTCTGCAGACATTCAAAACCCGCCTGGACATGTTCCTGTGCGACCTCACCTGGGCGTTCCTGCTCCAGCAGGGGGATTGGACTGGATGATCTTTTGAGGTCCCTTCCAATCCCAAACATACTGTGATACTGTGATACTGTGAGATGTTCAGTAAAATACAGAAATAAAAGTTATTTACGTTTCATCCTATAGAGCATACATGCACGTATTTTCTCTGGGAGTCCTTGGCATGAGAATCAGGGAATCAGTTGATTCCTCTTTGTGGATGGTGCCATGGAATTCCCTCACTGTAGAATTAAAAAGGCTCTTCAGTATTCCCACTATGATGGTTGTGTCAGTTCTTTATTCCTCCACAGGCTGATGCCTGACTCCTATCCAGGGGCTTTGTCAAGGATAGTTAATTGATACCAATATATCTTTTGAATTTCTATTTCTGTTTGTGGTACAGTTATTACTACTACAGGCTTTGTCTCAAAGTATCTGGTAAAAATGCATTTGCGTTTACTAAAACAAGTTGGGAAAATGCTGTTTTGGGAAGGAAATAACTTTTTTTTTTTTTGGTCTAAGTTACTCTTCTTGAAACCTTAGTTGTTTCTTTATTCAAAGGGCTTCTGCTTGTCATCTCCTCATGTGCTTTGCCAGTCACAGAATCCCAGAGTGTCAGGGGTTGGAAGGGACCTGGGAAGCTCATCCAGTGCAATCCCCCCATGGAGCAGGAACACCCAGATGAGGTTACACAGGAAGGTGTCCAGGCGGGTTGGAATGTCTGCACAGAAGGAGACTCCACAACCCCCTGGGCAGCCTGGGCCAGGCTCTGCCACCCTCACCAGGAACAAGTTTCTTCTCAAATTTAAGTGGAATCTTTTGTGTTCCAGTTTGAACCCATTACCCCTTGTCCTACCATTGGTTGTCACCGAGAAGAGCCTGGCTCCATCCTTCTGACACTCACCCTTTAGATATCTGTGAACATGAATGAGTCCCCCCTCAGTCTCCTCTTGTCCAGCTCCAGAGCCCCAGCTCCCTCAGCCTTTCCTCACACGGGAGATGCTCCACTCCCTTCAGCATCTTTGTTGCCCTGATAGGCCTTGAGGTGGCACCAAGGAGAAGTCGTTCCATCAGTTTCCCAGGGATGGAGGTGAGGCTGACCAGTCTGTAGTTACTCGGGTCCTCCTTCTGAGTCATTTGTTCCCTATCTGACATGGTCAGAAGACACATGGAGCTTGTCCTGAGGTTTTAAACTCTGTACCAATACTCGTAGAGCCTTAGGAGAACAGGTTTTACATCAGATTTACTCAAAAGATAGATGGCAGAAGGATATGCAGTAAATAGCAGTGAATATAATTTCATTTTAGTTTGCAGGTTACAGTTGCGTAATTTTGCGTTTACTATTACGTTGGATCCTGACATTTTAAAGAAGTTAAATTTGGACTTCCAACACATACAGAAATTATTTTTAAAACCCTGTGAGTTACGGTGGGTTTTGAGAATTTAATTATATCAAACCCTTTCAGAACTTTCTTTTTAAACAGCTGCTTCTTCAGGATACTGTAGGATGGATTGTAGTGGATGCACTGCCCGTAGTGGTCCATGTCATAGATATCATTGCATGCAGGAGAATATAACCACGTGATAATCATCAATACAGTGACAGATAAATAAATGGAGTGATAGCATCAACCACAAGTTGATTTTTTGTTCCTTTCTTGCTCCTCTATGTTGAATCCAGATTGTGAGTAATTGCTTGTTGTTGTTAATATTTTTAGGATAATTGCCTAAGTGTAGCTGTTTTCCTGAAGTTAATTCCATTTTTCCTTGAAAATGAAGTATTTGTGTGTAGAGGAATTCTTGTAGGAATGGAAAAGCTATTACTATTTAAAGCCGGAAATAATTAAAGAAATATGAGGAGCCATTGTCTTTAATTCCAAATGTTGCAATAAAGAACATTGTTAAGAGTTTATACTCGGGTTCATTGTGTTCATCGTTCTCTTTTATTAAACATTCGGTGTTGTCTCGTTACAACAGTTGCAATAGGATGAAAAAAGCAAACTCTGATTTAAACCCAGTGGTCGCGTTAAGTGGCTGAAGAGTTTGGATAGAATTTTACTTTTTAAAACAGAGCTGTGTGGGTTTTGTGGTGGTTTTTTTGTCTCTAAAATCCGTGGAAGAGCAGCCAGCTGTTCTCCACTTGGTGCTCGCTCTGAGCATCTGAAACCTTTTAGAGCAAAACCAGTCAAAGTTTCCAGCATATTGTAAACATTCCTGTAGCCCTGGCGAACATGCTGACATAACCCTCGCTCTAGGAGGCACCATGTAAAGTATGAACAGAGGACAGAAAAATGCGGTAGCTTTATTTAATAGTCTCGCTTAAAGGAAAGAAATAAAGTGTTCTATTAACTATTTACAGCCTTTCATTTTCTTTCGCCAGTTTCTCTGGAGACCTACTGGCGATAATGAAATATGGATTTAAAACGGAGCTTCAGTTGTACAAAAGAAAGTAACAGTTGATTTTAAATCCTTGTCTATGGGAACATTATGTCCCTCAAGATGGTTATAGAGATATCACATGACATCTTTTTAATAATAGCAACAAATAAGATAAGATAGAACTGTATGAAATGAGGAGTGTTGCCTTGCGCGATGAAGAGCGTTGGTGCATCATCCTCTAACACTTAGTCATAAAAATAGTTACTTTAAATATATAGAATGACAGAATGAATACTGTATCCTTGTACCTCATTATATAGAGGAGTGATATGGTTTGGTTTTGGACTCTTTACTAACTCAGAACTGGTGTTTGCTGGTGTAGCCGTGATTGTCCGAGGTGGATGAGAAGCAGGATTGGTGGGACAGTATTTATTGTATTAAGGGCTTTTTGACCCAGGGTTTTTTTATCAGCACCTCTTTGAAATAATAAACCTGGCATGCTTCAAGCTAAGGCAATTAGTTTGATGTTTCATGTAGAATTCTGTATTGGAAAAGATGGAGACAGTCTTAATACTGTTGTTTCATCTTGGTTGTCTTTGATTTGCCAACCAGTGTTGGCTCTTGCGCTCCTCACACGTCTCGGGCCGGTTGTTGTTGGTGTGAAGTGATTCCTCTGGCCTGGCTCCCCTCTGCTCCACCACCTCTCCCATGGTTTGTTCTTCAGATGGTTTATTTTATCCGCCCTCCAGCTTTCTGTGCCGCAGCCCCATTCTCTGATCCCTGTCTTTTCCTTCTTCGCACCTCTGCTCTGGGTATCTCATGAATCTATTGATTATCTGTGCTGCTGACTTGCTGGTCCACCTTTTAATTACAGCCTTGTCTCCTTTTATCTGAGCCATTATCAGCCCAGTCTCTCTCGTTCTCCCCTCCATGTTCTCCGTGTTGAGGTTGAACTGTCGTCTCCGCCCGTAAAAACCAGGACTATTAATTAATCTCTGTTCTAATCCTCCTCTCTTGATAACCGCGTCTCTTCATGTATGTGCGGTATCTAAATTTTGTTGGCAGTTTCTGCCGTGTCGAGCAAAATTATAACATTTTCCTTTCCAGCGTTTTAACTCACATCTCATTCATCATTTTGCAGTTGCTGTTTTTATTCTGTTTGCACAGCACCTAGCACAACAGTTCCCTGTCATTATTATAATGAGAAACAGTTATAATTATTATTAATGTGTTTAACCAGTGTCTAGTTAGTTTGTGAGCCATTAATTTTGAATGTAATGCATTATTCTTGTTTCACAGAAGTGTGATACTACACATGCGGAATATTATTTACTCTAAATTCATTAACAGCTCTAAGTAGTGGTTTAGTTTGTTAATGTTATCTCATGATTTATTTAAAACATAAGTATATAGTTTAAAATAATACAGTACAATTACTGTAAATATCATTCATTGTTATAGCTTTCCTGAAGGAATGCAGACCAGCTTTTTGATGTTAACATCTCAAATTATGCAAACTGTAAACAATTTATAAGTGGATTTGTTCTTTTTCTCATAAAGACAAGCTCATCTTATACTTAAAAATCAGGGAATGAAAGATAGAATTGTTCTCTACTTTATATTTTTGGCTTTGTGTCTTTGAAATCATGAAACAAGTTAGAATGCTTTCTAACAACTTCGAAATATTAAAGTGCCCAGGGACAGGATAGGGATGATGTTTTGAAGGCAATAAATATTTCAGCTTCACATTTCAGTCTTTCTTCTCCGTTCCTTTGATCTGGCTTTGGTTTAGTTATCATTCCGCTTGAATGACTTCACACTGTCTTTCTTCCTCTCCACACCAAAAAGAAGTGTTCTGCACATATTCCATATGTTGTAGGAGAGGCCTCGTTGTTCCTCGTTTGCTGGGAGTCGCTGCCTTGCACCGGGATGCTCCAACCGCAGCCGAGGTGGGTGCGTTGAGACCCAATATGTGCTGTACACAGCAAGCTCTTACTTCACATTGGTTCAAAATAGTGGAGCAGAGGAAGTAACATCATTTTGTGTGTATTTCTGAGAGTTGGGATTACTACTGAAGCTTTATTCTGTAACAATAAACAAAGCCAGCAACCCCTTCTTTCTACAAATTCATGGTACTTTAGACCTTAATACATTTTTAATGTAGCTGAAATAGTCTGCATTCTAGAAACTAAATTTAAGGGGTTGTTGTGTGGAGTGGTTTTTTAATGGTTATTGCACCCAGCTAAAAAGCGGTGTCGTGAATCTTGCATTTGCTGTAAATGGACAAACCGCTGTGCTCGTGTGGGGTCACCGTGGCGTGGAGAGTCAGGAGCAGGATCATGGGGTCACTAATATTTCCATATACAACATCATATATATCTGTCCTTAATCTGGATGGGTACTCATGTCTGTGGCTTATACACAGAAGATACTAAGGGAAATTTCCTGAATTTTGTTTTTGCATCAGCAGATCATATATGTTTTAATGGCAGTTATGTTTTTAGCTACTCAGCACACTGCGTATTATGTTGTCTAGTGAGGTGCATTCTCCTTTGTGAACATGTGTTTATATAGGTATTTTTTATATCTAAATAGACTATATAATTGGTGATAACTGATTTTGTTTCAACACAGATTAGTAAAAGAGTCGCTTTTTAATTTTGTTTGTCAACAAGTGAAAAGGAAAGCTGGTTAGAAACAAACACATGCCAGGTTCAGCTGCCTCCCAGCAAGCGAGTAGTTTGCCGTTTGGTGGGTAGTGAAGCAGTTTTCCCTCAGAAGCATTAATATTTGGGGAGGAGAGGCAAGAACAGGCAAAGCGCAGCAAATCTAAGTACGTGGGATCAGTGCATATGTGTAATGTGGGACGATCGGGGTGATGAGCCCGGCGTCCCCAGCAGATCTCAGCGTCTCCAGCGGGCTCGGCCATCGCTCTGCTCTCCTGTGCCGCAGCCTTACAGAGCAATGTTCATTTTCATCTACAGGCGTAAACCCAGAGCCATACCAGCCTGTGGCGGGCAGCAGATGAAGCCTCTTGTGGAGTCCAGCCTAAGGTTCAGAAACTTAGTGGCAGCAAGCATCCTTACCACAGAAATCCCATCCTCCGCTTTAGTGCTCCGCTAAGCTTAGTGCCAGCAGTACTTGAAAACCTGGCAAAGAATTTGCATAGTCACGAATTAAAGCCTGGTATAATTTCTATAGGAAAACAGAGGGATTTTCACAATCCAGTTATTTTTCCTATCACTGAAAACCTCTCTAAACTGCACCCAGATTTGCTAAAGGGATGTCGACCTGCAGCTCGGGCAGGGACATGTTTTGTACCCGTGAATGCTCACGTGCGGTCTAAAATGGTTTAATTTCTCGAGGAGGCTGCAACAGAGTCAGGTGCATCTCCCGTTCGTGTTTGCTGTTGGTCAGCCCATGTTTTCGTACCTGGGATGATGAGAACCCCATGGGGTGACAATGCTGGTTCATACCCCATCTGTGGGACATCTTCAGTTTATTGAGCCTCCCACGTAAATCACCTTGTGTTTCATTTACTTGCCTCGCAATGCTGTGATGTCTTTCTGTGTTTAGTTGTTACCCCTCGGAAGACAATTTACGAAGCAAGGAAAATATTTATGATGAAGCATGAAGAGGAAGTATGTAAGATGTTTATATTTGCCATTTATCAGGACACTTCAGAGCGCTGCTTTCTGAAATGGCAATTCTGGACTTCATAGCCAACTTTCACTGAGATGGTTTGTGCTGTCTAAGATTGCTAATTCTGTTGCCTTTATACACTGAAACAAGAGGAATTTGCTGCTTTTTAAATTGGGGCCAAGGAGTAAGTTCACCCTATTTTTATATTCAAGCCAGCTCAGCTTTAGGGGATTTAAGTGATGTAATTGTATTGTATTCGGCCCCACAACTCGTCCAACTGAAAAAAAATAATCTTCAAAGTGAATATTTTAGTGTTTCATGCAAGGCACATTGCTCAGTGTCTTGGGAAAAAGAAAAGGAAAGCCTTTCTTGTGTTTGTGAACCGGGGTCCATTGTTGTACATGTTTTCTAAGCTTCTGTACAAATCTTAACTGCACAAAATGTGGGGAGAGCTGGCTCCTGCATCCTGAAAAAATGAAGTTTTATTCCTGGTTATAATGAGATGTTGCATCTATTCATGGGATTAAGTCCTTTACAGAAAGGAAGGTGCATAAAACCAGATTGCTTAAAGTTTACATCGCAACATTTCCAAATAAAAATAGATTATTTGGGAAGAAGATGCATAAATTTGGAGGCTCACTAACAGCACAGGGACTGACATCTTGTCCTTTTACCTTCAGATTTGTTGCATTTCCATCTGACAGGACCGAAAACGTTGTTCCATTCTCTCTTGGCACTTATTACTGGGGATATGTTTGAATGAGCTTTGAGTTCTGATTGTGTTTCCAGTGTGGATTCCCAGTATTAGGTGTATTTTGCGGGGTGGGTGCCTGGAACTGAATTAAGGATCTTTGGGAGGAGGAGTCGAGGTTTTCCCCTCAGTGTTTCTTCCAAGGTGACACGGGGATCCCGTCCTCTCCTGCGGGTGTTCAGGGCTCAAAAGACGGTTCGACCTCTCAAATATTCTCTCCTGTGAAATGCTGGTAGATTTAGTTGTGGGAGAGGGGAACAACATTCAGTATCAAAGAGCTATTAACTTAAACATTGCTCTATTCAGCAGCTCCCTACTACGTGGGCTTCAGGGGGATAGTTGAACCAAACGCCTTTGTGGCTCAAACTGATGCACGTCTAACTCATTGGGCAGTTCATCTCAGTTTTAGCTGGTTCCGTGCTGTAGGTGCTATAGTAGCTGGTTCCATGCTATAGTAGCTGGTTCCATACTGTAGTAGCTGGTGCCATGCTGGCAAGGTGACAGACCAGATGAATTAGCTGCTCTTTTCCATCTCTTACATGTCAGATTCTTTGTTTTATATGCAAATAATTTCTGTCAAAATGGGAAATTTCTCATGAGGTCCTTCCTCTGTAAAATGAAATGTCAGCCTCAGGTCTGCTGGAATGTGTCTGCTGTTACAAAAGGCCGGTGGAGCCACCTTTGTCCATCGACCCCACCGTCGTGGTCCCCTGAGCTTTCGTACCAAGTCAGGCAACTCCGCTGATCTGTGATAATGGAAACGTGTCATAGGCCATTAACAACACCGCTTGATTGTCTTCCGTGCAAAGAATCACATCAACATTGCTTAAATGTTTCTGGATTGTCAGGTTTTTGGTCTGTGATGTATCAATAGGGTGGATATGCCTGTTTTTTATGTGTGTGTGTGTGTATATATATATATATATATATGCATCTATGTACACATAATGCTATACATGCATTACTTTTGATATACTATGATGTCTTAAGAAACCCAAGCCATTTTCTGTATATGTATTGACTTTAATATGTCAAATAGTATAGGCTGTTCGTATGAAGTATCTTTGCATAAAGATTTAACATCTGTCATTGCTTTAAAGGCTGAATAGATATTACAGCATTATGGGGTTCTAATAGATTAAGAAGGTACCATATGTCACGCATTACCCTGCTTTGCATTTTGATATATGTCAAGCGGTGAATAATCCTGCATCTTGTCTGAGCAAAGATGGCACTGGGATAATTGTTGTGTTTGTTTTTAATGGGAAAGGATGATCATGCTAACAGGAATTCATTTCAATATTGAGGGGGCAATATACTTTTAAAGGTGAGACTGAAAAACAGGGGTTATACAGCCGGGAGTAACCGATTCAGGTCAATGCAGACTTTGAAGATAGAGGTATTGTCGTAAGCCGTGAACGCCGTGTTTAGGTGTGCGAAATTCAACGGGAGCAAGTGAAAATAACTCCCGCCTCCTTCTATTCCCTTCTTCAAAGTGTCGTGGAGGGAAGTTGGGCAGGAGCTGGGCCAGGAAATGGAAATGCGAATACTATTTTAGATGGATAGGGTTAAAGGCCTCTCTTTTACACCAGCACACTTGTTCTTTTATTTGATACTTGAACTCTGAACATTTTCTGTGACTTTCTAGGGAGAAGGAGGAGCAGCTGGCGCGGGTGACAGAGGTACAGAGGCTGCAGGCCCAGCAGGCAGATGCTGCCCTGGAGGAGTTTAAGCGGCAGGTGGAGCTGAACTCAGAAAAAGTCTACGCTGAAATGAAACAGCAGGTGAGGAGGTCACAATGCCAGCCTTTCCGACAGTCTGTCTCAGTAGGATAGCGGATTCTGATCTTATAATGCCAGAAACATCCTTCACTCGAGAGTGCGACATCAAAATCTTTCACAATGTAGTGTCTTTGCCGGCAAGTCAGAAAGGGACGGTGGCGGCTGTTTCATCTTTCTAACAAAGCCGGAATTGTCATTGTTATAAAGATATCTGCGGTTATGAGACTGATTAGGGATTTTTCAGGAGTGAGAGTAGAAAGTGTTAGTTTATACACCCCCGTGGAACAACGGTTGTAATCTTCTCCTTAAATGTGTGTCTCTTCCTACTCTTTTCCCAACGACTCTGTCTTCCCTTAATGAGGTTTTGTAATCAGCAGGAGCCTAAGCAGGGGCAGAGCCGTTGTGGCTGCTGGTGGTCATGGGCAGAGGATGGAAAAATCCATTTTTCCGTCCCTGAAAATCAGTGGCAGGAATTTATGTAAAAATATTTTAGTCTTAAATTCCTTATGGCATTTAAATTCCTCATGGAATTGCCTGTGGGGCAAACAACAGCTAAACCGTTGTCCCTGGGATGGCACAAGCGCAGTGTGATGAGTGAAATAAGGACAAGCAACAGGTGATCAAGAAGACGGGGAGAAAAGGGAGGATTTCCTTGTCTCGCTCATGGGATCCTACAATTTTTATCACTAGTTTGGCTCTGTGATTTTTTTTGCCATCTGCTTCCTACTTTGTCAAGCTCATGATTATTCAGAGTCACCTGATGCCCACTGAAGGGCGAGTGGTACCTTTTTAACTGTAAGATCTGCAATTTTTCTAATAGTAACTAGGAAAAAGAGAAACAATCCATACACTCTACTTTAGATCTAGTGGTACTTTAGATCTAGTGGTACTTTAGATCTAGTGCTTCTTGGGTTTGGCAACTAATGATCAAGAGCCCTCGTTGCACTTGTAAGAAATATATGAATGTGGCCTAACGGGTAAAACGCTAAAGTTGAGACTTTGGTCTAGAAGTAATTGTTGAGTATGCACTGTAGCATAGGACAACATATATATAGTGTATATATATAATCATATATATGTAATTCTAATTTTTTTCCCTTGGGAACGTGCCTGATGTACAACTAACAGTTGTGCTTTTGATACAAAAGCCTTTGCTAATTGGGTTATGAAATCGGTTCCTTGATGCCGTGTGCTGGAATCTGTGGGACTCATTATTCATAGGCGATGACTATCTTCAGAGAACTTCACTTGAAGCCAAATAATTCTCTTTTAAGTTATTTTGCTGATTTAATGTAAGCTTACTTTGAATGTGGCGTTTGTGCACTGACTCACACATGATTTCACTTGGATTTCCACAGGCAATATATTTATAAGTGGAATATATTTGAGACTTAAATATGCCTAGAACTAAATATTCACTTAATTTTGATGGGGTGTTCACCAGTTTCAGGTGAAAAATGAGCCCATACGTTATAATCAAGGAGTGGCACGGTGTAGGTGGTCACTATATCCATAAGTAGATAAATACCTGGTATTCAGTGAATATTAATCTTCACTACACACAAATAGTATTATTATCATTCTCAGCAAGTTGTATTTGAGTCTTTGATGGTTTGCAAACAACTGTAGAGACATCAGGACGTTTTAAGCTATGCCTTTAAAAAAATAAAAATTAAATATTCCCTTTCTTTTTCCATGTAGATGGAAAAGGTTGAAGCAGATCTAAGCAAATCAAAATCGCTCCGGGAAAAGCAATCCAAAGAATTCTCATGGCAATTGGAAGAGCTGAAGCAAAGATATGAGCAACAGGTCAGCGGGTTTGTTCTGGGGCGGCTTTTCATGCAGTTGTAGGTCAGTTCCCACATCCTAATCCTCTTCTCGCTTTGCCTCCCTCTTCTTTGTGTAAAGGCAAAATGTATAGGTGTGCAGAGTTTGTGTGATGGGAAGAGCCTACATAGAAAATGTTGTTTCCTCTTTGCAATCCTTTGTACCTCTGGCTCTTACACGTTTTTTCCCAGGCTTACAGGTGGCAACACCTATTTTTGTAACGGCCACATGAATGTGTTATCTGTTTTTGTTCTTGTCAAGAAACAGCCTTTTATTCTTTTTTTTATCACTTTTTAACACAGGGAGCGTTCGTATGAATGTTTGTTTTGGCCCATTGGTAATGAATTTCTTTATTATAATGTGATTTCAGGTTGGGAAATATTCAGGAAACATTTGGGTGGAGACAAGAGACTTGAGTTCAGTAGCGTTGTGAAACGTAAAGGGAACAAAACATAAATAGCAGCAGGCAAATTATTACATGATATAGACTTGAGAGCTACACAGCTGACCCAGCCCATCGGACACTTGCACAAGGTGGTGTTTCAAGCATAAGCTTGAAGTTCTGTCTTATCCATGTTTTTGCAGGGATATAAGTTTCCATTTCCACCAGGAAATTCTATTCAAGAATTCCAGAGTAGTCCAGGTTGCAGAGATATTGGGGATTTTTGGTTTGGGGGTTTTGTTGACCTCATTTGCCAAAAGAACAGTAAGAATTCTATCTTTCCTGATTTAGTATGATCTCTGGAATAAAGACTAGAAATCAGAGATGTACTCACCACTATGTAATCATCAGTGGATCTTCAAATTATTTATTTATTGAAAGCCATTGCACTAATTGCTTGCAATAAAGGAGAGGAAGTTTGACTTGTCAATAGGTGGATGTAGTGAAGGGAGGACAGTGGGAAGCACTGGGGTGAGTTGGGCATCCACCTTAAGGTGCATTTTTTAATGGAATCTTATATTCACATCATTTCAGTGATATGATACACTCACTTTTCTTTGCAGTTCTCATCACTCGTAATGCATCTTTAAAGTCCAAATAAACATTTATTCAAAGATTTTGTTCCCAGGTTTAGGAACATGCTTTGTAGAGACAAGCACTAATCTGCAGTTCATCAGATGTCATGACAATCCTGTTCTGACCTACAAATGGTAATTTTTGCAACTTTTAGTGTATGTAGCAAGACATACTAAGCCATAGTTACAATCTTCTGCCAAATAATCTGCTGGTTTTGTGCACTCAAAGGAAATGATAATGCCTAGTAGTGTCATAGTTGTTTTCTTATATCATCATGCCTATAATTATATATTCAGTGCTTATGGAGACTGGATCAAAAAATCCCAAAACAACAACAAACCAGAACAAACCTACAAAAAACAACAACAAAACCCACAAACGAGATGAATGTGAAACTTGTTTTGGTGACTCTTTCTACGCTGATATTCTCTAACGGTGTTGATAATGTGGCAAACATCAGTGAAAGCATTTTCTGCTAAGAGGAGATGTTTACTGCTTCACTTTTTGTATTTAGGAAAACTACTTTTAACTGTAGGAAAGAACAGGTAGACTCTGTAAAACGTCAGTGAAACGCAAAGCAAGGTTTTCAGCACTAAACAGCAAAACAATGAGAGTCTCAGAAGAATTTTCAGAGGAATCCTGCTCATGCTCTTTTCAAAATGTATTTCTCTTCGTCCTTCATTTGGAGTGTTCGTTGAAAACTTGCAAACATGACAAATCTGTGACCCTTCCAGCAGGTTGTGCTGGGTTGTGGTTGGAAACGTTCGTTTTGCATCGTCACTTCTGCAGTACAAAGCTCCTCCGGCCGCACAGCGTGAGCTCCGCTCTGCCGCTCTGAACGTTTCCTTTCCACAATTCCGGCTTCTCTTTCTCTCTGTTATTCTCTATTTATGCTTCAGAACTTCTAAACCCTTTTTAAAGCAGACTTTTCCTTGCCTTGTTTTACTGCATATTTGTTTGGTGGTTACTTGGGGAGGAAAAGACTGATTTAAACTCTTAAATGGAGCGGTGAATTAGAATTGGTGTGTTTAAGCAGGGCTCCAACAGACTTCTAGTGGGGAAATAGTCACCCAACCAAAAACCAATGACTCGAGTTACCTGGGAAATGCAGTAATTGCTTTGAGATGTTTTGCCTTAAGTGTCTGAATCAAATTGTCGCATTGAATTTATACAGAAAGGGAAGGAAAATTGACCTTCAGGTACATTTTGTGTAGTGGTGAAGTAGCACTGGGCACCACACCGGACAGTTCAGTTGCCCATGAATTTAATCAAGTTGGTAATGAAGAACCAAACGAACTGATGTGTTATCACATTCTCCAGCCTGAGAAACATCTTGTAAGTGCAGGAACTGGAGAGCTGAGGTCGGACCTCTCTGCTGTATGTGCTGGTTGCCTGTGCTTCGCAGGGCTCCCCGGGAGTTTTAATTTCAAAGAGATGACGGGGCTGGAAAAGGTCTGTTGGTTGTGGGGCTGAAAGGTTGCTCTGCCAACACATCAGATATACTGATAGATATTGGTATTTATCTGATAATTAAATCAATTAATAAATAAACTGATATATATTTTATATTATTTTTCTTGAAAAAGAATTAGGGAAAAAAACCATACAAGGCCATGACAGTTAATATTAGTATTTTCAAATTAATCGAATGCATTAACAAAGCAAAGAAGCAGCTTTGGATCTCGCAGTATTTGGATCCGGCTCCATCTGATTCAGCGCCGCTTTCTTTTGAAGTATCCACTGAGAACACTCTCAGACAGAAACCGGGGGCTTTTTTTTCCTTTCTTTAAACATACTTTAGCTCAACTTTGTTCTACTCGCAGCTGTTAGATTTGAAAGTATATTTTGCAGAACAGCCCCGCTCCGTCGGCGCGGCAGTTCCTATCTCTGGGAGCAGCTGCTCCCGGCACTTCAAAGCCGGTGGACACCACAGCGAAGGCCTCGGCTTTTCCTGCCTTTGAAATGGCGCCGGCATCCACGGTCGGGCTTTATGGCACCGTCAGCACAGGAAAAAAGGTTGTTTGGTTTTTTTCACCCCCTCCCTTTTTGCTTTTATTCCACTTCTTTTTTTTTCCCTTTTCCTCCTCGCTTTCTAATGACATCCTCGGTTTAGCCCAAAATACCTGGGAAGCGTTTCTGCTGAAATAGTTTTCCAAATGTTGGAAAGAGCGTGTGGCCAAACATTGCATAATGGATTTTAGGCAGGTGAATGTGACAGAAAACTTAGTGAATGGGCTTTTTTTTCCCCATATCCGTGTCGCTTGGGCAGGGACCTGGGGATCCTGGGGACAGCAGGGTGACCGTGAGCCAGCACTGGGCCCTTGTGGCCAGGAAGCCAATGGTACCTGGGGTGGGTTAGAAGGGGGTGGTCAGTAGGTCAGAGAGGTTCTCCTGCCCCTCTGCTCTGCCCTGGGGAGACCACACCTGGAATATTGTGTCCAGTTGTGGCCCCTCAGTTCCAGCAGGACAGGGAACTGCTGGAGAGAGTCCAGCGCAGCCACCAAGATGCTGAAGGGAGTGGAGCATCTCCCGTGTGAGGAAAGGCTGAGGGAGCTGGGGCTCTGGAGCTGGACAAGAGGAGACTGAGGGGGGACTCATTCATGTTTACAGATATCTAAAGGGGGAGTGTCAGGAGGATGGAGCCAGGCTCTTCTCGGTGACAACCAATGGGGTAATGGGTACAAACTGGAACACAAGAGGTTCCACTTAAATTTGAGAAGAAACTTGTTCCTGGTGAGGGTGGCAGAGCCTGGCCCAGGCTGCCCAGGGGGTTGTGGAGTCTCCTTCTGTGCAGACATTCCAACCCGCCTGGACACCTTCCTGTGTAACCTCATCTGGGTGTTCCTGCTCCATCAGGGGATTGCACTGGATGAGCTTTCCAGGGCCCTTCCAACCCCTGACATTCTGGGATTCTGTGGGCACTTTGTGAGAGCCCGTGTCTCAAGCTGTGGTGCATGGTGGAGCGGGATGTCACGTAGGGACATTTCGCAGCAGAATCAAGTATGTTCTCACCTTCATTTTAAGCAGGTTTTTATAAATTGCCTTGTATGGAACACTTTCAGTGAACTTCTGGAGATCTTAATGTTTGAATGACATTCGCTTGTCCTTTAAGGCAGAAAAATACAATGACAGAGCACTATGATCACTGTTGCACCCGTGTTTTGCTATCAATAGTTGAAGTATTAGAACTGACTGTGGAAAAATATGAGATGTAAAACTAATAAGAGACCCAAAGTCTGTGAAATTTCATTTTCCTAGCAGGGAGAACACACTACAGAGCAGTTGATGAGTTATTGTGATAGTGGGATGATGTTACTTGCTGCGTTATGGACGTACCTTCTGACTTTGGGGGCCAACCTGAATGTATAAATATGCCTTTTGGTTTGGTTTGTCTTTTCTCTAATAGTGTTAATTCCATTTTAAACTAATAATTTTTCATGCTTCTGTAGCAAAGTGGAAAGCTGTTACGTGGTAGCTGAAGAATCTGCCTGCATCTCAGGAAATCCTTTCTTGCAACATTTATTGTTGGGTTCTGACTTCCGTAACCCTTGCGAGGGAATAATTAGAGTTGTTTTCTTGTCCTATTTAGCCAAATAGGAAAGAAACGGGACACCCTCGGAAATATTTGACTGCGTATTTAACAAAATTGCTTTGAAATTGGTTACATCCTAGCTTTTCTTGTGGTGTTCCTCAGCCACACCAATGTTCCAGGTGTTTCTTAGCTGGACTTTAGACAGTCCAGTTGTATTCAGACATTCACCATCCATTTTTAGTATGCTGGTTTAGTTATAAGGACTCAGTCTTTGTAAAAAGCTTTGTTCCTCTCCTCTTTGTCTATAGCCCAAGATAATTGAAATAGAGTCTGTTCTTGCATGGAGGCCAAACGAGCACATTTGCAGAGGCTCTAAATTTTTCATGTCATCAGCAACAAGCTGCATAAATTTCATTTAATAAATTAATCTAGGATGCATAAATGTTTCCTTTGAAGCATCCTAACACAGAGATGAATGCCATTCGCGCAGAATATCTGAGGAATAGTTTCTTCAATCGTCAGCATCAACTTTTTGCTTTATGATACAGCTAAAACTCGCAAATGGGAAAAGGGTGTGAATTTAATCTCCAAGAGAAGAGTGGGTGGAAATCATCTCGCTGTTCCATTGCTGTTTATGGAATTGTTAACCCGGCAGATGGGTATTTGCACTGTAAATGCTATACCAGAACCTGCTGCATGCAGGCATTGCAGTGACTCAAGGTTATATTAGTTCGGATAATAAATATTTCTATTCGCAGAGCCCGTTGGCTTTACTGGAGCAGGCGGGAGGGGAGCGGGACCTCCTGATGTTCATCTCGGCGCTGAGTGGGGTTTAATCGCAGGGAAGCAGCTTCATTTCCAATATGTTGGCGATTTGAAATCAAATTTACTCATGGCAGGAGGATGGGGAAGATAGGAGGATTGAGGTGAGGCTTGTGCTGCCTGTTCTTTAAAAATATTACAATTCTGGAAGGCCTTTATAAGCAAAAATTTCCGGATCAGGTGTATCATTTTATATCCCTAGTGAGAGCACTCGGGTATATTGTTGTAGCAGGGAGGATAAATCAAACTGCGGTTTGGCTACAGACCAGCTCGTCTCTTCTAGAGAATTTCTTGCACTTCTTAGTTTGCAGTTGAAATACAGTTATTAGCGGTTGATTAGAAGGTGAAGTATAACAGGAAACACAGTCATGCCAATTAAATTATTGCAGCCTGCAATGAAATAGAAAGTAAAATGCATTTGCAATGCATGTACATTACCCTATATATATTTGCTACTTCAGTGGTAATATATGGTTCTGCACTGATGTATTTTTCACTGTCCCACTTGCCCTCGGCTCGTTACAACCCTTTTATCTTGGGAGTACTTTGCGTGTGAAATTATAGCAAAATCTCCAAAAAATGCGTACTTTTAAAATCCACATGATTTATCTGCCGCACGGTAGTTCTGGTTTGTTTGCTCCCTCGCCTCGCAGCCAAGATTCCTCTTTTCTGCCCAAAGTTATGCTAAGCCAGAGCCCAGCGTGATTAATACTCGATCCTCCAGCCTGTTAGATCAGATTACTTTTAGAAGCAGTGTATTTGCAGAGATGGGTAATCCCCATATCCTCATGAAACACATTTATTTATAGGCTTAGGAGACAGAAAACGCTGGATTCTACCAGAGTTGTAATTTGGGGGTAGATCGTGTGTTGTGTACTGTGCTGGGCAGAGGTTGGGGCTGGTTTTGAGCACAGCAATGGTAATGAAGACACCCGATTTACAAACACCTATAAGGTAGAATTGCTGAAAAATAGACATGCTATATGCATGCTGTACGAGGGAGTTTCATTCAGTTCTTTGCCACGACGTGTATAACTTATTGGTGGCTTCGCCAGCCCTCAGAAGTTCAGTCATACCCAAATAGCTCTAATAAAATCATCCTGCTGTGCAAGGCTCTATTTTATATAAGTGTTACTTAGAATATTTCTGAAATTGTGGACATAAATTTACATGAATTTTCATACTTTGGCGTCAAATATTTATTGTAGCAGCTACATTTTTCAAAGAGGGAGTGAGCTAACTAATTTCCTTTCCCTCCTTTGGGGACTATAAAAAGAATTTCAAAGGCATACTTGTTCTTGAGAACAAGTCGAAATTGTTCTAAAATTGAAAGCCTAAACTTAGTGTGTGATGTAGAAGCAAAAACTGGTTAGTAGAAGGTCTTGTCTATATTAGGGACTTTAAAAAGGTATTTGCTGACGTTGATTATATTACAAGTGTTTGGCTTCTGAAAATATCTCCTACAATCAGCAGACTGTTTACTGTAGATCGTTGTTCTTCAGATGTACAAACTGAACCAGCGCTAACAGCAGCGCGATTTCACTTTAGGTCTTTATTAGATTATCTCTCGTTTTAGCAGGTTGGTCAGAAGCTGCTCCACGTTTGGGTGCAGTTAAGTCGGCCTTAGGCCATCGCTCATCGGCAGCTCCGGTGTCGTGTCCTGGGCACGACTGGCATCGCCAGCTTGTGCGTGTTTATGGCAGTGAATAGCATGAGATAGTCACAGTTCTTGGGTTAATCTTGTTTAGCTTTTTATTATGAATTTTGTCTTCTCTTTTCTCCGCAAGAGTGACAAAATGTTAAATTTCAGTTAAAAGCAGAGATTTAAAATAAATGTTGTAAGTCTGGTGGTGGCTTAGTAAACCAGCTGGGGGCTGCTGCCTTGAATATGGTTCTATCCCACCGGTGCAGAAAGAATTAAAAAATGAAGAATTAATGCAAGGGGAGATAATGATTCTAAAATACTTGTGTGTTACTTGGTAATAAGTGTTTCATGACCCCGTAGCTCTGTGGGGTCAGACAGTCCTTGTTTTAGTGTCCAGGCCATGGTGGGAGGCAGGAACAGATGCACAGAGAATAAGAGAATCTCATCTTTGGGATAACAAAATGAGACAACATCTAAGTCACAATGTATTCGATCTCATTATGGTAATATGGCGTGCACTATTATTTAATTAATGTATCTTTTCAGTGTTGCCATTAATTTCCATTGTGAATATCGTGTTGCTTGTCTGTCTGGAGCGTGTGGCTCCTACACCCGTCTGTCTTTTAGACACTTATGTACTGAATTCAAGCGGACATTTGTAATCTGCTGAAGTGCAAAGCATCGAGGGGCGAATGCAGAAAGATCTCAACATGATACAATTTTTAAAAGAGGTGGTTTTGTTATATCATTCATAAAAGCGCGCTCTACCTCAAAGAAGAGACAGAATCCATACTGATTTATGAGGAATTAATATATTTTTCATGCGGCTTCCTGTGATGAAGTCCTCTTGTTGCTGAAAAACAGCATGGTTTGGTTGGTTGTTTTTGGTGGGGTTTTTTGTTGGTATACATTGATTTATTTGTTTTCCTTTATAATAAGACCCAACAACAATAGAAGAACAAGAGAGAGGGAGGAGTGGAAGAGAAACCACAGTGCCTGGCAGCAGTAGTGAGGAGAACAGGAGGTTCAGTGGGTGTTTGGCAGTGCAATCAAATGGCCACTCTGTCACTTCACGGTATTTGTACAGAAAACCCACGTTTTGTTGGTTACGAATGTGAAGTACTTGTTAATATTCATTAGGGAAGATGGTTTTCTAGGTCTTTGAACTTGCGGTCCCCATTCTTTCTCTCTTTTCCTGTCTCTCCACCTCTGCTCCCTGCCAGAAACCTCTGAAGAGCAAAACAAAGCCATCACGGGGAATACTTTGCTTTGAGGGGATCTTTCATCAACAGATTTGCCTTTTACAAACACCTCCCCTCACGCTGCCGCCCTTTCTGTTTCCACGTCCAGACCGGGGGGCCGCCCCTCCTGCCTGCACAAGGACCGGTCCCTATTAGCTCTTTCCACCTCTGTAATTCAAAACCTTTGCATCTATAGTAGAAATGCTGTAAGTGAAGAGATTACGAAACAAAACTGTAATTGCTTTGGTCGGGTAAAGTGGTGTCGTACGTGGGTTGAAGAAGCAGGGTCCATCTCTTGCCCCCTGTGGGCACATGTTCTCTGTGCTGCTGCTTCTTGTCTTAGTTTAAAAAAGTGGAAACCCAAATAATTGAAGTTCCTCCTAACAAGCGCTCTTACTGCGGACCTTACGTGACACAATCAGCTGAAAACCCAGGAATTAAGAAAATGTTTGAATAAAAAGACCTCTCCTGTTGACACCATCGCTTTTTAATCAGGTCTGATTTATGAAAAACTGCTAAACATTTTTTCCTGTACTAAGGCAAGGCTTTACAATTACTTTAGGGAGCAAGAATTCTTTCATTTAGACACACTAAGGACACCAATAGATGTGAAAAGGAACCAGTTTTGTACATAAACCTTGGGCAAAGCCCTGACTTAAAGAACTTTGTGTAAGGATCCCAGGCCCAGTACACATAATATATGCCTCCTGGGGGGTTAACTCCTTCAGGGACTTCAGAGTTTTGTTAATGAGCTCTTTAGTATTATTAAATAATGTAGATATGTTAAACCGTAGAATATTGCATGTGTTCTACTTGCTCCATTTTCAGGAGGCCGCTGCCGGCTGCAGCACGGCCGACATATTTTACTTTTAAACCCGGGACACGCCGACCCATAGTTCCACAAAACACGTTCTTCTGGACTCCACGTCAAATTTTAAACCCCGAAAGCCGCGCCGAGGGCTAATATCATCCCTGAATTGAATGCTACAGCTTTAAGATAAGGTGCCGGCGCGTTCTCGGCGCACACGCAGCCGGCTCCTCCCGTTCGCTCCTTTTTCTCACGCT
This sequence comes from Columba livia, assembly GCF_036013475.1. Classification (NCBI taxonomy): domain Eukaryota; kingdom Metazoa; phylum Chordata; class Aves; order Columbiformes; family Columbidae; genus Columba; species Columba livia. The sequence continues at coordinate 11,218,612 of NC_088619.1, forward strand.
GCAAATAACCCACCATATAAAGATAAGAGCATTTATTTTCTCTTTTTTTTTCCCCTCCTCGCCCCCCTCCCCTCTCTCCGAAATCCACCAAAACTGAAGAAAAATCCAAGTGACTGTTCTTAGCAGCTGTGTGGCCCGGGGTTCAGTGGGGAAGCGGCTTCCTGCCGTCCCTATTCATCACCTGCTTCAAAGGCGGCCTGGCGCGCAGCGTGCAGGCCAGGTAGGGTGCCATTGTGCGCCGGCGGGGGGATTAGTATCAAAGCCGCGGCGACCAGGCCCTCGGTCTGGGGCTGCCATTCAGGCCGGCGGAGAGAGGCTCAAACCGGCCAAGGTCACAGCATCCAGTGTGGTGCGGACTGGGAAAAAGGATCCTGAGAATTGAGACGGGGCTTCTTCTGAAATCATGGCGCAAGCTTGCGGCACAGCAGGTGCCCTTCTGGAGCACATAGATCTGTTTATGTTGGGGTAGCGTAGCTGACAACGGGATAATAGAGCTTTGTTTTTTATAATTTTCTTTCTCTTTTTATTATTTTGTTTTATTTTATTATTTTTTTTAACGACAACTGTATATACCCCAGCGTTGAAGAGCTTTCGCTTTGGAAATCATAAAGAAATCTTTAAAAGACTTAATTGCTGGGGTGGGGGGTTGCCTGTATATACTTAAACGAAGGGGAGAGCAAGCTGGCGATTAACCATTTAGGAACCTCAGCCCGATGAGCAGCAGCAGGATGCGGGGCGACCGTACACAGAATGCGACAATGCAATTGTTTTCTTTTTTCCCCGTACGCTCCGACATTTGTACCAACAAATTGGTTAAGGATGCGCTGGATTTGCTCGGTTGTCTCCATTGTTGGAATTGTCTGGAGGAATTCTGTCACGCTAAGGGGTGGCTTTTTAAAAGGTGAGGTAATAGTGACGTAAAAATAAAATTGCCAACTTGATGAAATTAAGGGGAAAATTAAGCTGTAGACGAGTTGTCATGACGACAAGGATGTTCTATTGATGAACTGTACTCCTCCCTGTCCAATCAGATAGTGGAGCTGAAGCTGGAGCATGAACAGGAGAAGACGCACCTATTCCAGCAGCACAACGCAGAGAAGGACGGTCTGGTCCGAGACCACGAACGGGAAATCGAGAAACTGGAAAAACAGCTCCGCGCTGCCATGGCAGAGCACGAGACTCAAACCCAAGAATGCCGGAAACGAGACGGCCAGGTAACGATCAATAGCGTTTGAAAGGCGTACGCTTATTAGAAAAATGCTAATAATTAGTGTTTCCTGTTTGCCAGCATTGTTGGTGATGCACGCTGTGTGAGCATTTGCGAAACTGGCACATAAACGTGATTTTGGTTTTCTTTTTTCTTTCTTTCTTCTTTTTTTAACCCGCTTTCCCCCCTCCCTTCCCAGTGCTGAATAGGGCTTTAACTGCAAAAACCACAGGTAGCCAGATTAAAAATCCCATGGTGCGCTATAACTCGGCCTATTTATAATCTTGTCTCATTTTCTTTCATGATGGATTTGTTTAAGAAAAAAAGGTATCTGTTCTTCTCCCCCCCCAAGCCCTCACACTCACCCCTCCTTTTCTCCTTCCTGCCCAAATCCATATGAATTATATCTGCTTCATTCGTATGCTTTTTGTTTGTTTGTTTGTTTTAAATCTCTGCAGGTAACTCACAAATGGCTTTATTTCATTTTGCTCGTGTCTTTATGTTTCAGCTTTGTATTCTAGATTTGCATTGTGTGTTTGGCTACGTATGTCGGCTGTTTGATAAGATGATGTGGGTTTGGGGTTGCTTCCCATCACGTTTATTTTCCTCCACACGCACGCACCCCTCCCATCCTCCATCTCTGTGGTCACTGTTGGAAGCCATTTGGCAGAATAACCCCCAGCTGGGGTAGCATTTGACTCTTCAAACTTCTAGATGAAATGCGCACTGTCAGCATGGAAAACGATCTTTATGAGTTTTCAGCTCAAAAACCATCTTATTGCATTTTTTCAATATATTTTGTAAAGATGGCATGGTATATTTTCCTAAGAGCCTATACTACAAAGGCCTGCGATGGCAATATTTAAAAAATTAAGGTGATTTCTGTAGTTTAGAGCACATTCAGAAAATAATCTTTACTGATCAGCATTAAAATTACTTATCATGCGTGGATTATTTTATACCCAAACTGGACATTTTGGTGAAGCATCTTTAACGACGTACGTTTTCCGCGCACCACCGCCTTCCCCATGAGATGTAAGACACTGACATGGAGGCATTTTCTCTCTACTTTCTGTAGACTAGTAGGCTCTGTCTTTTACTGGCAACTATAATATAGCTAAGTGAAGCTGAATATTTAATTCTAGTTTGTTGTTGTTACCTTTGGATGACTCAGACTCTATCAAAACCCGGCTTTACTAAATCTATTGGAAAACAAACAGCTTGTAGGGGGAGGATGAGGGACATATTGCAGAGCCTGGACTTATTTCTCCATTACCACCATTACGGTTTTCCAGGGAAAACGAGAGATACTTTTGTGGGAATGCTTGGGAAGAGCATATTCAGGTGCCTTCTGAAAAATTAAACCTTCCTCTTTATTCTCCACTTTGTAAGAGTGAAGGAAGATTTAAATTGTTGAAGGGATTGGGTTTTATCTTTGCATTGTTTTTCCTTGGCCCAAGGTAGATGCATCTTAACCATCTAACGAGTGGCGGGTGCCTGTTCCAGGTTGTCGTCCTCTCACCTGCATTCCTGGCGTTGTGTTTGCGTGCAGAGCTGTAGCACTCGAAAATACAGCTTTAGAATTATATAGAATCCTTCTGTCTACCCGCCAGCGTTCACCGCAGTTGTAGTATTGCTCTGTATAACGCTGGGTACAAAGGTAAAGGGACCATTTTAAGCAAATTCAGAGGATCTGGGAGGTGTTTGTTAATCTATCTCGCTCTGTTTCGTTCTGTTGTGGGTCATTTCTGGCAAAGATTGGAGCCCAATTCTGGGTGTGATTTCTATGTGCAGTAGGGTATATAATGCTACTATAGGTGCATTGTAGAAAGCTGGAAATTATCGCAGCTATTAGGAAAATCTGAACAGTTTGAATAGCAAAAACTTTGGCCTTTTTACAGGGCTTTTCTTTGTAGTTTGAATATCCCTGTACAGGCATTTCAACATCGCTGCCATGAGAATGACATGTAAATCAGGGAGGAAAATGCGGGTGCCTTTGACTGGAAGAGCTGTTGTTTATTTAAATTCTGTAAGAGTCTATCAGCTTTCAAGGACGCATATTTTTTCCATTTTGGAAAAGAAATTGTTCTTCGTTCCTTCCTCTGGCCATTGTATTAGAATTCGCTTTTGTCTTTGTAGCGAGCGCAACAGACAATCCTGGTGTTTCTTATGGAATTGCGGCATTCAGTCGTTGCACATCTTTCCTGAAATGCGTGTTTTACACATCTCATGTGGCTAATGGCCGCTGTCATTTATGAAACGTTTGGCAGCCTCTTAACAAAGTGATTTAATGACTTTATATAGACTTTAAAAAAACCTGTTAAATTTGAACAGTGTTTGACAGCAGTAATTTTTAGGATTGGTTCATATTACGGTGACTGTGCGATGAAACAAGAGAAGAGGCCATTTTGCTTCGCTAAACGAAAAGTAGATTTGCTGGGTATTTAAAAAAATTTAAATAATAATTAGTGTTAATCACATACAAGTAGGTTGGTTTGAAGGACCTATCTGTTCAATGCTGTAAAAGCGCTGTTATTAAAGGTATTTGCTGTTATTCTTCCTTAAAACCTTTTCCATATGAAAGGGTAGTGAATGTTTAAAATATGTGTTTCTTAATGTAATACTGAAGACAGCGATGACTGAGTGTGCAGAGCAATTTATCATACTGTTACTGAAAAGATGATTTTTAATTGCATATACAAAGTCTCTACTTTCACATAGGTCTTCAGCTGCTGTGAATGATAGTTGACAAAATGGTGAGATTTTGTTCAAATACGAGTACATTTATTAGTGCTTTAATCAGAACTGAAGTATAAAAATTACCATTTCCGTTGCCAGATTTTAAGTCAATATAAAATAATGTTGCTGCTGCTTTGAAATACAAGTTTAATATATTTTCAGGAAAGGAACTTGATTTACGTGGATCACCTTCTGTGTTGCTGATGGATTTCTGGGTAACAGTTGCATTCTTCTTTAGCTCTTGGATTTATCCATTTCTGGGAGGCTTGCTTTGATTTTTTCACCTAGGGTTGTAATGCTTGGGGAGGAGTAAATTGACGTGTAGGTCAATAAAAGTCAAAGCAGTACAAAGGCTTTTATACCATGCTGTGTTCTTGTAGTCTTTTGAATCCTATATGTTTTCGATGAACTGCCATAATATTGTTATTCTTTAAATAGTAGTTAATAATACAGGACTTCTGTTTTTTTTAAGGGTGTCTTTGCATCGCTACTTCTATTTAATTTAGGCTTTTTTTTAATATTATCTGGATTTTCATTAGGAGCGTTTTTAAGCTACGCTTTGGCCATTCGTTCTCCGCCTCCCTCAATAATTTTAGTTTATACGCTAGTTCACAAAACAAGGACCATCTTGGCTGATTGAGATCGTCCTTTGTTTTAACAAAACCAGCCTTGCTACTGAAGCAAGACTTCTGATTACAGAGAATAATACATCTCGTTTGCTTCTGTGAAATAAGATAGCAAGGTTAGGAAATTTTAATAACCGATGCCAGATGGGCTGTGGTGCCAGTTGTACCTTTCTATTTCCCTTTTATCCTGCGAGTCTCATTCTCTCCCCAGCATCTGACACGTGCCCTCAACCAGCTCAAAGATTCTCACGTTCCAGCTGCTGTACAAAGTTGGATCATTTTCGTGCTTGTTCTTTGACCGTTGACCTTCGGGCAAGAAAAAGAAGATAAATGTTACCCCTGGAACTTCAAATACAAGGCTCTGCACTAAAGCGAGAGGAGAAAAGAAGTTTCCGTGAGGAAACTGAATTCTCTTCCCAGGTTCTGTTACGAGATAATTGGCAAATCCCCTGTTTTCGTCCGTTCGTAATTGGGTCAGGAGAAGCTCGAGCGCCAAGGTGCATTTTGCCAGTATTGGTCACTGATGTCATTGTATTTAATTTTAACATTTGAAGTTTGTGCTCTTTAACAATTAGGCTGCTATAAGAGATGTTTGGGGGTGTCTTGGGGCTCTCAACCCTTACTGGTTGGGAAAGGAAAACCTTGAGCAGTTCTGAAATCGTACAGACACACGCATTGAGAATGGAGGTCGTTATAAAAAAAAGAGCAGGTTGGAGGCAGCAAGATGAATTAATAAGGTATTTTCCATGGCCGATGCATCCTTTTCCTTTTTCCTATCCTGCTCCTTGCGCTTCCCGTAATCCTCTCGGCTTTACCATCCACCCCCTCAGAAATCAGCGGCTCCTTCCCGATGTGCAGGGCATCCTTTCCCTTCTCTTCTGGCTTCTCCTCTTCCAAAATGTCCTTCTTTGCACTTGTAAGAGTCATCTTTCTGCAACTATCAGTATTTTCATTCCAGCAAATCCTCAGTGCACGTTTATGGTTCTGTATAGATCGTTACTGTATCAACAAAGTGGGGGAAACAGAAGAGATTTATTTTGCCTCCATATACGTAGTCAGCCCGCAGCGGTACTGTGCTGATGGGATGGAAGCTTTATCAACTATTGACAAGAGAAAACACAGAAAAGAAAATAGTAGAAATATTATATACTTAATTTAATTATATAATTATACTTAAATTATAACTAAATTCCCTAGCACATGCACGATTTCTGCATGTAGATATTGCTGTAACATAACTTTTCTGCACTACACTAAGACAGAAGGAATTTGGGAGCATTTGTTTCACAATAGGAGACTTTCTTAATCTTTGATCTGAAAGGCCCTATTGTTACCGTACAGATAAATCACTGATCAGCTCTTCTGCTTCATGGAATTGTTCTGATATCTGCACACACCCGTTCCAACAGGGACATTTGGCTGGTATCAGTGGCAGCAGTTTGCTAGCTCGTGTCTGGAGGGCACAGATAGATGTAGCCTGTGAACATTCCGATGTTGATGGTGCTACTGAAGTCACTTCTGTATACAATTCTGAGTAAATAAATCCTGTGGCTTGTTTTTACTTTGTTTTTTTTTCTTAATAGAAGATGCTTTTGGCGTGAGAAGAAGCGCATTGTTTGCTCTGCAGGCTTTCTCTGCGGACAATCTAAATATTTGTTTGTTATATTTTACTTGGGCTGACAGTCAGACTTGTGCAGACGGACAGCCGTTCCCTTTTAGCCTTTCCTAAACAAAAGCTTTTGACTGTATTGCAGCATGTTTAATTTACCACCAATCCACCCAGGATAATGAACATGACTGTTGATGTAAAATATTCGAAGTACCAAATATTTGTCGTGGCGCTTACGTGGTTTCCCTTGGTTGTTACTCATTGTCGATGACTCAGGGTTGGGTGGATCCCATTGATGGGGAATTTCTGCTGGAATCGTGGATCTGATGATGGGTCCTATAGAGATATTCAACCTGGGCCATGGTGGTTGTTTTGTGTCAGACACCCGGCTCGTGGCCCCACGTCGGAGCTGCTGCTTCTGCTCGAGGTGCCTTTCAAAGGGCTGTTGAACAAGCTATAAACATCTGCCACTTCCTCGCTTAATGGAACCATCAAAGCGTTCCCGTGCTGTAGCGGGTGATCATCTATGATCTCTTCCACATTTTTCCTCGACTCTTGCTTTTTACGATACGACTGAAATGAGACAGTGAGACTTCGGTGCAGGAGGTGCCACTCAACTGGCTTCTCTGTCCTTTCAGACTTCAGGCTCTTCAGCATTTAAAATGTTCAGTAAAAACATCTTTGGAAGCCATATATAATGGTGCATAAATTATCATTTGCTGATTAAAAATGCTCCGTTGGCTTAGGAGAGAACTGACATTTTGTGCCGTCTCTAGTGTATGTAAAAGAGAAAGCAGTTGCCATAGAAACTAGCTCATCACATCGGATGAACTCTGATTCTGGAATGGAGCTCTTTTCAGCAAAATGGACTTTCTGTTTATATTATATGAAACGGAATATATGTGGTAGTTGTTATTACACTGTAATCAACATTTTGGTTTGGTTTTTGTTTTAATTTTAAATATTGGCGGCTGAAAAGGTGGAGTACGTAATTTAGCTTTTATATCATATGGTATTAGTTTTATTTTATACCAGTACTCCATGTTTAGAAAAAAGTTATTATTCCCGGCATAGATGTTAATAAATACAGAACAATTTATCTGAGAAAACATGAGATGAGCCTTTCTCATCAGCAGGGTGAAGGATCTTTATGCCGGTTTGTAACACATACACTAGGTGTGGCTTTGCATATAGCGTTTGTGTGTGATGGTTGCAATGAATGATTAACACCAATAGACAATAAGCTATACATGGTGTGCAGTTATTTTTAAAATTAAAGTTATATAAAGGAATAAAGTAATAAATGATCAATTACACCAGCATAACACAACAGAGGTGATAGTAACTGCAGCATTTGCGATGTCTGGAGCTAATTTCTAAGCAGAGAGGCAAAAACACTTTGTTGCTCTGCAGAAATGGTCAACTTGCAATATAAGCTCTTGATTCTGAAATAAAAGGAGTGTGTGCTTTCTATTTTAAGTTTAGTGTGCGGCAAAGACTCTCAAGTGTAAGAGTCTAATTCTTCTCTTTTGAACGTAGTTTCTGTGATATGAGATTGATCCAAATATTACAACTAAACTTGCTTGGTGAATGTCTGGTGTACAGAGAGGGGGGGCCTTACTCACAACCTTCTTTTTTAATGTTATTTAGTTCTTTGAAAGTTGCTTTTTGGTGTTCTAATTTTGCTTGAGAGTGTTGTTGAATAGAAGGAAGTTGACTTTTAGTCCACAGAACAAGTACAGCAGTTTGGAAAACAGCAGTGATATCTACTTCAAGCATTCCACTGGATGGCTGAAGGGGCGTCCTCTAAGGGGAGATCAGCATTCGTATTGAAGATTTTTCACAACATCATAGAATAATTTGAGTTGGAAGGACCTCTGGAGGTCATGATGTCCAACCTCCTGCTCAGAGCGGCTCTGACTTCAAAATTACATCATGTTGCTCAAGGCCAAGTCCAACTGAGTTTTGAAAGTCTGCAATGATGGAGATTTCACAACCTCGCTGAGCAACCTACTCCACTGCTTGACTAATCCATTGTGAAATTTCTTTCCCTTTATATCCCGTTGGAATGTCTGTTGTTATAACTTGGATCTTCAGCTGCTTGTCCTTTCACTGCCACCTTCAAGAGGAGTCTGCCCCTTTCTTCTCTGAAATACCTCTTTATGCTCAGCTGAAGACACCAATTAGATTCCTCCTTAGTCTTCTCCAGGCTGGATAAACCTAGTTTGGTGCACTTCCTGAAGTTCTTAGTGGCCCATTCCCTCCAGCATGCAGAGTTTGAAGTCCCTGTGAATGGCAACCATGCTCTCCAAAATAATGACCACTTTCCCCAAGAGTTGCCATCCCCAGCATTGCACTATGTCCTGCCGTCCCTGTCCTCGATGGAGATGTTAATCTGTATCAGCCCCATTTGACCTTTGAGAAATGCCACTTGTAACTGGTTGCCTGTTGACTTCTCCTTTTTGAACCCAGTGGTCCAGTGAGTTCTCCACCCGCTCTGCAGAGCACCCATCCAGTCTGTGTTTCTTCAGTTCAACTATACAGATGCTATAAAATCTGCATTAAAACCTCACTGAAGTCAGGATAAAAGACATTGCCAGCTCTCCCCTTTCGAAAGAGTCTATCGTTTCACTGTAGCACACAATCAGTTTGGTCAAGCATGATCTGCCCTCAGTATATCCAGGTTGGCTGTTCCCAATCCCTCTTTTATTCCTCACATGCCTGGAAATTGATTTCATGGAGTTTCACTCCATAATTTTTTCCAGGGATGGAAGTTTAGGATATCCTGTCTGACTACCTACCAAGGTGCTATGTATTGCAAATTAAGTAGTTAAATTTTTTAGAGTGTGCTTTTTCTTTTGTCCCTTTACTAGAGAAAGATTATCCCAAATCAACTTAGTCTGTCTTCCTTAGGTCAGCAGATGTTAATTCCTTTCACTCGTTGCCACCATAAATCAGGTTCTGAACAGTAGGCTAGCTGTTAAATGATTTATCTGATATGAGAGATTTTATGATCCATTCAGTTCCTCAATTCAAAGGTATTATAAATACCAAATGAAAGAATGAAACACTAGACGAGAAATTATGACAGTCTGTAGTTTGGAATGTTAACACCACTTGTTTTGGCAGCATTACTGGTCTTAAAACAATAGGATCCATATGGATGCTAATTTTCTCAATTTTGAGTAATAAATACTTAAACCTCTTTATGGTTTAAGTAATGATATTACTCAATACCACTGCAGAGTCCAGTAGACGGCTTCATGATGAGGTAATAAATAGCAATTTTGGAGAGCTGATCATTTGTATTTTTCTTTTATGTGGTTTATGACAGAGGAAGAAGAACTCCCAAAGCCAGTGAAAAGCCTTGCCCTCTCCTGTAGCTGACATACTTTGGCTGAAGATATGTCAGCTGCGAAATATGAGACCATCCATAAAGCTCCGCGTGCTCCCACATTAAAGTATTATGGAGAAACCTTTAAGTGGAAAACCAGTAACAAATTGCAGCTGAGATGCTTATGGCATCCTGCAGTGTCCTGGGTGCCCGACCACCGCTCTGCTCGTTCCCCCGTGCGTCGCTTTAGTCAGGAAGAACAACAAACTTCCCTGGTTTTTCTCTGTTTCGCAGACAGGAGCTATGAGGGGGAAAAACAAAACCATAAACAAAAACACCCAACCCCCGTGATGGGTTATCTGCGCATCTGAAGGTGATGTTACATCTTGGCGCGGACACCAGGCTCAGTACTTTCCTGTTCAACATCTTTGCAGCTGTGTGCCCA